>NW_006921644.1:275751-327454 GCF_000298275.1 Orycteropus afer afer | reverse complement strand
TGCTTGTGCACTGCCTAAGGCACTTGACTGCTAACCAGAAGGCTGGCGGTTCAAACCCACCAGCCACTCCTCGGAAGGAAGGTTGGGCAATCTACTTCCGAAGTGATACTGCCTCAGAAACCCACAGAGGGGTCGCCATGAGTTGGATCTGATTTGATGGCAGTGAGTTTGTTTTTTTTGGTTATACAGACATTACCACCATAAACATGTCTACAGAATGTATGTGCGTCCATATAGAAATTTTCATAAATTTAAGCATAAAGTGCATGATATTTTACAACCTGCTTTTTAGGGATTCTAATAATAATAATAGGAATCTTTTCATGCCAATAAAATCAATGTATTTTTAGCATTTTTACAGATTCTCAGTAATCTATTCAAATAATATATCGTGATTTATTGAAGTTTTTAAACATTTCAAATTCATGGTGTCTACCAGGCAAAGAGAGATTAAAAAATCCAAACAATAAGAATCCCAATTGGTAATCAGCCAGTCAAAAGAACAGTTATTTTGAACAGGCTGCCAAACCATAGTTGAAAACGAGGCAGATCATACTTATTTTCCCAAAATTCCAAAGGGCAAATCTTTCCTCTTTGCTGTATCCATGCTGTTTCTATTTGTTCCGCATTTCCCAAAAGTCTCACTGACTCCATCCCCTTTAATTTGTGTAAGTCAGACTTGACTTTGCACATGTTTGAATTAAAAGGTCAAAGACTGAATGGTGGGTTTTATTCAAATTCATCATACGTCTGAAAAGCCTTTTAAAGGTGTGACACTGAAATGATGCATTCTCCAACTGCGCTTTCATGAAATTTTACTAAAAGTGTGTATGGGCAGAGAGCAGGCAACATGGTTTCCTGTGTAAAGCCGAAGCTTCAGAACAAACTCAGAAGTGAGATGCATCTACTTGCCTCCAAACACTCCCTGCTGAGACAGCGACCAGGCACCACAGCTCACTGTGTGGACCACTGAACCTCCCCACCAGCCCGACGGTTGGTACCTGTGGGAGTCACCTCACCTGCAGAGAACAGACTCAGCAAACCTCACTACAAGCCCTCCCCAGAATCCAGCTTAAATATCCAGAGCCAGATGGGGCTGCAACTATGGACAGGTCCCAGGGTCTGACACAGCAAGTTATTTAATCCCCAAACCAACCCAACTGAGTTTTATTGTCTAAATTCTCGCTTTATGTATTATCTTTCATTATAGAAAGAATTGTTTTCTCTGCAAATTGTGTTAAAGAAATGAAGTTCCTACGAGTATTTCTATAGAAAATATTATGTTCTTCCAATGTGTTACTAATAGGACTGTATCACAATTATTTTTAGATTTAACACTGAATGTCAATTATTGTTCAAACTTGGATCAATCACTTTACTACGTGATCTACCAGATATAAATACGGGAGTACATATATTGATAAAATGTTTCATACAAATAAGAAGTTCCTTTTACAACTCAAAATGTATATATGTATTCAGAATATATATATACAGTGAGAGACTGCCTACTACAGTAAACATGAGATTTGTTACACTGTCTAAAAATTATTATTATTTTACAGATCTGGAATGGTCATGACATTTTCTTTATTGCAATATGTAAAATGAACAACCTTAGCATTAAAGTATGACTGTCAAGAAAATATGGCTACTGTTGCCCACACCTAAAAACTATTTTTAAATAATTAATTATTATTTTCAAAGTTGCTGTCCTCTACAATTAAGTCCCAAAGCTTGCACTGTTTTGGGCTGTACTGGTGATCTACTGAATCTGTTTGATCATCCTCAGGCTGTCACCAACACTACACCCAAACTCTTCAAGAAGAGTAGCTATTTTTCTGTTTTCCTTGCAGAGAAATGATGCTGGGTAGTAGACCTATTAGGAGACTAGCAACCAGTGAAGTTCCCTTGCATCTGAAAATATTATACAACTGTCAGGGTAGCAAAAGCCAGCCTGCTAACCAACCATAGAGATCTCTGATTTACTGGCATTCAATAATAATTTTACTGTCAGGGTATCTTGATCTATTGAGGTATCTTAATCAATTATGTATTTTTGCAACACGTATAGCCACTGTAAAAACGGTGGTATGGCAGCATCTGACCTCCTCATTTAATTTTACAAGGGGAAGGAAAAAGACTGATTATAAACAGGAGCAGCCCAAGACTGATTCCTATGACGTGGAGGTCAGATATGACCCCCCTCTCCAACCTTTTACCAATTCTGGAACCTTGTTCTCACATGTTGTTGTTGTTGCCATCGAGTCGGACCTGACTCATAGCAACCCCTCCTTGGGTTTCTGAGGCAGTATCACTCTGGAAGTAGATTGCCCAACCTTCCTTCCTCCGAGTGGCTGGTGGGTTTGAACCACCAGCCTTCTGGTTAGTAGTCAAGTGCCTTAGGCACTACGGCACCAGAGCTCCTTCCTTCTCCATGGCATTCTCCAATTCTCTGCTGGGTTCAATAACGTGTGTGCACATGTGTATTGAATCTGCTGTGAAAAGGCTGAAAACAGTCAGGTCAGACTAAAGAAGTGAGACTGTCCTTACCTGTCTGTGATACCACAGGAGTCTATCTGAAGGTCACTGAAGTTCCCAAGGGCCCCCTGCTGAACAGAAATCAAGTCTATGACTTCGCCGCTAATGGCAATGAGCTTCATGCATCCCTGAAATCCATCCAGAGAGCCTTGACATCTGGACCCAGAGCTGCTGTCAGGACAACCTGATCAAAACAAAACAAAACAAAACAAAACAAAATAACGCCTGCACATATCCTCGTGATTTAGGCTTCAGTATAATGCGATGTTTCATTCTGACTCACAGCGACCCCTTTTGGGTTTCCAAGGTAGTAAATCTTTATGGCAGGAGATTGCCTAGTTTTCTTTCTCAGGAGTGGCTGGTAGGTTTGAACTGCCAACCTTCTGGTTAGCAGTCAAGTGTCTTAGGCACTACGCCACCAGAGCTCCTATCACATGATGTTTTAAAAAGAAGAAGAAATAGCCATTTGATCATTGTCTATCTTAAGGGGATGGGGACAGAGCCATGGCAGTTATCATCAGTTCGATTTAAATTACAATTTGCAATTCATACAAAAATATTTTCTTCTTTAGTCTCATAAGATCCACAGGAAGTCACAACTGTTATAATAACTATGTACAAGGATACTAGCTTGAGCTAAAAGTTTCATATATATATATATATATATATATATATAAGCTCCAGAATCTTAACAGTCAAAATAGGGTAGCCAGTATTATTAAATTACATATAACATAAACACAGGCACTTCGTCTGATGGCCTGCAAAGTGAGGTGCAGAAAGGATGAAAACGTGCACTGTAGTTAAGAAAAGATAAATTAATAATGGCAAAATACTTTTGTGTTTAAAGCCAACTATTAGGAGCTCTGGTAGCATAGTGCCTAAGGCACTTAACTGCTAACCAAAAGGCTGGTGGTTCAAACCCATCAGCCACTCCTTGGAAGGAAGACTGGGCAATCTACTTCCATAGTGATACTGCCTCAGCAACCCAAGGAGGGATCGCTATGAGTTGGGGCTGACTCAAGGGCACACAACAACAACAACACAATTGGAAAAGAAGTTACATTGACTTGGAATAAAATTACCAACTATTTAATGAAGTATTTTATTTTCATATACCTAAGAGGCACATATCCATGCATTTTAATAAATCATAATATTTTCACAATGAAAACACTCTACTGGTTAATTTTATTTATTATTGGCCTCATAAAAGGATGTTCCACTTATATTGATTTTTTCCCTAGCATTTATTTAAGACTTCTAATTATTTAAATAATAAAAAAAATATGATATTAACTGTTTTTGCCTGGCATTTAATGATGTTCAAAGTGTTTCTCTATCCAAGAGAAATAAATAATTTTATGGAGTACAAACACGTACATTAATCTTTCTTTGCTGTTACAGTTGCCAACCACTATTATAATTTCAAAGAATAAGAAATGAATCAGCAACTTCTTAATCCCTGTACAATCCAAGCTACTTTTCTACCTGGGAATTTCCATTATAATTAAATGTTTTAACAGAGGACATTTTCCCTAATGCTTTGTTTTCCTAACAAAATCCATTTATATGGCAAGTAAAGGCTAGCACTCATACTTAAACTACTATCAGGCACGCTGAAATATTACAGCTTCAACTCGATGGATACTTTGGAGTTTCGATTTTAATATATTAAGAAAAAGTGATCAGAGTTTTCTGAGTATCATTTTATTGTATGTGGTAGTACATACATTCCAAATGCTTACAATCTTCTGTGACAGTTACTGTACTTGGGGTGGTTTCTAGATGACTTATTAGCCAATTAAGAATGCTAGGATAAGGAGTGAAGGACAATAGTTCATTAATATTTAGGGACAACTATAATATGCCAGGAATATAAACAGCTCCGCTAATCTCCCTTTCTCCAGAAGCTGCTTTCTGACACATCTCCTACTATTGCAGAATAAAATAAATTGTGCAATCTGCTCGCTGGGAAGCAAGCAAAGCAAACCTTAGGCCCAGGGAAAGGTCACAGAACTTTACCAAAAGCACACTTTGACATCATGAGGCTTCATATTCCTAGTTATGATAAACAAGAGGTTCTAAGAACAAAGGAGGATTCAACTCACAGTCTCATTAGTCTATGAATAGAAGTATTCACAGTGAAGAGAACGCAACAGCAGAGGAGTTCAGCACTGAACCTGTTTGAAAGTTCTAAAATATGAAGATTAGCAGAGAATACTTAATGTGGAATTAATGGACGGATCAATCACTAGAGGCAGTCAGCAAGTTAAGTGCTCTGAGGATGACAGATAACTTATCACTGCATGTCACTGCACCAGGCGTGAGATGCTGGGGTGAGATTGCTCTGTGGTGTGTAGCCAGTTACCGCATGGATTGTGTTGGGGGGGGTTGGGGAAGAAGTCTGCACACAGTCCAGTGTCCCCAGCCTGTGCTGCACAGTGATATTTAGCAGCACAAAGTTCTAAAAGGGGAGTTTTGCAGAAAGAAATTAATCTTGCCTGGAGAGAGAGTCAGCCACCAGGTGGTCAAGTGTGTCTACAGAAGTGAGCCCCTGGACTCCAGACATCAAGGCTTGGGTAAGTGTCCCTGGTTGGTAAGACTGTCACACCTATCACTGTTAGGAGAAACGGCTGCTCTCCACAGGGCTCCCCCTTGGGAGAGCAGAGCTGGCAGCACCACACATGGTACTTCCAGGACCCCACCCTATGTGCTGACTCTCATCTGTGCCCTTTTAGTGTAAGAAACCCGGTGAGTTTCAATGAATCTAACAGCTTTGCTGAGTTCTATGGGTCCTTCTAGAGAATCTTCAAACCTAATGGTGACCTCAGGGACCTCTGAATCTGCCACTGGTGTCAGAAGTGATTCCTGAATTCTGCAGATGGCAAAGTATCAGGAACATGAAAGGAAGGTTAAACCCAAAATTCACGATAATGTTCGCTTGGAGAGATCAAGGGATACAATCCTTGAGTGCCAAATGGGATTTCAGGGGTTGTCTCTTTCTTAACACCTGGGCATATGCATCACGTATGCTTGAAGAAAGGAGCTCTGGTGGCACAGTGTCTAAGGCATTTGATTGCTAACTGAAAGGTTGGCAGTTCAAACCCACCAGCCACTCCGCAGAAAGAAGAGTGTTCAATCTACTTCTGCGAAGATTTGCCACTTAGGAAACCCAGTGGGAGTTGCCATCAGTTGGAATCAACTTGATAGCAGTGTTTGTTTTTTTTTTTCTCTTCCCCATTCCAGTGCTTAAAAACAACCCTCAGTATTCCTGAAAATCTCTCTATATATACATTAAAAACAAACAAACAAATCACTGCCATCCAGCCATTTCCAACTCATAGTGACCTGTTATATACTGCCTTGGAAACCCAAGGAGGGGTCTCTATGAGTTGGGTGTGACTCGACAGCACATAACAACAACAACATATGAGGAGTTCTGGTGGGACAGTGCCTAAGGCATTTGACTGCTAACCAGAAGGTTGGTGGTTCAAACCCACCAGTCATCCCGCAGAAGGAAGACTGGGCAATCTACTTTCATGAAGATTTACCACCTTGGAAGCCCAAAAGGGGCGCTATGAGTTGGAATCGAACCGATGGCAGTGGGTTTGGTTGTTTTTTCGGTGCTTGAAAACAACCACTAGTATTCTTGAAAATGCCTCTTTATATACTTTATATATATGTATATTATATTATAACACATGTGTATAACGATATATAAAAATAATACAGATGTTCAAAGTGTTTCTATACACTTAGGGAACTTACCACCCCAAGATTACAGTAACGGTCACAGAAGATTGTCAGCACTCGGAATGTATGTTCTATCACAAACAATAAAATGATACTCAGAAAACTCTGATCACTTTTTCTTAAGTCTCCATTGAGTTGAAGCTATAATATTTCAGTGTGCCCAATAGTAGTTTTAAGAATAAATGCTAGCTTTTACTTGCTGTATAAATGAATTTTGTTAGGAAAACAAAGCATTAGGGAAAATGTTCTCTGTTAAAACATTTAATAATAATGGAAATTCCCAGGTAGAAAAGTAGCTTGGATTGTACAAGGATTAACTATTAATATTTTATATATTTATATATATATATCATTATATATAATATATACAATATTCTGATACATATAAATAACATATTTATAATGTACATAAAATGATGTTAACAATAGAGGAGACTGGGTGTGAGGAGTATGGGAACTTGCTGTCCTGTGATCTTTGTGATTTTTCTGTTAGTCTGCAACTATTCTAAAATTTAAAAAGTTTATTTCAATACAAAAATGAGTAAGTCATAGGTTTCATAATAACAACAAGTGAAATTACAGTGTGCATATGTGGGATATTTCATCCTAAAATAATATTACAGTACGAATAAAAACAATCACTAGAGCACATTTTCTACACGGAATGGCTGGGACTGAGAGATCAGCACTGGGGTGGCAAAGCACTTGAGGAACGATGATTCTATTTTCATGATTTACAAACACTTTTATCCCATCTTTCATTTTGCATCATTTAACAATGTGCCTTCTTTTAAAAGTCGCTTTTAGTGCTTTTAAATTGTTTTCCTTTGAAGTACAACCTCCGGGTTAAACTGTTTTTTAAATATGACTATTTATTAAAAGAACATGTTCTTATGAGCGGCCATAAAAGCAATAATATATTCTGAAAAGTTTTATAAACAATCGGCTTCAGAAATGAGCAAATCTCAGGAAAGGAAGCAATTGTGTATCTTAAGATTATTGGCACCACGCCTCCTTGCACAGTAAGGGTGTAAATAGGGCTCTTTGTCGGTTTGCTTGTGTGCTGTAAAGATGACATGAACTGATTCACCGTGTGTCCATTTCCAGAAAGGAATTTGGATGATCCTGGTGAGTAATAAAGCCTGGGCCACTTCTACCAAATTCAAAAGTGATTCTAGACAGAAGCAGCCAGTAAAATGCAAAACAAGACCACCACCACCAGAAATGATAAATAAGAAACAACTCAAGCCACGATTAGAAATAAGTCTTACTCCTGACAGTTTTATGGCTTTGCATTCCTAAAGGCAAAGAACATTTTCTTTTAATTTTCTGGTGATAAAGGTTCATTCCATTTCCAAGGATTCCTTTTCCAGGCTCTCCATTCAATGAAACATCCACTGGGCAGGTTGCATTTGTTCTTATTCTTTAAGGGAGATGGCCTGGTGCTGACTGCCGATGGCCTGCTTTTATTAAATGCATCCGTGCATTATTACGTAGTAGCAACGGGAAGAGGTTAATTACAGCTAATTAAGTCGAATTACTCCTCCATGGGCATAATACTGTCCTTCTATATTGGGCAGTGGGAAAGCAAACAAGGAATGCTCAGGAAACTACTGCAATAAAATCAGGGAAAAACCATCTACCATGAGGGAAACCTAACAAGGTTTCAAAGTAAAAAGTGAAGAGGGTAACCTACTTAAAATCGATCTTAGAGAAATCACAAACCTAAGTCTGCCTAGTAGACATGCATTTCAAGTTGTAATTTGTTATCCTGATTCACTCAAAGAAAGCAAGAAATCATTCTTTAGTGTTATCCTTGGTGGAGGCCTGGGGGTGCAATGGTTAAACACTTGGCTACTAGCAGAAAGGTTCATGGTTCAAACCCACTTCCATAATGATTACAGCTCCTGTGAAGATTACAGCCTAGGAACCCCTACACTGTCCTACAGGGTCACTACGAATAGCAATTTGACAGCATCCCACAACAACAGTGATATTGGTGAAATCCTGATGACTTCCCCAGAACACAGGGGTAGGAAATGCAGGCAAGGGTCAACTGCCCATGTGGTCTGCCAGCTTCCCTTACCTCCAAAGTAATAGGTGTCCCCCGAGTAAACCTGCTCGGGCCCCAGGGAAGGGGCAGCCGAGGCCCCTTGGCCGTCCACTGTCACACTCAGGTGATTCCTTCGAGCAGATAAGGTGACGGAATGCCACTGCCCATCATTTAATCCAGCACCTGGGGGAGATGGAATAGAAGAGAGAGCTGTGAATGGTGACCGTGGTAAGGAGGTGGTTAAAAACAACACACACACCGCTCAATCAAGTACAGCGTATACATCTGCGAAGAAAAAGAAAACAGGAAGACAGGAAAGGGAGACGAGAAGGAAATGAACATCCCCTATGTGGAAAATGCATCACTCTCTTCCTTTCCTAGGACTCTGGGTGGAAAAATGTCGAATCCGCAATTCTCTGACATTGGCTGCCGATGCAGCACTTCTTTCTCTGACGCAAAGCAAGCACTGGAGCTAGGGCAGCCCTCACAAGGCAAGGGACACAGTCCTCCCAACTGCCAAGTCCACCCAAGACCTCAGACGTCTGCTGCAACCCTGGGGGGCCCCAAGGCACTTGCGACTTCCTAGGTACAAATTCATGGTCTTCCCACTACCCCATCAGGACGCCAGTCACAACGGCCCCTCCCCAAGTTCCCCCACTTCTGATGTGCTAGCCACAAATGCTGGGCTAAACTCAGAGGTCGCCAGTCCCCCTCACTTCTGACCAGCTGGTTCCCACTACTTCCTTGGGTTCAATAATTCATTAGAACTATGCACTGAACTCATAGAAGGTGCTATACTTATGATTACAATTTTATTATAGGGAAAAGGATACAAATGAGGAGATGTATAGGACAAGATCTGCAAGGATCCCCAACGTGGGGCTTTCAAGTCCCAAAAAGGGACACACTACCCTCCCACATGCACTGATGTCTTTTACCAACCAGCAAGCCCATGGCGCCTCCCCATCCAGAGTCTTTACTGGGGCCTCACTATGTAGACATGATTGATTTAATCAACCCATTTCCCCTGAGGTCAGGTGATATCACAAGGTGGGCTTTCTGGCCTGGCCAGACCCCACCTGAGTCACCTCACTAGCGTACACTTTCAGAAATGATCTGGAAGCTTACACACAAAAAAGTTCCCTCATTTACTCAGTCAATTTCAAGGATTTAGAGTCACTGCAAGGACCTAATGTATAGGTGTGCAGTGGTTAAAGTATTTGGCTGCCAATTAAAAGGTCAGCAGTTTGAACCCACGAGCCGTTCATGGGGTAAAGATGAGGCAGTCTGCTTCTGTAAAGATTTGCAGCCTTGTAAACCCTATGGAGCAATTCTGCTCTGTCCAATAGGGTTGCTATGAGTTGGAATCAACTCGATGACAGTGAGTTGGGTTTGGTTGGGTTTGGTTTGGGAGTTATCTCACAGGGACCCAGGACAAAGGACAAATTACTTTAGGTAAAGTGAATGTCATAGCAACGACTGTGAGGATGGTGCAGAACAAGGCAGTGTTTTGTTCTGATGTACACAGGGTCCTCAGGGGTCTGAACCAACTTCCAAGGCATCTAACAACAAAAACAAGGACGTTAACGTAAACCCCACAGGCTGACTTTCAGCTCCCTTCTGTGTAATTTAACTTTTAGAAGAAGGGGCTTGGGAAGGGGAGCGGGCTTGGGAAGGGGAAGGCTTCATGTGCTTGTTCGCACTTCTGTGAGTCAGCCCAGACGACAGTCTAGCAGGATGTTTGGTAAACTTTATCGAGTCAGTCATAACAAAAATGTGACTGAAAATGGAAAGTTCTCAAGTAGTCTTGGACTTCTGACATATTTGACTTACGATGAACCAACTTGTTGCTGCTGCTGCGACCGCCTTGCTTGAACAATTTCTCTCAGAAAGATCAACACGAGGCCGCTCCCCATGAGGTGAAGATTAAAGATGGCCCAAATGTCCAAACTACCGTGCCATGCCACATTTCAGACATTAACTCCTCCTCCTCCTCCCAGTGATCTCCCCTGTCTTAGGGTTCTGTGTTTCCTGTAACGCTCACAGAACTCACAGACACCCAAGGGTTCGTCTCACACAGTAGTGGTGGAGGCTGGCAGGCTGGCGAGTCCCGGGTCCGTGAGTGGGTCTAGAGGATCCTCCCAATTCTCGGGGTTTAATGAACCTCGATTAGCAGATCAGATGACAGCTGCTGTCCCAAATCCAGGGGTGAGGTGAGGATGAGCCAAAACACAGAACCAGAGAAAGAGGAGGGTGAACCTTCCCAGCAGATTCGTAGGTACACCCTCAGGGAAGCTAAGGGTGGTGACTGAAATTATACCCTCCAGCAAGGCAGGACTCAAGATACATTCCACCTGTGTTGCTCCAACAGAAATAACCCAAGTGGATGGCTTTAACAATCAGCAGCTCAAGGCAAATCCAACCACAGAGTCGACTGCCAGTCATTATAGGGAATGACTACTACCAGCTGCCCAGCCAAGTTGACACCCGACCTTAACTACCACACCACCCCAAACAGGCATGGATAATAGGATTTACAATACATCACAGAATGGAGGACAGTGTCTAGAAGAGCCACATCAAGCAATTCACCGCAGTCCATTTATTTGTTTTCTGTACAGCTTATCATTAATAATATGTACTACACACATTACAATGTTATGTGTACTCCAACATGCGTAGCATTTGCTGATGGTATCATACTCATGCCAACCCCCAAAGACAAATAAAGATTGGATTTACAAAGATACTGATAATGAAGGGCAATGATAACAAAAACCTAAAAATAAATAAATGAATAAAAGCATTTGACTTATGTCAGAACTGACTTAAGACAGAATCTCAGAACAGAGCCCCCCTATAAGTCAGGGCCTATAATAATGCAAAGTTAGAAGGAAAAGTAGTGTGTCAAACCATATCGATTTAATCCTAATTATATTACTAATTTTTGTATAAAACAAGAAAAGACTAAACGCAACTACCCTTATATATAAATAGTAATTTTTGTACAACAGAATTTTGGTTGTCTTTATTCATTTTTTTCTGTATTTTCTAAGCTTGTTAAATATAAAGAAATGTATGTCATATGCCACAAATCAGATTTCATTGCTGTGATTTAAAAATCAAGGTATTCTTACTGTTTCTAAAAACCATGTCTCATGGCTCCTGACGCAGTTCCAGAGTCATAAATCCACGAGGCAGAATGTCATGGATATGTCTCTAGAGGGGCATGCAGTCTACGAGGGTCTCTGTTCCTGAGCACTGACCAATCACATTGCAGAATTTAAGCATAAGCACCTCCTTGTGGATTTACCAGTCAGGTCAGCATTCACTGAATAATCAGTGCTGTATAAATCTACAGATCAAATCAGTAAACAAAAATGTAAGCCCTAATAAACCTAAAGGTCACAGGCTTCTTTTCTGATATTGTATGCCATTTCCTGTGGCGTAGTGCCTAAGGCACTTGACTGCTAACCAGAAGGCTAGCGGTTCAAACCCACCAGCCATTCCTCGGAAAGACGATGGGACAATCTGCTTCCGTAGTGATACCGCCTCGGTAACCCTAGGAGGGGTGGCTACGAGTCGGATCCGACTCCAGGGCAGTGAGTTGGGTTTGGTTTGGTTTCTTTTCCCCAGGTATTGACTACACAAGTCTACCGCAAACTTTCAGACAGAAAATGCTGTGCAGCTCCTCCCTGGGGCGATTACATTTCTTTACCCGGGTGTGTTGGCTCAAACACAGGTTCTAGCCTGGAGAATGAAACGCACTTTTACATCCCATCATGATGCAAAAATAAGTAAATAAATAAAAGATCTTCAAAGACCCAACTCTGGCTTGGTTTGTCAAAGAGAAAGGGAAAGACAGGACAACTGAAATACGAAGGATGTCGGTTAGATGCTTTTAGACGCATTTTCTAAGGGCTGTCTATTTTAAACAACTGACAGAAGTTATGTAATCCCTGACAGCATGTGCGGGCACTGAAAGAAATCACATGTCCCAGATTTGTCATCCACTGCTTTCTTTAAGAGGATACATCTACTAAAACATCCGTGTGCACAGCTCTGTGTCAAATGTACAGAGACATCCTCCCATTCTCCTTCCCCACTTGTCATGTCTTCCACCGTCTCTTCTCAAAGCTTTGATGAGTCATAATACATGGCTTCCCGTCTGGTATTGCATCTTGGGCTTTCCATTGCTCTAGTACAGTGTTTCCAGAGCCACGTGTGATGATGGACATTTTATTTCTAATCTATTAGAGATTGATGTTTGGTAATATATGATAAAAATGAATGACTAGGGAAATCGAACAGAAAGTTACATAAAATATAGACCTATTGACCACGTGCTTAGATGCCATGGAACGTCTTGGTGCTGTAACAGTGACTAAGAACTCTTCTCAGTTTCCACAGTTGTCTTCTCACCGCTTAGCAGCAAATATCCCACTGAACCAGCCTAGTCCAGGAACCCCACTGTGAGTAGCACTCCTCTAGGCAACTGCAGAAGGATTAAGGCAAAGGCTTGGGGAGCTTTTGGAATAAAACAGTCAGTATGGAAGCCAAGTTAGATTAAGACTTAAAGGGGAAAAAAAAAAAAAAAAAAAGAATGCTAGGACAGCCTGCTCTTTAATTTCACAAAGTGAAATGCAATCAGCTCGCCAGCTATGATGGTGTGCCATGTTTGTGTTCTCAACTCCCATTTTTAATAGATGTCATTTGTCTATAATGAGGAGACTTACCACCTGCCAATGGGATTTATTACCCAAATTAAATAATAAATAATACATGTAATTCATTTCAAAAAACTCTACATAATGAAAGCCATAAGTTATTAATCAGATTCTTTTTTTTTTTTTTTGTAACTATACAATTCCTTCCCACTTTGAAGTCTGAGAGAAGCAAACCCCATTCAAAGGCAACATTACTATGAAAGAAGGGAAGAAGGAGGAATAGTAGAAATTACATAGAACTTATATATTGTTCTTGATATTGTTAACTAAATGCCAATTCTAGTTGGCTACCCGCCAGTTCAGAACTTTTGAGTCTAAAGGAGGAGGTATGTTGTTGGTCTGATATCAATAATAACAATGATAATGAAGGTTTTTTTTTTTTACGCTCTTAAGCAAAAGAGGTACTGTGTGCTTTACATGTTTGCTTTCATTTAAGCTTCACCATAATGACCATTCTCCTCTATTATTCTTATTTTAAATATGAAGAAGAGGAGGCTGATGTAAGCTGAACAAGTTAACCCAAGGTAAGGTCCTATCTGGCTGGTGAGTGGCAGAGCAAGAACAGAAACTTGAATCTGACTTCAAAACCACATCTTCTCTCCCTACAGGAGAGGTGGTTGCTAAGTTCTTTTTCTTACGTTAAAAATTTAACTTTGGAAAAGAGAAAAGTACCAACCACTCATATCAAAGATGACTAAACTGAAGATTTCTACCAACTTCTGCAGTCTGGAATTAATCAAACATACAATCAAGATGCATTAATCATTACTGCTGACTGGAATGTGAAAGCTGGAAACAAAGAAGAAGCATCAGCAGTTGGAAAACACGGCCTTGGTGACAGGAACGACGCAGGAGATCCAACGACCGAACTGCGCAAGAACAGTCACTTATTCATTCCAAAGACCTTTCTCAACAGCATAAAGGCTACACATGTGGACCTCATGTGATGGAATGTACAGGAATCAAACAGACTGTATCTGTGGAAAGCTCAGTATCATCAGTCAGAGCAAGGCCAGGGGCTGACTGTGGAATAGACCACCAATTGCTCATTTGCTAGTTGAAGTTGAAGTTGAGACAAATTAAAATAAGTCCACGAGAGCCCAAGTATGACCTTGACTATGTTGTTGTTGAGGTGAATTTGAGTCAGTTCTGACTCAAAGTGACCCTATGTACAACAGAACAAAAAACTGCCTGGCCCCATGCAATCCTCAGAACCATTGCTGTGTTTGATCCTGTTGTTGCAACTCCTTTGTCAATCCATCTTCTTCAGGATCTTCTTCTGTTTTGCTGGCCCTTTACCAAGCATCATGGCCAGAATGCTCCTTAGAAGCAAAGACGGCGAGAGTCCATCTCTTGTACTTTGGACACGTTATCAGGAGGGAAGAGTCCCAGAGGAAAGACATCATGATTGATCAGAAGTATATCCCACTTGCATTTAGAGACAATTTCAAGAACAGATCTGACACATTCAGCACTAATGACAGAAGACCAGACGAGTTGTGGGATGATACCAAATATGAACAGAGCAGAAGATTATTAGAAAGAAAGCAAAGACCAAAATGGATGTCAGAGAAGATTCTGAAACTTACTCTTAAACAGAGAGTAGCTAAAGTGAAGGGAAGAAATGATAAAATAAAAATGAACAGAAGAATTCAAAGGACAGCTCAAGAAGACAAAGTAAAACATTACAGTGAAATGTGCAAAGACATGGAGTTGGAAAACCAAAAGGGAAGAACCTGCTTGACATTTACCAAGCTGAGAGAACTGAAGGAAAAAAACCAAGCCTCAAGTTGCAATAGAAAAGATTCTGTGGCCAAAATAACGAAAAACACAGGAAGGATCAAAAGAAGACAGAAGGAAAACACAGTGTCACTTTATCAAAGAGAACTGTTGACATTCAACCAATTCAGGAGGTAGCATATGATCAACAACAGATGATATTTAAGGAAGAGGGCCAAAGTACATGGAAGGCATTGGTCAAAAACAAGTCTCCAGGAACTGATGGACTATCAATTGAGATGTTTCAACATACAGATGCAATGTGGTAAGTATTCACTCTCCTATACCAAGAAACTTGGGAGATAGTGTCCTGGCCAGCCAACTGGAAGAGATCCATATTAGTGCCCATTCCAAAGAAAAGCGATCCAACAGAATGCAGAAATTAGCAAACAATATCATTAACATCACATGCAAATAAAATTTTGCTGAAATTAATTAAAAATGGTTACAGCAGTATATCGAAAGGGAACTGCCAGAAATTCAAGGTGGATTCAGAAAAGGACATTGTTGGTGTCAGATGGATCTTGACTGAAAGCAAAGAATACCAGAAATA
Organism: Orycteropus afer afer; assembly: GCF_000298275.1. NCBI lineage: Eukaryota > Metazoa > Chordata > Mammalia > Tubulidentata > Orycteropodidae > Orycteropus > Orycteropus afer. The sequence goes on along the minus strand of NW_006921644.1, from coordinate 312,045 downwards.
TGGTTTCCTGTGTTTTATTGACTATGTAAGGGCATTCAGCTATGTGGATCATAACAAATTATTGATGACATTGGGAAAAATGGAAATTCCAGAACACTTAACAGCGTTCACAAGGAACCTGTACAGAGACCACGAGGCAGTTGATCAAACAGAACAAAAGGATACTGTGTGGTTTAAAATCAAGAAAGGTGTGCATCAAGGTTGTATCCGCTCACCATATTTATTCAGTATGGATGCTGAGGAAATGATCCAAAAAGATGAACTATATGAAGAAGAATGTGGCATCAGGACTTAAAACCTATGATATGCACATGACACAACCTTGCTTTCTGGATGTGAAGATGACTTGAAGCACTTACTGTGAGGATAAAAGACTACAGCCTTCAGTATGGATTGTTGTTGTTATTGTTATGTACCATCGAGTCAGACCCAAATCATAGTGACTCCTCCTTGGGTTTCTGAGGCAGTATCACTATGGAAGTAGATTGCTCCATCTTCCTTCCGAGGAGTGGCTGGTGGGTTTGAACCGCCAGCCTTCTGGTTAGCAGTCAAGTGCCTTAGGCACTATGCTACCAGAGCTCCCTCAGTATGGATTACACTTCAATATAAAGAAAACAAAAATCCTCACAAGCGGACCAATAAGCAACATCATGATAAATGGGGAAAAGATTGAAGTTGTCAAGGATTTCATTTTACTTGGATCCATAATCAACACCCCCAGAAACAGCAGTCAAGAAATCAAATGATGTATTGCTTTGGGCAAATCTGCTGCAAAAGACCTCTTTTGTGTTGAAACACAAAGACATTTCTTTGAGGACAAAGGTGCGCCTGACCCAAAGCATTGCCTCATATGCATGCAGAGGAGCTCTGGTGGCGTAGTGGATAATAGCTAACCAGAGGGTCAGCAGTTCAAACCCACCAACTGTTCAGTGGAAGGAAGATGGAGCAATCTACTTCCGTAAAGATTTACAGCCTTAGAAACCCAATGAGGATTGCTATGAGTTGGAATCAACTTAATGGCAGTGAGTTTGGTTTTTGGTTTTCATATATATGTAAAAGCTGGACAACGAATAAGGAAGACTGAAAAAGAACTGATGGCTCTGAATACTGAATATACCATGGACTGCCAGAAGAATGAATGTATCTGTCTGAGAAGTACAGCCAGAATGCTCCTTAGACGCAAGGCTGGCGAGACTTCGTCTCACATACTTTCTACATATTAACAGGAGGGACGAGTCTCTGGAGAAGGACATCCTGTTTGGTAGAGTAGCGGGTTAGTGAAAAAGAGGAAGACCCTCAATTAGATAGATTGGCACAATGGCTGCAACAATGGTCTCAAACATAGAAACAACTGTGCAAGACAAGGCAGTGTTTTGTTCTGTTGTACAGAGGGTCACTATGAGTCAGAAGTATCTCGAAGGTCCCTGACAACAATAACAACAACAGTTAGGAACTGTCCTAGCACTGTCAGCTAGGCCTCGGTGTCTCCTGTTGAACATAATTAATTTCACCAAACTCTAACAGCAGACAAGGTCACTCTGTGGCTGTAATGAAATGAGACAAAAATAAACAAACAAATAAAATAAGACTATTTCATAATCTTATGCAAAAACAAGACTACTTTGAAAACCACAAAAACACCAAATTTTTCTCCCTCTCCTAGATAGTGGGAGTGAGCAACTGATTCTTTATCCATTACATCTTTAGGTCTCCTTCACTCTTCCATTCTTCTAGACAAGATTCTCAAAGATTTACCCAGTCACAGAATTACCCTTACTTCCTGATGGCATTTAATCTACAGCAAATATTCACTTCCTTAAAATCTCCTCCAAATTGGGCAATGCAACCCTAAATCCTATAAGCCATCTATAACATCCTCTTATGGTGGAATCAATGCTTCCCCAGAATGTGTGTTCTTGTTGACGTGAGCAGGAAACCCAACTTGTTGGGCTACAGGTATGCTCCTGTGGCCTTTGACTGAAAGCACTGTAACTCCAAGTGGAATAATGGAACAATAAATGAAAGTGTTGGCAATTGCAGGTAGTGGGAGAGGATGGGGTTGTGTACTGACCCCTTTCTCTCTCTCTTTCAACCATCCTTTTTAGCCTCAAACCACACATAAACACACAAAATACAGAAGGGAAAAGATTTAGATCTGCTCATATATAATCTTCTGGTACCGGCTCTAAATTTCTACAGAAACATATTACAACTGCATAGCCACCTCTTTTAAGGTTGTAATAGGCATCCACATTGTTGTTAGTGGCCATCAAGTTAGTTCCAAGTCATGGAGATCCCAGATGGGTGAGATATATCAAGGAAAATATGCCCACTGTACAGGGTAGGTGCTTCGCAACAGTGCAGAAGGCATTACACACGGACCATTACTCAAGGGTCTTGCCTGCCATCAAATATCTCTTCCAGTGCTCTGATACAGTGCCAGGCATTTTGAGAATATAGCCACTAACCAGAATCAGAAATACAGATCACTAGGTAGGTCTGGTCAAGATGAAACTATGAAGGTCACTGCTACCAATCCCTTTAGGAAAGGACAGAAGGTTAAAGGAGTGACAGGTTTATAACCTGAAAGGTGGGAATATTCCAACAGTCAAAGGGAAGATGGAAGAATTTTAAAAAAAAAAAAGGGCTTCCTTTGGGTAAGGCAAGTCACGTGCGCTGCTCCGCCGCCAGGCCACAGGATTCTAGGATGCCTAGAAAGTGAGAAACGCAGACACATCTCAAGTGCAGTTCTGTCTCTGCCAGGATCCACCCCTGTGAACCTGAGGCTTGTTGATAGCTCTGATTTTTACGTTTAGGCAAAAGTAGCCACAGAAATGGTAAAGTCATAGCAGCTATCCCAAATTCAACAATGATTTGTTTTAAATGGAGAAATATAACTACATCAGTCCCTGCGCTTTTCCTGCCACGGGAATGATCTCATTTTCTTGCTCTGAAATCTCTAAAGGACTGAGCATATTTTGTGTCACAAAGGCTTTTACGCTATTGTCGTGAGCTGCCATGGAGTCAGCTCCTGCCTCCCGGTGACTCCATGCACAATGGAACCAGATGCAGCCAGCGGTGGGCCATCCCCACCATCAGTTGCAGATTGGACCATCGTGATGCACAGGGTTTTCCTGGGCTGACTTTTGGAAATAGATTGCCAGGCTTTTTTCTCGTTTTTTTACTTTTTTTAACTAGTGTGTCCTAGTCTGGAAGCCCCGCCGAAATTTGTTCAGCATCACACAACATACAAGGCCTCCACTGACATAGCTGCACGTGAAGTGCAAACCAAGAAAACCCAAACTCACCGCTGTCTAGTTGATCCCGACTCATAGTGACCCCTCCTTGGGTTTCTCCTTGGGTTTCTGAGGCAGTAAACCTCTACGGCAATAGATTGCCCAATCTTCCTTCCAAGGAGTGGCTGGTGGGTTTGAACTGCCAGCCTTCTAGTTAGCAGTCAAGTACCTTAGGCACCACACCACCAGAGGTGCACTGGCTGAAAATCCAACTTGGGTCTCTGGCCTGGAAGGCTGGGACTCTATCAATGAACCACCAATGCTCCATGAGGGATTTTATAGGATCAGTATGCTTTGTAATTAAGAATAATATGTTGTTGTTGTTATTATGTGCTGTCGAGTTGGCACCGACTCATAGCGACTCCTCCTTGGGTTGCCGAGGCAGCATCACTATGGAAGTAGATTGCCCAACCTTCCTTCCAAGGAGTGGCTGGTGGGTTTGAACCGCCAGCCTTCTGGTTAGCAGTCAAGTGTCTTAGGCACTATGCTACCAGAGCTCCTAAGAATAATATAACACTTAAATATTTTAAAAAATGATACAGTCTGACATAATATCTTTTAATAATTCAAAATGACAAATGGAAAAATTGTGCATCATGTTAAAAATGGAGCCTGATAATTCAAACATATGCACAATTCAGTTCTTTCTCAACACAAGTTAACCTTGATTCCAATGTAGAAGATACAAAAATACTGAATTTTCAAAGCAGATTATATTGGTAGTATGTATTTCCCATTGTTGTTGTTGTTATGTGCCATCGAGTCAGACCCGACTCATAGCGACCCCTCCTTGGGTTTCTGAGGCAGTATCACTACGGAAGTAGATTGCCAACCTTCCTTCCAAGGAGTGAATGGTGGGTTTGAACTGCCAGCCCTCTGGTTAGCAGTCAAGTGCCTTAGGCACTACGCTACCAGACGTGAAGCCAGCCTTATGCAATGGAAATATTTAGTATAATATGATATTGATTCATGAATGAGTACTCCATTCTCTTTAGAGTCATCAGGGTACATTCTGATGACTGATTTAATATTGAATATCACACTCAGGAGCCGTAGTTGAAAAGTCCTCTCCCATGGGAGAACTAACGACCACCCACCCACCGAGTACTCAAGCTGTCTATTTTCAAATGAAAAATGTATTTGCTTCACTGAAACTAGCAGAAATTGATATTGTACAAAGAACCTGGGAAAATGAGGGAGGGGGAATTGGTATGGGAAGGCATACTTGTGTTACCTGAAACGTAACAATTTCACTACATTGATATTCATGTGGAGCCCAGGGTCCTTATTATTCACTACGAAAATAATCACACTGAATCACATGATGTCATGATGGATTATATTGTATATGAATTTAAACATTAGGGGATATTTTTTTACAGTCTCACACCTAGTAATTTATTAAACATGCATGCCTGCAAAGTCATTCAAAATGAACTCGCTTCTTGGGGCTCTTACTGTACGGAAGCAGTTTCTTTAAGAAGTTGGAAACTGGCCTATGAATATAACCGTTTCAGAGGATGTCAAATACATCACAATAAACTGCGCATTAATGGCAAGCTTAGACCATAGTTTTAGGGAGCCTATTAATTATTAATATGACAGTGATTAATTTATTTCCTCTCCAGCATGCAAATCTATCACATTTTGAGCATTACATAAAAAGTCACAGCATAGAACCTCCGAGAAAAATGATGATGATGTTGATTGAACTTCCAGCTCTTACCTCCAATCTGCAGTTACAGATGAACAATAGCAAAACGATATGCAAATAACAGACTTGTGTATTCATCTGTAGACTTTTCTTATAATTTCCACCCATATTTTAACTTTTTTATTCCCCTCTTCCAGTCATATTCTATGAATTTTGTCATAGTTAATGTAGAGAGTAGTTACAATGGCAACTTTAAATTGTTTTTAAAGATCATTTATTAAGTTAATGGAACTATTTATCCCAATGTGACCTCTAGTTGTTTGGCTTTGATGTTCTGTGTACGTGAAAATGTGATGAAGATCCCCTGGCAAGAGCTATATCATTTTAATGAAGACAAAAAAGTAGCCCTCACCCAAAGCACTGACCTAAATTGGATGCTAATTTCCCAGACACTAATACAGTCACCTTAATTTTATTACTTGTAAGTATCACAGCAATACTGTGTGCAGCCTGGAAGTGGAAAGAATTCCATCTGGTGCCCACATGGATGCACCCTGCACAATCTTTGCGAGCCCTGAAATGTATCCAGCTCTGCACAAAATACACTAGCAAGTTAATCTGACAAAATATTTAGGTATCACGCTGCCCGCTGATACAGAGATAGAGATTGCGCCAAGACCTCTCCGTTCTCAGCTCTCTCTGGGTCTCGGGAATGCACAGCTCCTCCTTCCTTCCTTTGTCCTGATATATTCAACTTGAATTCTTACCTTGAAAATAAAATCAACTAAATGGAAGTTCTGGTCCTCGATTTACAAATCCAGCCGGTAAAATAAAAGCACTTGGGGATCCCCCACCTCCCCTACTTCCTTCCACCTCATTCAAAACAGATTGGTTACCATCTGTCATTACTCAAGAAGGCCAATTGGTGATCTGAGCCCAAATTAACAAGATTATGAAACATGCCCCCAAACAATTAACAACAAATAAAAAAGACAGATTATTTTTCAAGGGACTGGAGAGGGTGGAAGAGAAAAGGCACAGAGAGAAGAGGAGGACTCTGCTGCCAAAAAGTGCCACCTCCTCCATACTGTTCAACGTAGCCAATACTATCCCCACCTTCCAAAGGAAACAACTGAACCTAGAAACGTGAAGTCATCCGTTCAAAGGCATAAAACTAAAGAAAGAAGAATTAGGAGTCAAATCCTGTTCTGCCTTTTCTACCAGGCTCTCCCCACTTAGAACTGAACCTGAGCCATACAGTCAGCCAAGGAGAAAGACATCCCTGCCTCTGCCGGTGTGTGTCATGGTAACTGAACGACCCGGCAAGCATCTATCATCTGCAGAATACGTATCCTGTCTGATCTCCTTAGGCACGTAGCAGGACAGTAAGTGACAACGAGAGACAAACACCCAAATATGTGGGACCTCCCAAGGGCTCAGAATAATGGAAAGAGAGTCCAACGAAAGGAATATCAACTGTGGTTTAATGCTCTGTCTCAGGAAATGGACTAGAAGTGATCTTTCAAGTGTTACAAATACAAGGATATTTTTAAGAAAAATTATGACTATCTTAGAATATAAAAAGAACGTGTATCCAATACTTTAACTCGTTATTTATTAAGGGAACCACCAGTTCAAATGAGAATCCAAATCGTAGCCATACATACAGGCCACCAGAAAAATCTGAAATGAATGAACTTAACAGAAAGCAAAAGGTCCTGGGTGGTGTGGATGGCCTGTGCACAACAGCTAATCTAAAGGTTGGCGGTTCGCACCCACCCATTAGTGCTGCTGACGGAAGGCCTGGTGATTCACTTCTGTTAAGATTAGAACCAGTAAAACCCAATGGAGCATTTCCACTCTGTAACACATGGGACACCATGAGTCAGAATGCACTCAACGGTAACTTAACGCTAAGCGCCACATCACCAAACCAAAACCTCAGACTATTTCCTGTAAATGCGCAACCTTCCCAAAAGCCAAAACCTAAGCCAACCAATTAAGATTTGCCTGTTCAGCTTAGCCTAGCTCAAAATATCTCCTTCATCACAAATAAGGCAAGGAAGTGTCGGCCAGTAAATCTGAAATTGCCAGCAGAGCTCACTTGCTCCTGAGTGCCCATGACCAAAACACCCTTCGGCTTTGTACCGCTCTTCAAAGCTCTTGTCTGACCTTCAGACCAGGCACCTGCCAATTCACAAACTGCAAACCAAGCCTAGGAGTTTGTACACAAATTTAGTCTTGTAGAAATTTTATTTTTAACAGGGGTTAGTGGTAACCCCTGGATTTGTAGATAGTTGGTCTTCAGGTGACCCCCCGAACTTGTGGGCTGGTATCTGAAGTCTTGGGCAGAGCTGGCAGTCTGGAGTACTGTGCCCTTCATGACTGAGAACTGACCTGACTCCGGGTAGTCAGGTCACAGGAACTGCAAAGCCACTGGTGTCAGAATTGCTTTCAGACCCCATAACATGGTTTTGGTTAATGGGAACTGTCAGCAGTGGAGCCACACTTAAAAGAAAGTAAGAATCAAGTTCCTCTAAGGAAGGCCAATGATCATCTTATTAACTCAAGTATTCATTTATTAAACAAATATTAATTTTTTGGTTCAGTCTAAGACGTGGAGAAGGGACACAGTGATTATGAAATCTAACAAATCCGTACGCTTTGCCTGTGGGGAGACGTTTATTACCTGCTGTGATGTCACTGGGTAATCTTCCTGGCGGGAAGAGGTTCAGTCTAAGTTTTCCATCATGAAGAAAGAGGAGGAGACTTCCTGGGACAAGGTGAAGGTCAGTGAATAGCAAAAGTCCTGCCTTATTCCAAGTTCGAAACTGAAAAGCGGCAGAAACCTCATCCTCTCCGGAAGTGCCTGGAAGCGCTAAGTAACTCCGGGAGCTCAGAAAAGTCACGGGCACTGACTGCGGTTGTGAACAAGAAAATGACACGTTGCCCTGAAAAGAAAGCACAAGAAGCACTCAGAGTGACGCTCCCACGGCATTCGGAACAGGCTTAGGAATCTTCACAAAGCTGCTTATCCCTCACACCTCCTCACTTTAAAACAACAGAAATTGCTGTCGACATGAAAACAGCATTCATCTCCAAGAGCCTTCAAACCCAGCGCTATGATGCTCAGGCACACCCTTCCCTGGGCGTTCGGGTGAAATTCTTTGCTCCCATTTTCCCATTTTCTCAATTTAATAAAGGCATCTAGCTCAGGGTAACTGAATCTGAGAGAAATTTATTTCAGCTAACTCATTTTGGAATGTTCCACCTGGCTCTCCCTTCCTGCTCATCTCACCCACTTTGCAGCGTCTGCCTTCCAACTTGCCCAAGCAACCAATATTAATGAACGAGTGACTGGCTGTCTGTATTTTTCTCCACTCTCATTGAATCGATGCACAGTACACACTTTCAGTTATTACCCATACACATGGATGTATGCACGAATGCACTTACCTACAGCTTTGGCATTACCTGGATGACTGAAACAGGGTCCCTGCTCCAGGCACTTTATTGTATCATACATTCTTCACTAAGCAGTAGCCTATGGTAATCTCTTCGGGTTACCCGGCATTACCCTGACCCACGCTTTTTATTGCTGAGTAATATTCTCTCCTGGGCATGATCTCATTTTCACTCTATTCTTTCCCTGATGAGTGGCATTCACTCAATTTCCAGATTTTGTCTCTACCACAAAGTTGCAATAAACACTCTGCATGTTTCTCTGTGTAATGATCATTTTACTTTTATGGAAGAGGGTCTTAGACCCAGAGCTATTGTACCCATAGGTCTTAAGAAGCACTCTCAGATTTTCTTTCTTTTTAAAGATGGAGATACTGTACATTACCACCAGTCATACAGGAGGGCATCCTTTTCTGTCAACCTTGCCAGAAACCAGTATCACAAAGCTTTTACATTTTCAGTGGTTCAGTGACAAAATACCAGGTTGATATCTCATTTGTAGTTACCTGTGGTTACCTGACGACTAGTGAATTTGAGCATTTTCATAGGTTTGTTGCTCATCTGGACTTGCGTTTCTATGCAAGCTCTGGTCTCTCTGTCCATTTGTCCATTTTCTTTCCTTTTCCTTTTTGAAGACTTTTGTCTTCTTATCACTTTGTCCTTTCAGATCAGATTTACACATATTTATTCATGATGTAATGGCTTTGCAATAAATGTTCAAAACACTGGAACTGTATGAAGTCTGCCAGCAAAATAGTGTGTATGGAAAAATAGTCCACTACTGAAGCAAGATAGATATTGAAGGATTTCAATTAACTTTAAGGTGGGAATGACTTTGCAGTAATTAAATATGTTCCTTATCGTACTTGAGGGTTGGGCAATCCTACTTCCGTAGTGATACTGCCTCGGAAACCCAAGGAGGGGTCGCTATGAGTCGGGGCCGACTCGACGGCATATAACAACAACAACAACAACAACATCATGCTTCAGGAAGGAAGACAAGTGCTTTCAGTTTTTATTTAAATAAGCTTTAACAAACTTTCTAAATAGAAATTTGAAAACACAATGAAATCAAGTCTATGTAGAAGAATACACGTTGGCACTAAAACATTTGGTCTTGGTCAAACAAGAACATTTGGCTAGCTTGTGATTCTGCTAAGGGTGAGCTTGCTTTCACTGTAAACACGTATCTTGTCCCCATGAAGGAAATAACAAAAGCTGAAGAATAAACTGCACTGACCCATAATGTAAAGGCAATTTTAAGACTATCAAACCCTGTGAAAATGGAAACATTTTAGTAGCTGCAGTTTGGACTTATGCTTCATTTGGACAGCTGCTGGCTGCCCTACAAAGCTGCACAGCCCCCTAACAAGGAAGAATGGGTGTGAGCTGCATAAGCCATTTCCAGAAACCATTTGCTAATGCAACTCACACACATACACGCTCACACACTTCTTTATAATATTTATATGTTCCTTTCAAATCATTCTCCCTTTTAAACAAAAAAGTAACTATTTTAAAATCTTGCTGGATGTTTGCTCATAAAAACACTATCAATTCACACATGGAATTTGGAATAAATGCTCTGTAAACAATACATTTTCTCATAATGTGCTTTGGGATTTGTTGAAACAACAGGACCTTAAATTTACATATTTTGAATTTAAACATCAAAAGAAATTTATTCGAGCAGATACAGGTGTCGGCTTTTCTGTTGTCAAGCTGGCTGGGCTGGAAACCATGGGCCCCAGAACTCCACTCTCAAGCAATCTGGGTAAAAGTTAGCCAAAGGAGGGTTTGCATGCTACTTGGGAGGCAGGGTGGCACTCTGGCCGCCAGTCTCCCGAGGTCTCTCTGTGGCCATGTGCTATGTAGGACGGGCTCTGAGGTACTGCCTTTCTCCAGCTGTTCCTGCATTGCCCCACTTTGCGCCATCTTTTCTTCCTGACCATTGGTCCTGCTGACCACAGAAAGCCCAGGCTCACCACCGGGGGTGTGGCCAGGGGCCCACAGTGGTGCTACTTCTCCAGAAGGGGCAGTTGCCAGAGGCTTTCAAGAACTTCCTTCGTGGGCTGAAAACGCTTGGCATCACCGATGCCCCACCAGCTCTGATATGTCTACACACACCATTGCTTCTGGCAGAAGCAGATACTATTCGTATGTCCCCTCAACTTCCTCAGATCCTCGGACAACTGTTAAGAGCCAAATGATGAAAACAAAAAACAGGGCAGTTGTCACTGAGTCAGTTCTGACTCCTGGCAACCCCCATACGTGTCAGGGTAGCTCTGGGCCCCACTGGGTTTTCAATGGCTGACTTTTCAGAAGCACATCACGGGGCCCTTTGTCCGAGGTGCCTCTGGGTGGCCTGGACCTGCACCCTTTCAGTTAGCAGACGAATGCCACCCAGGGACTTTGTTAAGATCCACGTCATATAACATAGCCTTGGTTTTATAACCCCCACAGTGGCCGCTGCTTCCACGAGAGAACGCTAACCAAGAGTTGTATTTAAATTCTGCCACATCTCCATACAAGTGGAATATAATGCGGCCTGACCAATACAGCTATCTGGGCAGGTTGGCAGATGCAGTGTTGTAGCAGCTTATTAGTTTCTTATGTTTGAGATGAATGACCGTGGCAAAATACACGGTTTTCCAATTCTGTCTAATATGCATGGATATTATCTCATTCCAAGAACTTGGTATGCTCATCTGGTGAGTTTCTCAGGGAATATCTTGTTAGGGAAATTACAGCCCAGAATAAATTTGCCTCCTGAGTTCAGTATTATCCCAACAAAAGTAAGATATCAACTGCATAATAGAAAACTGGTTTCTTTCATATAAAAATAATCACGCCCTCTGAATTATCATTTTTTTTTTTTTAGACAGAATTAATCCCTTATAGGCATACTGCCACTCAGAGAAAAAATTTAAAAGAATAAGCAATCTCTAAATAATCACAAGTGGGGATTCAATATGGAGCACTGACTGCAGGCACACCAGATGTGCACCCATCGCCTCCCACGGAGACTCTTACCAGAGCGATGATCTGTGGTTTGTGTCTCTTGGCCAAATCAATGATATCCACTCCATTATAATAGAGATTCTCCAAACACCCGTGAAAATTGTTCTGTGGGAACGACACCGATTTTCCAGGTGCTGGAATCCCTCCAAAGCTGATCTTAGAAAGAAAAATGGCATCAATAATATTGTTTAGTGATTTTCTGAAAATCTGCTTAAATATTTGTGATTAGCAAGTATAACTGTAATCATCACAGATCGATCAATCCTTCATCACTCTGCACTGTCATATTGCTAATTTCAAATGGGATTTTGAAAATCAATTAATTAAGACACAGAACTCAAAACAAATTTATATGCACTCAGTTTTCATTTACACTACAGTGTTATTATCCTTACAGGCTGCTAATCATACTAGGTTTCGATATTTCTATTGGTTGAAGGAAAAATACATCTTTCGGCCCACAGCCAATCTTGATCTGTTTAGTAATGGAAACCAGTTATAGTGGCATTTTACTTCATATGCATTTCTGACATACATTCATATTTGTGCATTTGAATTGATTGTTACTTAACTCATCAATTTGCTTGTGCCTAATTTCTCCCTATAAATCTGCACTGGTTGGGGTGCCCTTTGGCACAGAGATATCATACAATGTATCCTCTATTGACTTGTGGTAATGAGATCTCCTCATGGAAAGATTTTCCTACAGGTGGGAGGATGTGACTACACATCACGGGCAGAAAGATGCTCTTGATATAACAAGTTAGCATATTGTGAGGAAGATGAAGTCTCAGCAGTAGTTGTGACCACACCTGCTATTCTTAATGGGTTTTCTCATTTCCACCTTGGGAAACACTGCACAAGAACTATTTATTCTGAAAGGGGAGTTTTCTATAGTATATTGTCTTTGAGGAGGTTATATTACATAAAAGCCCCCCTCCAAAAAAAACCCTCAATACTATTAAACTGATTCCAGTTCACAGCAACCCTACAGAACAAAGTAGAACTGCTTTATAGGGTTTCCAACTCTAATCTTCACAGGAGCAGAATGCCACATCTTTCTCCCATGGAGTTGCCAGAGAGTTTGAACAACCAACCTCTTGGTTAGTAGCTGAGCGCTTACCCACTGTGCCACAGGGGCTTCTTACATATCTCACACACATTATGAAATCTGTATTAATTGAAATGCAGTCATCACACCTCATAATCAAGGTCCAGGTAACTGAATTCTCCCTGTGCATGGAAACGACGCGTGTGCTCATCTACCGTGAAGTTGACTTGCTTGCCCAAGCGTTGGATGAGCACTGAGTGCCAGTGCTGGTCATCCAGAAGGCTGCCCAGGGTGAGACTGACCAGGCTCTCAGTGGAAGGCAGCTGAGTGTCACCTTAGAAGAGGAAAAAAATAAAAGCACCATGATTCCCAGTGTGAAAAAAAGAAAGAAAGAAAAAGTTCCCTTTTTGTAAGCCAGCATATCTCAGAATAATTGCGATGTCCCTCCACATGTTCCATCCCAAATACTATATGGTTTTATCTGAGGCTTGGGTAAAATATCCTTTTGACCTTGTTGTAATTTCTTCCACTGTTAATTCATTTTATTAATATTACTCATTGCATGCTCATTTTCTATGTAAATTTTATCTTTGTTACAACCTCATTATTTTTACTACCTCCATATTTTTCAATGACCCATCCCATTTTTTATGATATCAGAAAATGGAAAATGGCTGTGTAGTTATATTGGTGCTATGTAAAAGCACTGAATGAGGGTCTTGCCCGATTTGCAAGATATGAGTCATTTTCACATGAAGGTAAAATATTATTATACACACACATATACACAAGTTCCAGAATCTAAAAATAACATATCATAACTGTTAAAATTAAGCTATAAAAGTGCAGACTGATCTAAATGACATCCAATTAGTCAGATTTCCAAACATCACACCCAATAGTTTTACCTGAATTAATAAGTAAATAGAGCCTCCCTCTTCTTAATTCCAGTGTGATGTGATCTCCATTTTGCCCTTCTCTGTGGAGTAGAATCCCATCACTCTGCATGGTTTTAAATTTCAAAGAAATAACATCTTTTATTGGGCTCATGGATTTTTTATCGAATCTATAGAGAAAGGAACTTTTTCCATCAAGGTCAACCACCTCTGATCCTAGAAACAAAGACATTAAAAAGTCATTCCAAAGATAAATATCCTTTCAGTAAAGCATTTGGAATACATGTCTGGAAAACGTGACACATCCCACACCCATGTGCAGACAGTTCAGCTCTGGCCCAGTCATTATAAGGGAAAACCAAATCCACTGCCACAAGGTCGATTCCAACTCACAGCGCCCCTAGAGGACAAGACAGAACTTCCCGATAGGGTTTCCAAGGCTGTGATCTTTACAGAAGCAGACTGCCACATCTTCCTCCCATCGAGCCCCTGGTGGGTTTGAAATGCCAACCTTTTCCAGTTAACATCCAAGTGCTTAACCGCTGTGCCACCACGGCTTCTTTTGTACAAACTGTACATAAAAGAAGTCCACACACAAACGCACACACACACTTTAGACCTATCAAATGTTGCTTTGAGTACATACTACACTAACCTGTGGGTTCTATTTTATTTTACTTGGACTAAGGACAGTAGGAGCTCTGGTAGTGTAGTGCCTAAGGCATTTGGCTGCTAACCAGAAGGCTGGCGGTTCAAACCCACCAGCCACTCCTCGGAAGGAAGATGGGACAATCTACTTCCGTAGTGATACTGCCTCGGAAACCCAAGGAAGGGTCGCTATGAGTCGAGTCCGACTCGATGGCATATAACAACAGCAACAACAAGGGACAGTACATAAGGACAAAGCTATTCTCTGTCTTTCAAGGGCAATGCCTGAAAGACACTGATTTAATATTATAAGGTCTGTTCGGCTGCCCGTGTGTCATAGCTGTGACACTGATGTGTTTTCTCAGCTTCCTGATGGTGTCTTATCTCCTCATTGTCAAGATCACTTCCATTCAGTTCATCTGAAAAAAGATGTCATGTTATACCAGTGCATCAGTCAAAATCAGTTGTGCCCTGAACAAGAGACACAAAGAGAACTGATAATACTCAGATAGCCTAGCAGTGTTTTCTACACTTTGCAAGTCAAAGATTATTTTAAAGAAAAAAAAGGAAAGAAAGAAAAAAAAAGTAATTACCCTTGAAAGTGCATTTGTGTAATAAATGAAGAGGTTAGGGAAACCCAGTAAAATATGAAGCTATTCTTCAAGTGGTTAGCTGACTTCTTGCAGTCAACAGAATGACATTATGGTTTACTCATCTCGTTTCATTTGGCAAACTTATTACAGCCACTTGTACGCCCAAATACGCATTTTTTTTTCGATTATCCATCATATTTAATGTGAACCATTTATATGCACCCCTCCCCCACAAATAAATAATTTCATCTACTTTATGCAGCTATTTCTCGACAATTGGGAGGTTAGCCTCTCTCACATCCTGTTACTGTGCATTTAAGGAATTCGCTCACCAAGTGCACATGAATAAACATTGTACTCTGTAGCAATGTTACCCAAACAATTATTCCTTGTTAGATAGCGGGATGAATGTGCATGATAGAAACATAACTCTGTGTCAAATACAAATAATGTGTTCTATGATTATTAGATTACAATAAATTAGGGAGAATTCCAATAAGGCAGACTTTAAATGCTGACACATTTGGAGCAACGCTGTTATCTCTGAGCTAATGTATGGCTTCAAGGCAATCGTCAGAGCAATGATTTTATATCAGATAGAGTCTATTTTTGGAATGAGCTACTGAGGGAATTTTCTCCCATTTGTAAAGGGTTTAGACTGTGTTACTTTAGCCTACCGTTTCCTTTTCTCTCCTCTTTCCTATTGTGATTATTACACTATAATGGTGATACCCATCTTCCATGGGGCCCAAAGCCTTTGTGCCTGGAATATTTCCATCTGCAAAATGAGGTGGTGAGAAACTTATCAGAAAATTGATACCTAGAGCAATGGTACACTTTTTCATTTCTTAAACTGAAGCCACTCACCATTTGCTTTCACTCTTACCTACTGTCTCCGTACTTCACAAGTAAACCACTATGCGATGCCAAGCAGTCATCTGATGAACATTTACTGCCCCACCACACGTGAGGTGCTGTGCTGGCTCCTGAGATAAAAGAGTGACCCACACAAACGTGGTCCCACCCTCCTGGAGCTTTCATTCAGTGACGACAGCCATTACTAAACAAGTGAACACATAAGGTCCTAACACCGGTACAGACTGTAAGCAAAGGAGGCATTCTGACAGAGAGGCCAGATGACTGGTGCCATTTTAGGTGGTTGGGAAAGGTCTCTTGGTGTTCTTGGCATTTCAGAGGTCTAGCAACCGGAGGGTAAGGCATGTTCTAATCAGTAATCAACTCACTGTTGCTGTCTTCACTTCCTGCAATGTGTCCCTAATAAACTAGAATCGCTACTGGAATGTTCAATTTCAAGATGGCTAGACACTCTTCCCGGTGCTTTCTCTCTTTAACTGTCACATGGGTGGCTGAGAAACTCCAATGACAATAAATAATTTAGTGCTCAGAGGAAGGAAGGAGGTGGGCTCACTTTGATCAAAGTGGCCTGAAAACAAGAAAGTGGGGAAGAAGGAGAATGAACAAACTGGCTGCAAGGAGAAACTGCAGCACAGAGTATACGTACATGCAAAGCGTGCCTTTCAGAAAGGAGCTAGATACACTTCAGAGGGTGAGGGGCACTGTCACTGCCAGGAAGCTTTAAGTTACAGACACACAATATATAGATAGGCACGCTTCTAAAAGGAAAACATCCAGAACGATTTCTTACTACTGATAGGAAACTTGCTTATAATAGCTCTAACATAAGTCATTTGTATGAAAAGTTACTTACAGAAGCACGTCAGATGTACAAAAGCATAGAATTTTTAAAAAATAATTTATTCTATTTTGCTGTTGCTGTTGGGGCTATACACAGCAAAACACACACCAATTCACAGTTTCTACAGGTACCTTTTGTTACACTGATAACATTCTTTGAGTTGTGCGACCATGCAACCATTCGCACCCTCCTTTCTGAGTTCCTCCTTCCCCATTAGGATAAACTCACTGCCCAGGAAGGCACCTACCCAATCTCTCAAGTTACTGCTGAGGCTGCTTATGTGTACTTCAACACCTTATGTTATTTGGTTCCTTGATTGGGAGGTTCAGGGTCATGGTTTCATGGGACATCCATCCCACTTAACTGGCCTAATGATTTCTTGTTACTCTTGTTAGATGCTATCGAGTTGGCTCTGACTCATGGTGACCCTATATACAACACAATGAAACACTGCTCAGTCCTGTGGCAGCCTCACAATCTCTGCTATACCTGAGCCCATCGTTGCAGCCACTGTTGTCACCCCATCTTCTTGAGGGGCTTCCCCTTCACTGACCCTTCACCTTACCAAACATGATATCCTTCTCCAGGGAATGGTCCCTTCTGACAACATGACCAAAGCAGGTGAGACAAAGTCTGGCCACTCTTGTTTTCAAGGACCATTCTGGCTGCACTTCCTCCAGGACAGACTTGTTCATTCTTCTGGAAGTCCATGGTACTTTTAGTACTCTTCCCCAACACCACAATTCAAAGGCATCTTCTTCGCTCTTCCTTGTTCATTGTTCGGCTCTCACATGCATCTGAAGTGACTGAAAATACTATGGTTTGGGTCAGGCACACCTTAGCCTTCAAAGTGATATCTTTGATCCTAAACACTTTGAAGCGGTTGTTAGCAGCAGATTTGCCCAGTACAGTGAGACGTCTCATTTCCTGACTGCTGCTTCCATGGGGGTTGACTGTGGATCCAAGAAAAATGAAATCCCTGCCAAATGCAATCTTTTCTCCATTTATCATGATGTTGTGGTTGTGAGGATTTTTGTTTCTTTTTGTTGAGATGTAATCCATACTGAAGACTGAGGTAATCACCAACCTTTTGATTAGCTTCCAAATATCTCAACCGCTACACTACCAGAGTTCTTAATCTAATGTATAAAAGCATATAATTTTTGAAAATTATTTATTCTATTTTATTGTTGTTGCTGGTCAGACTACACATGGCAAAATACACGCAAATTTAACAGTTTCTATATGAACTTTCAGTGACATTGATAATATTCTTCAAGTCATGCAACCATACTCACCCTCCTTTTTGAGTTCCTCCTTCCCCATTAACATAAACTCACTGTCCAGGAAGGCATCTATCCAATCTTTCAAGTTACTGCTAAGGTGCTTATGTATAAACTAACACCTCATGGGATCTGGAGGTTTAAGGTCACGGTTTCACAGGACATCTCAGTTTACCTGTCTAATAACATGTTATTAGTTTTGTTATTAGTTTACTGCATAGCACGTGGGCTCTTAAAAGCTGTCAGGTGGTCATCCAAGGCGCAACGATTGGTCTCATTCACCTGGGCCAACAGGGAAGGAAAGAGAATCGGGATTCTTAGCAACCCCCATTGGGTTTCTGAAGCGGTAAATCTTTATGGAAGTAGATTGCCCAGTCTTCCTTTCATGGAGGGGCTGGTGGGTTTGAACCGCCAGCCTTCTGGTTAGCAGTCAAGTGCCTTAGGCACTACACTACCAGAGTTTCCATGCAATGTGTGGCTAATTGCTTCCATGAACAAATGCCTCCTTTGCATTTGGAGAATTGGATGGTGCCTGGCTACTCATAGTGAGCATCGTGATCAAAGATTCTATAGAAGAATCCTGATCAAAAGGGGAGAAATGTGAGACAGAATTTCAAATTCTCATGGCATCCAGAATTCCTGGAGACTTGGAGGCTGGAGGAATCCTGGAAATAATTGCCCTGAGATTATCTTTAAACCTTAAACCAAAAACATCCCTTGAATATCCTTTAAACCCAACAACAGTCTACTTAACTAGTAACGAATGTCTGTGTTGAGCATGATGCTCTTTTAAGATCTATATGGGATCAAATAGATCAAAAAAGTGTAAGTTTTAAACAACATGCATAAAATACTGAGTCATGTATATTTTTCAAGAGTTGCTGGCATCTAAATTGTACTCAGTTAATGTCAGTTACTACTACTACTACTATTATTTATTATTAAAATGTTTGTCAGGGAAAGAGGTACAGAAAGAAATCGTGTAATAATGTATTTGGTGTATTTGTAAAACAAAAACAAAAAGGTTGGACTCTTTAAAATAAAAAAAGAAAGTAAATTTCTGAAGCTCACAAGAAACCCTCAGTTATCAATGTCATCGCCAGGTCACGCAGGAACAATGATATCCAGCCATCTGTGGGCTCTGTGGCTCTTTCTGTGGCTGGAGCTGACTCACCGCAGCAACCATCGGTGACCCAAACGCCTCAGGAATATTCTACCTCATCTCTCTCAGAGCAGGAACCAAGGAAAGAAGTGACCCTCACAGCCTGTAAGCCCCACTCTCCTATCCACTTTCCCTGTGGCTCTGGGAAATGCTGCTGCTGCTGTTATGTGCTGAGGAGTCGATCAAACGCGTACTGCCCCTGCAGGACAGGGCAGAACTGCCCAGAGCGTTTCCAAGGCTGTAATCCTCATGGGAGCACATCGCCAGGTTTTTCCTCCCATGGAGCTGCTGGCAGGTTCAGTTAGCAGCTAAAAGCTTAACCACTGCGCCACCAGGGTTCCTTCAAAGACGCATTGTCTCCTTCATTCACATGATTCCGAAATGCAATCTCTGTGAAATGAAGAGCTGACCAATAGAAAACGCCCAGCGTGTCTCAGGGAATTATGTCAGAAGTGGCGTTGCTGAGATGTTCCTTCTGCTTTCCCCCCACACACGCACATAGGGAGTTTTAGTCTGTGAACACAGGGGAGGGCAGCAATGCTGCAAAGCAGAGTGTACCTTGTCCCGGGAGCTCACAGCTTAGTGAGGAAGATGCCCCACACCCCGCGACGTAATTATTCACAGCTGTGTTCCAAGCTCTGCTTTGGTCCCAGGTCTGGGTCTCGAACGATTTCAAAGATGCGCAGGAGAAGGCGGCCATCCACTTCAGCCTGAGACGGACATCAGCTAAACTGCAAAAATGCTTTTCCTCCTGGAACAGCAAACCAGTCTTCTACCTCCGTATATTTCAAATGCAAAACACCCCCCTCGCTGTTGCATCCACCACTTTACTGTGTGTTCTCCCCTTCCCTATTTCCCACCCTACCTACAGAAGTTTGAAGCGTCTCAAATTTGAGGGGTTGCCATTTGAAAAGCAAGGCTCTTCCCAACCCTTCCCCCCTCATGGATTGCTAAGGAAAACATATCCAAGAGCAGTTTCTTCAATGGGGCTCCATGGTCCAGCTGAGTCAGGAGCCACTGAGAAGCATCTCATATGCAACATCCTGAGCTCAGCCTGAAGCCCCCAAAATTAGAATTTGAGGGTGATACCCAGAAATCAGGTTCCTGGGTGATCCTGAAGCAGACAACAGTAGAGGATTTTCTTTGCAGAAAGAACAAATAGGTGACAGGAACGGAAATGACTAATCTCACTACATACTGAATTGTACTATGGAAAGAAAATACATTTTATTTATTTATTCTGTAGGTGACACTTGGAGACAGTTGTGGAGGTGGTAGGGACATATCCCTGAAAGATGTGTCAGGGATAAATTAACATGAGTTTAGCTATGAATCATCACATTAATGACTAAAAAACTTAAAACAGAAAATTTAGAACAGAAAATGCACAAACTGGAAGAAAAACACTTGAATAACAGAAAAATGACTGTATTTGAAGATGATGAAAGAGTTCTTCTTAAAAAAAAGATAATTGGAATATTTGCCTATTAATTATCTGGGAATCATCCCAAACATTATAAATAGGGAAAGAGTTCTACCCTGAAAGACCAAACAAACAAACAGGGCTTACAATCCAGCAGAAAAAAGGGCTATGGACCAAACTCTCTGTTATACATGAAGTCAGCCTTAAACACTAATGACAGGGATCCCATGTGTGTCAGTGTAGACCTGTGCTCCACAGGGTTTTCCAATGGCTCATCTGTTGGAAGTGGGTTGCCAGGCATTTGCTCCCAGGTGCCTATGGGTGTAATGAAATTGTAGCCTTCCAGTTAGAAACCATGTGCGTTAACCACTGGCGCCACTTAAGCAGGGGCTCTAAACACTGATCATCCTGCTTCTTTATTGGAAAATGACTCTGTGAATTACTCAACAAACAGAGGCATGAATTTGACTTCTAAGAAATGTAAATCAGACACACACACACCCTGTTAAACTATTCTATAGTGAAATAATAAGGCAACGCCATGAGGAATAGCCACTTGAGACCTGCATTACTGCATTGGTTTGAGAGAGATGGAGAGGAGAGATCAAACCCTTGAGAAATCAACAACAGGATGTAGGTCGTACTATTTTTGCCCAGCAGCACAAAAGAACACAGAGTGATTTAAGGGACTCTTAAGTTTAAAACAACTAAAATTAATACAATAAAAAGGAAGAAGGTAGCAGAAACAAGTGCTACCCGAAACCACAGGAAGAAGGTGACTTTACTAACATGGCTTTAAATAGACTGAGCTCAGGCCAGTGACACTGCTCCAAGAGGTGATGGGAACAAACACGAGCACTGCCATTTAAATATCGGTCTATATTAACCTTTTTAAGAGATTTGAAATTGGTAGCATCTACTGTGTCAAGGACACTTGAACACAGTATCAGTGGGTCTAGGGTGCATTTCAGTCTCTAATGGTTATTTGTGACTGTCTGTTGCAGTGCCACAGAAATGACTTCAGGGCTGATTCTCGGTTACCTGATCTAGAATAGGTGGAGAATAATCCCAGACTTGGCAAACATGCCGTGGGTAGCCAGTGGAGGAGCTCTGGTGGGATAGTGGATAAGGTATTTGGCTGCTAACCAGAAGCCAGCGGTTCAAACCCACCAGCCACTCCGAGAAAGGAAGAGGGGGCTATCTACTTCCATAAAGATTTACGGCCTCAGAAACCCAACAGGAATCACAATGAATCAGAATCAACTCAATGGCGTGAATTTGGTTTTGGTTTTTGGTATATTTTAAAATAATCATCATAAACAGGTGCCATTGAGTCACTCTCAACTGATGGTGACCTCATGTGCTTCAGCTTAGAATTGTGCTCCACAGGGTGTCCATGGCTAGAGGATTTCAGGAACAGATTGCCAGACCTTTCCTCTGAGGCACTTCTGGGTGTGTTCAAACCCCCAACCTTTTGGCTACTAGCCAAGAGCTTAAGCATTGGTGCCACTCAGGGACTCCAAGTACTATATATGCTGTTATCATCATTTTAATGCTAATAACCTTTAAAATCTCCTATGTTCATCTCAGAGATGCTTCCCCTTTAACAGTGTGCTGCTGTGTGAGTGTAATACATTTGTGAATTTTATACGTTTATTATTCAATTTTCATATATTTTTATACGCTTATTATTCAATTTACCTCTTGGCTAATTGGATTTTTCTCTTAATTCATCCATTTCGTAAACAGTCATGGACATTTATTGTGCCAAGTACTACAGTGGGAGTCAGTGCTCGGCAGTGAGGGCAGCGTGCATTCAGAGATCGTCCAATGGGAAGGGCAGGAGAGACATCAGGTGACTCACACCATGTGCACAGAGATACTCTGTGCACTGTGCGCACAGAGATACTATGAACGGTAAGTGGAGCACGAGCCTCTGGGCAGAGCAAACCGTCAAGGCACGTGGCTGCTAACCCAAAGCCTGGAGCCCACTCGTCTTCATTCATTCATTCACGAATGCATGCATTCATTCATTCACCTATCCGGGAGACTAACGACAGAAGAGGAGTGTCCAATGACAATGCAGTGTAGCCTGTGAAGGCTCTGGGTGGGGCAAATGGTTAAGTGCTAACTGCTGAGAGGTTGGCAGCTCCAATTCACTCAGGCACCTCAGAAATAAGGCCTGCTGATCTGATCCCAAACATGGGGTGTCAGGGACATTGTCAGAACCAAAGAGATTTCTATGCTGAGACAGGAGGATGAGAAAGAGAATTACCTACGCAGAAGAATGAAGGGTGGTTATATGGTCAAGAGCGTCCCCAGCCACCGTACAAGAACACTAAGGCTAGAAAAGGCAGCAAGTCATGCACATCAGAGAGACTGCAATCAGCCCCGCAGACTGGAGAGCTGGCTGTCCCTCTTCGTGTTGTGTCAGAAGCGGAAAGGGGAGGATTGCGCATGCAAAGTGACAGTGCTTACACAGTGACCGGAGCAAAGGAATTCAGAATGTGTACCAAAGGCAACTGCCTCAGCAACTCCGTCCACAAGGAACGAACATCATCTCCTGTGGCTTCATCGTACTTCCTCAGAGACATCACTGGCACCCAGTTTGTCGCTTCCCCGTCTTTATTCCTCAGTGCTGACACTTAACTAGGGAAGTTTTTCTTTACCATCAAACACCTTCCTTTCTTTTTCTTTCTCTCACCAGATATTTCCCTACATAGACTCTAGACTGTAAACATGCTCACAGCTGCTATGCCAGGACATCTGAAATTTATACTTTCACTTTGATCCTGTAAAATTTAGCTTCTACCTCTTTCATTACTCAGGAAACAACTTCAAGTTTACTGACATAAAAGTAGAACATGCTCTTTGATATGGATTTCCCATTCACTTGATGCTCCTTCATAGCAAGTTATTATAACTTGTTAGGGTAGAGGGCAGTAACATTATCTGTGATCTTACAAAGGCCCTTTGTCCTACAATGTGCATAGGCCCAACCTGCAACTCTAATGTCAGCAAACAAATGTCTCAGGCACTACCTGAAAAATAATATAATGTTTTATGTATATATTATATATACAGGATCTGCTTTAATTGAGGGAGAAATATATCTCCATTTTTAAAGAAATGATTACTTGTTCAAACATACTTTATATTAACAAAGTATTATTTTATTATTCGTAATAAGAATGTAATAAGTAGAATACTTCATGACTTACTAACAATAAACCAAAACCCAACCCACTGCTGTTGAGTCAATTCTGACTCATAGTTTCCCTATAAACTCCAAACCAAACTCACTGCTGTCGAGTCGGTTTCCGACTCAACTCAAAGCGACCCCTCCTTGGGTTTCCGAGACGGTATCACTACGGAAGGAGATCGCCCAGTCTTCCTTCATGGAGTGGCTGGTGGGTTTGAACCTCCACCATTCTGGTTAGCAGTTAAGTGCCCTAGGCACTATGCCACCAGAGCTCCTTGGACAGAGCAAGCTTCCATGGGGTTACAGAAACCGACTGCCACTTCTTTCTCCCATGGAATGGCTGGTGGGTTCGAACCACTGACTGAAGTCAGCATCTGAGTGCTTAACCACTGCACCCCCAGGGCTTCTTCACTAACAATAATGGTAGTTACATCGTTTTCAATTCCTTATCTTTAACACAGAAGACCTGGAGCTCCAACCTTCCCTATCCTTCAGGCACTTGAACTCAGTCAGTCAACAACAGCCTCCTCTCTCTGTTCCCTTCCAGACCTGTGTGTTCTCCAGTGCACCTGCCCACTGAATGACTCTGCCTTCCAGAGGGCTGTTCAAAGCAGATCACTCAGCATCCCCGCACATCCAGTCATCAAGCTCTCCAGATCCAGTCTCCTCAGTATACATGAATCTGCCTTCCTCTTCGTCCCTCCTGATTGCTGTGTCTCTAGTTTGGGTCTCACTGTCACTTAACCAAGTGAGGGTCAACCAGTTGCCAGTGAGTGGATTCCAACTCATGGCAACTCACGATGCTTCAGAGGAGAACCGCACTCCATAGGGTTTTCAGAGCTGTGAGCTCTCAGCAGAAGACCACCCACCCTTCCTTCTGAAGGTGCTCTCCGGGGACTCAAACCACCAACTGGTTAGCACCCCAGTAGCTTGTTCGTGCCACCCAGGGCTCCCAAGTGAGGCCACAAGCCTCCTACATGACCTGGTGCCTCCAGATTTAACCCCTCAACGTCTGAATAACCGTTGTCAAATATGCGCTGCTCTCTCAGACCCTCCTCTTGCCTGTGCTTGACTGAGCTCTTCCACTTCTCCTGTTTCGACTATCCTCCTTGCCTCCCATGTAAAAGCGTTTCTATTTGAACTTCTAAATCTCCTGCTAAAATTTGCTTAAATGAATCTCATTCATCAGCTGATTACTATCAACCTATTTATTCCTCATACCTTACATTCATGCTACAATATTTTGCATTTAGTCGTATGTTTCTTATGATACTGCAATGCACATCATTAATAAGAAAATCTATATGACTTGAGAATTTTTCCCTGCACCCCATCCCTACCAGAGCTCGCTCTGAGCCAGTGAGTGTCAGCAGACACTTAGAAGATGAGTAAATGCTAGCTTTGGAAAGTGGTGGAGCTGAATTTAAACGCCACATCTAACACAGGCTGTGTGGCCCAGGGCAAGTTCTTAATTTCTCTAAGGGGAGGAGATGCGAGCCCCATGGTGTGCACTGCTCTTTGGTGAATGGCTTGGACAAATGCCACCCTAGTGCCACTAGGTGCAGGTGGGAACTCACAGGCAGAAGAGCTCGAGGGGCCAGACGATCCCATGGCTGTGGACCTCCAGAAGGACCTCCCCGGCCCCCAACACCACTGTTCCTCATCACACAGACTCCAGGAGAATGGCTTTCTATGTCTGGAGAAGACCCTTCAGAGCCTGGATGTGGGCTGCTCAGGGGAGACTCAGACAAACAGCCTACAGCTGGATGACTGTGCTGAGAGCACCTGCAGTCTTTCTGGGGTGGGGGAAGCCCGCGGGCCCCGCTCATTCTGTGCCTGCAGCCCAAGAGCCAGCCGCAGGGCTTCTTCAGCAGACAGCTGTGTGGGCCTCTGTGCTCCTACAGAAATCGGTAATACTCAGGCGCGCACTTCGATGTGTGGTTAGGAATGAATCAGACAACGCCTGTGGAAAAACAGTATCTGACAGCTGGTTCCATAAATGACAGTTAACTAGTATCATGCTTGAGCAATGAAGACTCTGCAACGCTGATGCTGAGAACTGGGGGAGAGTGTGGGTAAGGACATGGTCTAACTGAGGAGTTAGCAGGATCACACACCCAACCCATCCTTGGGCTGTTTTCAGGTTATCTGTGGGAGTAGTTTTTCCATTGTGTTTATTATTTTCTTCTCTTTCAATAATAATCTAAAATTTAGCAACAACTACTGCCACATGGAGTCACCATGAGTCAGGATCAACCTGAGGTACCCAACAACATCAACAAACTTGACATTGAATTCCATCATACCGCTTTGCTATATGTGTTTATTTTCAATTTACAATCACATTGGCTCCCAACACCGCTACTTCAGTCATGGTCAATGGACAAAAGGAAACGGACTCAGTACAGCAAGGTGCTCACAGCAGATTCGGTACAAAACAATGTGCCACAAGGCTGCAGACCAAGAAAGGTGGGGAGAGATCTGACTTATCATTGGGCACGTGGAGGGAGAGAACTCAAAGGAATCTGCACCTTACCTGTCACTACCATACGGGAATTCTGATTCTGGTTTAGTTTCAGCAAAACACTGTCTGTAGTCCTGTTAAACTAATGGTTAAACTAATGGTGAGTATATATTAGCTTGGATACATATTAGGTGTGTACTATTGGGCAAAAGGCTTAATTTTTCTAAGATGATGTTTCTCCTCTGCTATCTGAGTGGTTGTAGGGATTAAATTAGAATGTGCCCGCAAAGAACTGTATCTGACCTGCAGTCTGTGCTCAGTGGCTGCTGGCTGGTGTTATGCTGTGATAAATAAGATGCATGGTAGATAACATAGGTAGAGAATGTAACTGGAAGTATGGTACACCTAGAATTTGGTTCGCTTTACTAACTCGTCATCATGTGGAGTGCTTTGCTAAAACTCTGCTATCCAAAGACAAGGCTATGCAAGTCATTTGTTCCAGAATCTTAACCTGAGGATGGATTTTTATTTGTTTATGAATCATTGTATTCAAGTGTGACAAAGACAAAGGGAAGAACAAACGCAGAGCAGAAACCCCCAGGCTGCACTGTTGGGCAGATGCTGAGAAAAAAGCCACCCACAGGCTCATCCCTGTGGTTCAACAACTGGAGGGAGTATGATCATGAACTTGGGATGATCATGAACAAGTGGATTCTGGAGTCTAGCAAACCTGTCTGCAAGCCCTGTTCTGTCACTTCCTGTCTATGTGGCTTGGGCAGGTCAACCTCTCTAAGATTCTGTTTCTTCACTTGCAAAATAAGGAAACCGTCTTAAGTATCCGATAATATTTACTTAGGCAATTGTGAGGAAAGGAGCTGTGGTGGGACAGTGGTTAAAGCATTTAGCTGCTAACCAGAAGGCTGGTGGTTCAAACCTACCAGCCACTCCACAAGAGAAAGATGAGGCAATCTGCTTCTGTAAAGATTTACAACCTTGGAAACTCTGTGGGGGTAGTTCTACTCTGTCCCACAGGTCTTTGTGAATCAACTTGATCGCAGTGGATTTTGTTATTTTGAGGAATCATAAACTGCTTAGCAGTGGCAAGTACATAATAACAAGCACTCAAGCAAAATTCACTACTCCTAGAATTACAAAAATTAATACTATTGCCATTAATATTAGTGCTTTTGCAATATTACTGATATTAATACTATTATTGTTACTTGCAGGCCCCAGATAAAAACAGAAGTTTTGCCAAGTACGTGTGTTGGTGCAGGTGGGCACTGAAAACTTGAGTAAATACACAAGGAGACCTGTGTAATCTGCAAAAACCAGTTGCCATTGAGTCAATTCTGACACATGGTGACACATGCTGTCACAGCAGATCTCTCCTCACAGTAGAATATCAAGGCTTCCAATGGTTTCTTTCTTGGAAACGGGTCACTAGGACTTTCTTCTGAGGAGCTTCTGTGGTTGTTGGTGTTGTTGCTACGTTGTATCGAGTCGACTCTGACTCATAGTGACGCTGTGAACAACAGAATGAAACACTGTTCGGTTGTGTGCCATCCTCACAATCATTGCTATGCCCGAGCCCATCACTGCAGCCACTGCGTCACTCCACCTTGTTGAGGGCCTTCCCCTTTTTGGCTGAGCCTCCACTTTACCAAGCATGATGTCCTTCTCCAGAAGGGAACGGTCCCTTCTGACAACATGACCACAGTAGGTGAGACGAAGTCTGGCCATTCCTGCTTCCAAGGAGCATTCTGGCTGCACTTCTTCCAGGACAGATTTGTTCGTCCTTCTAGTAGTCCACAGTGTTTTCAGTATTCTTTGCCAACACCATAATCCAAAGGCATCAACTCTTCTTCAGTCTTCCTCATTCGTTGTCCAGCTTTCACATGCATATTAGGCAACTGAAAACACCATGGCTTGGGTCAGGTGCACCTTAGTCTTCAAAGCGACGTCTACAACCTCTAGCTGGACTCAAACTTCCAACTGTTTGGTTAGCAGCTGAGCTCATTAACCATCGGCACCACCCAGGGACTCCTGCACCACTTACGGGGCATTGTTGATCTCTTCTGACTCAGTTTAGACAACTTCACCAAGAGGCTTGACATCTTTATGACACGATTGCCTTTTAGGTAAATAAAGTAAACCAGAACTACTTAGTTCACATCACAGAGTGATAAAATACATGTGAGAATAGCTCTCGTGGTTAAAACAAGCGTTTACTGAAGGAAGGATGGTGTTGGGGAATTGCACAGTCCTGGGTACTTTTCCTGATTCTTCTGAGTACTGGATGTGAGATGCTGAGCAAATTACTGAATCTCTGCAAACCTCAGTCAGCTCATCTGCTAATTGTGGCTCATATTAACTAACTCATTGTTCTATAATAAAAGAGCATCCTGCAGGGTGATGTGGCTTGAGGTGGACTATCAATAACTCTTAGGTCCCTTCCCCACAAAAAGATATAATAAAATGCTTCATTAAAAGGAGACTAAGTGAAATCTGTGGTTTCTGTCTTTTTATGTGACAGTATTTCAAACAAATTTTATATTCTGGCAGAGCTCTTTACCTTTCCTATTAATTTATGCTGAGGGCACAGCAGATTTAGAAGTGAATTGCATGGCATATTATTTTTAGGCTAGAGAGAACAACATTCTTTGGTTTCATAACAGATGGCTGGTTGAACTAAATGGAATAGTGTCTCTTTTATTGAATTCAGGGCACCTAAATGAAAAGCTATCAAATACAATCCATGGAGGGAAAGCTTTGATGTTTGACGGTTAGTACCTAGTCAATGATGTTAAAACCCACTGCCGCCTAGTTGATTCTGACTCATGGTGATTCTGACGCATGGCAGCCCCATGCATCAGACTAGAACTGACCTCTATAGGGTTGTCTGAGCTGTAATTTTTACAGAAGCAGACCTCCAGACCTTTCTTCCATGGGGCCACTGGGTGGGTTTGAACCACCAACTTTCAATTAGTAGTCGAGGACAAACTGTTTGTGCCATGTTGGGAACTTATGTCAATATAGCCTCTCCTCACGTATCATCAGGTTGCATAGACCAGGTCATTATGTGAAAGTCAGCATTATCCAAAAATGGAGGATGACCACAGCAGATCACAAAATGGAGGATGACTGTATCAATACATATCTGCCAAATTACATCATTATGTAACTGCCAAGCCACTAAGAATCACAGCCCAGCCAAGTGGACATATAACCTTAACCACCGCAGTCAGCATTACTCTTGCCCAGCACCCTGGCATTCACTACTGCCAGACATACATTGTTAACACACAAAATAGGCAGTAGATCATTTACTATTGTCATGAATGCAAAATGCTGGATAACAAGACAACTGATTAATAAGGAGTAGGTGTAATATTAGGTTTGAATAAATACATTCACATATATTTACAAACATCTATCCATCTATCTAGGAGCTCTGGTAGCATAGTGCCTAAGGTACTTGACTGCTAACCAGAAGGCTGGCGGTTCAAACCCACCAGCCACTCCTTGGAAGGAAGATGGGGCAATCTACTTCCGTAGTGATACTGCCTTGGAAACCCAAGGAGGGGTCGCTATGAGTTGGGTCTGACTTGACAGCACGTAACAACAACATCTATCCATCTATCTATCCATCCAGTGCTTCTAGCTGCAAATTGAGCCAAGAGGCTGAAATCTAAAGTCAATATTGACACACACACACAACAGAAAGATTTCCCCCAAAAAAAAATCATTTCTGTTTTTATATCTCTTTACATAACTAAAAAGTCAATGTCAGTTTGCAGTTTGGCTTTTAAAACACCTCCTTTGAGAACTATTTCAGTGGGTTGAATAAACACTTACTATATGCACAGCCAAACACCTCGATCCGCATTCCAATTCTGCCCTTGGGGTTCCACTCCAAAGGGATGAAGCGCAGAAATTTGGCTTTGATAGAAGGCTGGAGTCTGTAGTACACAACGCTGTCTGCATTTGTATTTCCTGAAAATCCCTAGAATAAAAAGAGAAGAAGGAAATCAGAGTGTTGACAGTACATCCATCTCACCTTGTCACCTCTAAGGTCCACAAGCAAGGTCTAGTTCACATTTTTTTTTTTTTTTTTGCCATGAACATGGCTGCCTTCTTTAAGAAAATCTTATTTACAGTTAAGACATAACATGTCTCCATCTGCAGAAGCTACTGGTCCCTAATTTTTCGATTAGGAGTAGTTTAAATTCCACGATCCTCACTACACTGGCTTTCAACTATGATATTCTCAATAAAGTTTACTTCTGTAAAGTTCAGATTAAACTTAACTGCACCACATCTAGGTATTAACACTGAGTAGCACAAATTGAGAAAATATTCTCCCAGCATTCAAAAATTATTATATTATTCTGCAAAGAGGTTGTGTACATTACTGATGCATGCATAACGTTATAGCACATTTCTGTTGTTTCGCTTTCTTGTCTTATTCGTTAACATAAATGAAAATATCACCCAACATCCACACTCTGATAAACTTCACTGGCACACTGCTGGATACCCATGTTCACAAAACAAGTGGAGGGAAACTGGAAACAATAATAATTTGGGAAGACCTCTACAGACTGAACGAGTATGGTGTTGTGGTGGTTAAGGCATTTGGCTGCTAAACAAAAGGTCAGTGGTTGAAAACCACCAGATGCTCTGTAGAAAAAAGATACGGCAGTCTGCTTCCACAAAGATTAGCCTTGGAAACCCAATGTGGGTCACTATCAGTAGGAAATGGCTCGATGGAAGTGAGTTTGGTTTCTTGTTTCTATAGACTTACAGACTATAGAATTTAGAAGCTACAGTGACCTTGGGGATAATGCTACACCAGCAAAGTCAAATCACAGGTGAGGAAATGAAAGGTCAGAGAAGTGGAAAGAGCTTCTGGAGCTTGCAGAACAACCATACGGCACAGCCGAGATTGACATTCCTCCCATGTATCTACTCAACACAGAGCCCACCTGCAAGGTGCACCCGATACAGCACATACCACCTGAGCAACTATGGTTTGCTCCTGATGACTTACATGGGCCTTCGCACAGTGAGAAGCCAGAATGAAGCAGAAGTTATTTTCAATGACTTTAATTTCATTTTCCTTTATTCCTTTTCTTTCTTCTTTTTGAAATGGTAACTATCAGCACGTGTAGGGATGGGAAAAGAACTCATGCTGCTACGTGTGCAAATCTCTGCATGGTCTGCAGCGTCTTTGCATTTCAGGACTTGGGTAAAATATTACCAGTAAAGACAGACCCCTTGTGATCATGACTTCTGAGGTACTACCTGGCACTCCCCGTCCTACTGACCTGCTTGATTTTCTTCATGTTCCTCGTTATCTTTTTGGTGCTCTCTTATTTATTTTTGCTTGTTTCCCTGGTCCCATTAGAATACAAGCTCCACTAAACCAGGCGCATTGACAGATTTCAATTCATAAATACCTACACCACTGCTTGGCTTAAAGCAGTACTGAATAAGGTATGTGTTGGATGTCTGAATCTGGGAGAAGCTAGGCTTAAAAACAAAACAAAAAAGTTAAACAGGCTTCTCAAACAGGACAGAGCACAATCAGAACATTGTTTAATCCCCCAGAAAGTTCCAGAAAATTCCAGTCTGTTTCAGGTGTCAAATTTTCATACTGACAGTTTGGTAAGAGAGGTTAACTGTATTGGACATGGCACTACTCAACTTATACCTCCACACCACCACTAGAACACCACAGTCTCCATGTCTGTGGAAATGATGAACACCTGCTAAAATGGGGATGTCCATTTATTCCAATTATTTTCTTAAAATGGCAAGGAAGCTTCATGTACAGCAGTGTTTCCCAACCTTGGACTGCACATTAGGCTCCCAGTGGTAATTGTGTGAGTGTGCACACACGTGTGTGTGTGTGTCTGTATAAGCTCCCCAAGTCCAGATAGGGTGCAGCCAAGGTTGAGAACCTGGTCTCCAGACAGTCAATCCTAATCAGACTTCTTCTCCTTTTCATTCTGCTTTCCTGGGTGCCACCGGCAGGCTAATATGATCCCTAATCATGATTTCTTGCCGAGTGAACAGCCAGATGATTACTGAGATAGCCCTCTGAAAGATCCCATATTTTTCCAAATTAACGTGAGTTTGTAGATTTAGATAGATGCCACTATGATGATCTTAGCACCTTAAAGAATTGGGAGATAGATGTATAGTGACAGTGACAACAGATGGGAATATGGAATGGGGCAGTCTGAGAATGGCAACTTTTCCCTTTCTGCCTGACCTATTTTTGAGCTATCTGAATGCCGGAGAACATAAAGAAGAAATATAAGATACATATTTTGTATTAGTAATGAAGATATATTTGTAGACACATTCCAAATTTTTCATAGCCATTTCTTCCAAAGGGTGTTTTTGGGGAAGTGGTGAGGAAAGGGATATGAGACTTGACTTAACGTATTTCAGTCATATTTTGATTTTTAAATGAACATGCATTAATCTTACAATAATTAGTAAAATAAAGTAAAACTTAGACATAGAAAGTGTGTGTGGTGACAGAGTAGGCAGGAGCTTCATTTAGTGCCATTCCGGACATCTTGGAAAAAACGTTCTTGTATCATTTGGGAAAATATGGACCATTTCCCCTACCCCAAATATCAGAAACATGGGATTCGTCCTGACAGTTAGCTGCACACAGACGTCAAATGCACGTTAGTAACATCTTGTTGAATGGAAATCAGCTCTTTATTTTACAATGCCTGTTAATTAAATAAGTTGAACTGCAAGTTATTTATTTGCATTTCTTTTTTGTTCCACGTGTTGAAATACTGTGTGTGGAATACATATGATAACAACCAAAGATTCTGCTTTGGATTTCAACAGTTGATGAGAAGATTTTTTTTTTTTAGAATGTCTGTGAATGAGGCATGGGACCACTGCTGTCATGCTTCATAAATGAAAAGTCCGATGCACACTATTAAGTTTCAATTGTATTCTGTCACCTAGGAGATTTTTCACAGTTTTCTACACAGATCTTTATATATATATATATATATATATATATCTCATAACATTTCAAAAAGAAATGCATGAATGAAAATGCTCTCCCTCTCTTTGGTTAAACAATTGGATTACATGAGCATGCATGTCTTCCCTTATATTACACACTCTGAATTTTCATGTGTATCAAAATCTGTGAGTGGGGCCCTAGTATCTGCATTTCTAATATGCACCTAGCTAATTTTGTGCTTTTAATTTTTGGCTTCTCCTGTATACTGGTTATATCCCCTTCCTTCTTTCTTTCTTCCTATTTTATTTCAAAACTCTTCAGACAGGAAAATGATTTTAGGAAAAGAGTTCATTGGGGTTGATGTCCAAAGAGAGAAATAAGTAGCAAATCAAGTCTACGCTGTCAATAGAAATGTCTTCAACGTTTTGATAGTTTGTGGCTCGACTCAGGTGCCACACTTGTGTGTAACATAGCTTTAATGTTTGTATTGCCCTTGTGAAGAGGTTATCACTGTACCCACTTTAAACCAAAGCACAAACCAGTTGCTATTGAGTGGCCTCTGACTCACAATAACCCCAATATGTATCAGAGTAGAACCATGCTCTAAACAGTTATCAATGGCTGATTTGGGGCAGGGACAGTATCAGGCTTTTCCTCTGAGCCACATCTGCATGGCCTGGAGCTTCTGACCTTCCTACTGGCAGTCCATTGCACTAACAACTTGCAACACCCAGGGATTCCATACCCACTTCACAGCTGCAGAAAATGAAGGCTACAGAGGTTAAGGTACGTGTAGAAAGCCACACAGCTGGAAACAGCAGAGAGGATTTCACTCAGGGTCTCTCTGACTCCCAAGCCTGTAAGTTATCCAAGCCACCCAAAGATCTCACTGTAACAGAACATGAAAGCAAACAGACTGCCCAGGAGGGAACTTGATATTTTATCTGAAGCTTTTTCTCTTATAATTTATATTTAAATTATTTTACACATTTGAGAATAATGTAACTTAGATTATTGCTGAACCAGGACTCAGCTCTACAAATTGACTTTTATAGAAAAAAGGATTACTCTATTAAGCTTTACATTTTCTCAAAATTATTGATGTAGAAAAGGAGAAGACAAATGTTCAATAAGCAATAGAATTCCTGTATATAAATAGTAACCTAATAGATATGGAATTTAAAGAGATTTGTCATCTTATCATCACATATATAAAATACCTAGAAGTGAAATTAAGGCCATGTGTCTTATTGATAAAAATCTCTAAGTCTTAATTGGATTTTTCTTTTCTCTTAGATTTGATGAATTTCAAACTCAATGAGGTGTTCCTGTATGTATAGAAATGTATTCTAACCACGTTAAGTTGTGGAGTTAATGAATTAAATTTTTGACACAGTTTTAAGTATTTACAAAGTGATTTTAAAGTTTATGAGCAGGAGTAATAGCATTCATTTCTTGTTCAAACATTCCCTGAGCAACTCACATATGTAAGCTGAGATGGACAAAGGGAGATAGACGCTCAGCTGGCAGCCCACCAGGGGCTCTGAAGCATCACTGGAGTGAAGCCGAAGCACGGGGCCAGGCATATGGGGTTAACACAGCACAGCCCGTAATTATACAGAAGTCTGTCCAGCAAAATACACAGCAGCCCTCATGGAAATGCAACAAAACAGACAGGCAAACATGAAGGTCCCCTTGTCACTGCTGACCTCTCTTATTATGAGAAGTCTAGTCACTTACATATGACTTACATACGACCAATTGTCAAGAACAACTCATTTTGGCAGTCAGCTGACATACAGATAGCAAATATATCACATCAACAGGCTGTCTTTATTTCATGATGCCTGCCACAGAACTTTACCAAATGTGTCTTCTGAGATGTTATCCAGCCCAGAAAAGAACAACAGAAAGGCACAGAAAAAGCAGTTACTACCAAAAAGTAGGAAATGGTTTCTAACATAAACCTAGATGTTGTTGTTGTTGTTGTTAGGTGCCATTCAGTCGTCTCCGACTCACAGCAACCCTATGCACAGCAGAACAAAACACTGCCCCAGAAACACTAACCTAGGTTGGAATAACTTTTTACATAAGTTGAACAAGACATTGTCACTATCTACTATATAAACTGATGTGATCTTTAGTGAAAATCAATGTATTCATTAACGAATGCAAAGTAATTAAATTTAAATAGTTTTATCTAGCATATGTAATAAGACTTAATTTTCAAAATAAAAATGTACAGAATTTTATTAATTTAAAATTAATTTTCCCCACTACTCCACAAAATACTCGGTATCTTTAAAATATTGATTTCAAGAACCACTAGATTGCTTTCAGTGGCTAAAGGAGGCCCCTGTGCCTGTCATTATGTTAGAATCTCTGACATAAAGGTGTGAAATATACTGTCTGGGCCCTTTTAGCAAAGAAGAGTTTGAATTCTCCACACGGAAAGGTCCAATAGCGAGAGAGGCAGAGAACCTGAAAGATACAACCTATTTGTGGTCCATCACCACCTCTGAAACACAGCTATGACTTGCTGTATGGAAGCTACATGGCTACTAATAACCCACATTATAAATGCAGACCTCATTGTAATCCTACACACATTAGAAGGATAGTAAGAGGACATTATGAGCAATTTGGGGGCCATAATTTTAATAATTTAAATGAAACTAACAAATTCTAAAGAAACCACAACTTAACAAAACTGATAGGAACTACAAACATCTAAATTGTCTATATCTGTGAAAGAAATTAAATCTATAATTAAAAAACAAAAATTTCTATGCAGAAAATTCCAGGACCACATTTCTTCCCT
The DNA here is from genome assembly GCF_000298275.1 of Orycteropus afer afer. Taxonomy (NCBI): domain Eukaryota; kingdom Metazoa; phylum Chordata; class Mammalia; order Tubulidentata; family Orycteropodidae; genus Orycteropus; species Orycteropus afer. The sequence goes on along the minus strand of NW_006921644.1, from coordinate 276,346 downwards.
AGTGAATCCTTTCAAACATTTAAGGAAGAAATACAATCAATCTTATACAAGCACCTTCAGAGAACAAAAAAACAGACAGTGCTTCCCACCGGATTCCATGAGGGCAGCCCAGCTTTGACATCCAAGGCGGACTAAGAACTTGCAAGAAGGGACATTGAAAGTCTGTCTAACTCATGAACATAGATCCAATCATCCTTCAGAAATAGCTGCAAAATGATTATAAAATACAGAAATCTAGAAAAATGATGACAGACCATGTCTGAATCAAGTTTATTCCAGCAATGAAAGGTTTAATATTTAACAACTACTCAATGGAATCAATCACAATGAAGAAAATATGGCCATTTCAACAGATACAGAAAAAATATTTGATAAAATTCAATATCCGTATGAGTTCAAACTCTGAGGCAAATAGGGACTCTCTAAATCTATGTATAAAGATATTTACAGTCCGATGTCTTGAAGTTCCAGCAAGATGGCAGACTAGGCAGAAGGACTGCACAGACCCTCTTCAACAAAGACAAGGGAAACCAATTGACACAGACACAGAAGATAATCTTGGACCCCTGAGCCTTGAAGGGAAGGATACAGAAGT
>NW_006921644.1:243600-272916 GCF_000298275.1 Orycteropus afer afer | reverse complement strand
ATGGGGAAGACGTGGGAAGGGAGCTGTTGCATTGTAAACTGTGGTCAATGACATGAGACAAAGTATATGTGAACTGCTGTATGGAAAGTGAATTCACTCTGTAAATCTTCACCCAAATCACAATAAATAAAATAAAATTAAAAAAAAAAAAAGATATTTACAGAAATCTTCCAGCAAGCATCAATGTGAACAAGACATGACTATACTCTGTAGATCCTCTCATTCAACATTTAGTGAATATTTTCATTAGGAAAAGGCATGGAAAGTATTTAAAAGTTAATAAAGAAAAAGAAAGCAATAATAAACTGTCCTGATTCATTAAAAAAAAAAAAAACTCACTGCCATCGAGTCATAGTCTACATGATTATCCACGTAGAAACACTTTTAAAAAAATCTATATAATGAGTTTAGTAGCCTATATATAAAAATAAATGGTACCTCTATACACTAGCAATAGTTAGAAAATGAAATTTTTAAATGACACTATTTACATTACTATCAAAATATATTATTTACTTAAGAATAAATCTAATGAAATATTAGATTTCCATACCTCTACACAGAAAACTAGAAGGCTGGCGGTTCAAACCCACCAGCCACTCCTCAGAAGGAAGGTTGGGCAATCTACTTCCATAGTGATACTGCCTTGGAAACCCAAGGAGGGTCGCTATGAGTCGGGTGCGACTCGACGGCACATAACAACAACAACATAGAAAACTACAAAATACTAAGAGAAACTGGAAAAGATTTATGAAGTAGAAAACTCAGTATTAAAAATACTTGAATTCTCCCCAAGTTCATTGAAATGTGAAAAAAGCAAACAAGATACTCTTGAAGAAAAACAAAGTTGCAGGATTTTATTTACTGGGTATCAAGGCTTATCACAATGTTATAAGAAATAAAAGTCATATTGGCAGGCAGTTACTCAAATAGACCAACAGAACAGAACAAGGAGTCCAGAAAGTCTCAAATATCTATGAAGACTGGATTTTTGGCAAGTTTTGCAATGCAGATGACTGCAAGAAGAAATACTTTAAATATATGATGCTGGGACAATTGAATACATATGTTGAAAAAAATAAGGAAAAAAATTAAAACAGAAATAATCACTACCTCAAACTATACACAGAAATCAATTCCAGGAAGATTTAGTCCCAACTGCAGAGGAGAAAACAATGGAACAATAGACAATGGCTTAGCTGAGCATCTTCAGAACTTGGAGGAGGGCAAAAATTTCTTAAATATGACAGAAAAATGCTAACTATTCAATTAGACTAATAAAAAGGAATATATTAAAATTGAAAACTTCTGTTCAGCTCAAGATGTTAGTAAAATAGTGAAAGGAAACCACAGAATGGAAGACATGCTTAGCACAGCAGTACTGTTTATACAAAGAACTGCAAATGAATAAGAAAAAGAGAAAACCAACACCAAACCCACTGCCATCAAGTCGACTCTGACTCACAAGGCCCCGTAGGACGGAGCTGACCTGCCCTCACAGGGTTTCCAAGGCTGGAAATCTTTACGGAAGCAGACTGCAGTTCATTTTCTCCCACAGAGCAGATGGTGGGTTCGTTCGAACCACCAACCTTTTGATCAGCAGTTCAGTGCTTTAATCACAGCACCACTAGAGCCCCTTAAGAAAAAGAGAGATAAAGGGAATACCTAAATGACCAATAAAGCTATGACCTCATCAGGAATAGGGGCAGTGAAAACTGAAACCACGCTGTGATACTTCGCACACCAATCAGAATGGCTGAAATTGGGAGCAACTCAACGCAACCACTGCCATGGAGTCGGACCCAACTCACAGCAACCCCTGCTCGGGATTCCAAGGCAGTATCACTACGGAAGTAGATTGCCCAACCTTCCTTCCGAGGAGTGGCTGGTGGGTTTGAACCGCCAGCCTTCTGGTTAGCAGTCAAATGCCTTAGGCACTACACCATCAGAGCTCCTGAAACTTGGAGAACAACTGGAAATTTAAAGCAAAAGAAAACAGACTACACCAAATGTTGTCAAAGATGTGCAACAAATGGAATTTTCATACGCTGCTGTTGAGAGTGTAAAACAGGATAGCTATAAAAACGCTTTCGCACTGTCCACTGAAGTTAAACATACACATATTTTATGACTCAGCCATTTCACTCCTAAGAATGCACCCAACAGAAAAGCAGAGACGGGGGAACCAAAGGCCATGCACACGAATGTGCTTGTAGCATTTATTCACAGTGGTCTAAAAGTGAAGACTACTCACACGTCCAATAATAGAGTGCATAAACAAATCGGGATATAGTCATAAAAATAAGTTCTCTAAAACAATGAAAGTAATCAACTATACCCACACACAGCAACATGGACGCATTTCACAAGCATAATGTTAAAACGGCACATCCTGTTTGATTTATTTCATACACAGTTCAAAACAGGCCAAACTAATTTATGGCACTAGAAGGGAGGAGACTATCATTGCGGGGGATGAGGGAAACAGTAATGATTAGAGGGGTATGAGAACAGGTGTTGAGCTACTGTAATAGTCTTGATCTAGGTCGTATTTATACAGATGTCTTCACTTTGTAATAATTCAATGAACCGAACACATATGCCTACTTCTTCTTCTAGATGTGAGTGGTACTTCAATACAACGAGCTAAAATAATATTCATGCTAATTACAGAAAAGAATTATGTCCTTAACACTTTCAAAGATAGGCCCATGAAGACAATCAAAATTCAAATTCTGCATCTATTTATCTAAAAGCAGTAAGAGAAGATTTTGAAGAATACCTCATTAAAATTGTATTTTTCACTTTTGTGCTTTTCTATAGATCATTAACAACACGAGGAGAAGTATCTTTCAACTTCGTATTTTAGATATCATATAATTTATCAAGCATTATACCATAAAGGGTCCCATTAGCATCTTTCACTTTACCATTAATATTACAAAGAACAATGACATTCTTACGACTCTTACTATTAGGATAACTACTATTTAGTGCTGAAAGAAAACTACTGAGTTCACAATAGAGATATTATGAAATTTAAAGTAAACCATTCCTCGCTTACCTCTATATTCTATTAACGTTTTTAGAAAGTCATTGTAATATATTGACTAGTCTTCAGAGTGCTTCAAAATGCCATTTATTTATTAAGTGAATCGATAGGTTTTCCCAAATAGAAATTTAAATATTCATTTTAGAAAGAGACTGAAGATCAAGCAATCTTTCCAAGCAGATTAAAATAAAATACCCATTTTCTATACTTAATTTAAAAAATTATAATGTTTAAAAGCTTGGACAGAGTTCAATCTTACTGTTCTTTACAATTTGAGAAGCAAAGCCTGTCATTTAGGCGTTTGAAGCCATATACACAGTATTTAATTGAGGACCATCACATTTTCACGTGAATCACAGCCTAACACCTTTATGCTATAGTCTAGGTAGTGCAGATGGTTAACTCACTCGGCAGATAACTGAAAGGTCGGATGTTCAAGTCCACACAGAGATTCCTTCGAAGAACGTCCTGTTGTTGTTGTTGTTGTTGTTGTTATGTGCCGTCGAGTCAGACCTGACTCATAGCAACCCCTCCTTGGGTTTCCAAGGCAGTATCACTACAGAAGTAGATTGCCCAAACTTCCTTCCAAGAAGTGGCTGGTGGGTTTGAACCGCCAGCCTTCTGGTGAGCAGTCAAGTGCCTTAGGCACTATGTGAACGTCCTAGTGACTTACAAAAACCAGCCACTGAAAACCCTTTAGAGCAGTGTTCCACTCTGACGGACATGTGGTTTCCATGACTTGAAATCTACTCAATCCAACTTTTTTTTTTTTTTTTTTAGATATTGGGAGTAGCTTTATAACCTCTGAGGTGTGCCTAACTATAACACTGAATATTAACAGATACAAAGATTAATAGCCCCTGAAGTGTTCATTTTATATTGCCAACTTTAAATTGTCCAATTTTTTTAGGAGACACAGAAATAGGATGAAGTATTATTCTGTACACAGTTTAGTCCCATAATTTAAGCTTGATTTAGCAGAAAGCCAAAAGAGAGAGTACTTTCTTTCGTAATAATGTAGTTACGGAGCGAAACCAGGCCAGTTTTGTTAACTATTTTTTCAGCAAAGACACACAACTCATCTGGCCTCTGGGGGCAGCAGGTGACACAGATGCGCCCAGCACAGAGTTGTTTAGAGAGACTGGTGCAAAGGGTTTTTATTTCAATCAGGAAGAGTACTTGTCTAGTTGCACTGGCTTTCTTATACTGCCAGGTATAAGAAAACAAAAAAATAAACCAGTAAATGCCCCCCAAACTCATGGATACCTTATGCTAGAGAAACGGAACAAGGAACAAAGGATACAGAAGGCTTCAATGCATGTGCTCCATTTTTTATGCTTTTAACGCATAGAATATCTAAGATTTGGGAAATGTTTCCTCTGCTGAACACAAACATCACAAACCCCAGAGCACTTCAGTTTTTATCTCCTGTTCAAACAAGTATCTGTTCCCTTTGCTGACGACAACCCTTTGCAATCACCAACGATCATTATTTCAACAACAAATGAAACATGAATGCTGTCCCCTCTTGCATACATAAAGGGTGTCCATCCATACCTCTGAACAAGAGACCTCAGTGTGACTTTGGAAAAGCCCAGCTCTATCACTTCAGAGCTGGGGAAACCTGAACCAGTTATCTTCCTAAACCTCAACTTTGTCAGCTATAAATTGGGGATAAAGTATCTTCTTCCAAAGCTTCAGAGAGGAATGAAGTAAATGAGATAAAGAGATGAACATCTTCCTGGCTAATGATAAGCCCCGTGAAATACAGTTATGGTTGTTGTGTTGTGCGGTAACCACGTCACACAGCACACTGCTGCAAGCAGCTGCAGGCCTGGTTCTGAATCACATTAGTGATGCTCCAATTGGGTTTTAATGTCTGAGTCGTTCAGCTGAACAGCCGAGAGAGAAAATCAGCTCCTCTAAGGGCACTTTGATCAAAGTGACAACTCCACACAGGAAACAAAGTCAAGCACTCATCTGAATGTCACTGGTAAATTTTCAAACCTTAAGAAAACACCTCCCAGGAAAGCTTGTGTTTGAATATAAATTCTGAAAATTATACTTCAGTTTGTGAAATTATAGCACCATTCAGTAACAAGACGCTTCAAAATGTCTGTCTTTTTTCTGTTTCTTTGCAAGTCAGTCTGGTTGATTAACATCTGAGAAATATTTCAAAAATGTGTAACAATTTAAGCGTAGGTAATTTTTATAGATATTTTTATAAAGCTTCTGAAGTCAACTTACAAGGCATACTGCATGTGCTATTAGTAGTCTCATGTGAGCTTTTTAATTTCAATTCTGCTTATTTGAATTTTAAGAAATTACATTATTTATAAGACATAAAGTAGCCATCAGTAGTTCCCTAAGGCACCAGATTACATGTTTGGTTGTTCTTTAGAGAAAAAGAAATTGAAATGAAAGAATCTAACATTCCAATGACATAGTACTGGGGCTTGTAAAAAGGTCCTTACAGTTGACACATAAATAATATTTATGTAAATGAGACATGTAGTATGGAGTCTACTGTTCCAGGCATTCAAACTTGGCTTTAACTCTTCCAGAAGAAATGAACTCTTGGGCCACGACTAACAATTATAAGCAAAGGAGCCACAGACACAATGACCTGGTCTGGCTTTGCTCCCACAGGTGTGAAACGAGGCTCTGTAAGAACAGGAACAAGGGTCTATCAGCACATGCATCTTCAGTGGTTCCTCAGGCACTCGACTTGATTGAGTGACAGCTACTGGATGAGGTACCTCCACAGAGAACCTGCTCACAGAATGGACTCTGGAGTCAACAGTCCTTAATGCTAATCCGTCATTTCTTCTTACACAGAGGTCTTCAGAATTTAAGAATGTTTATGTGTATATTAGGAGCTCTGGTAGCATAGTGGCTAAGACACTTGCCTGCTAACCAGACGGCTGGCGGTTCAAATCCACCAGCCACTCCTCGGAAGAAAGGTTGGGCAATCCTACTTCCGTAGTGATACTGCCTCGGAAACCCTAGGAGGGGTCGCTATGAGTCGGGGTCGACTCGACGGCACATAACAACAACAACAACAACAACATGTGTATATTGCTGGTTTTGTGTAGCATGGGGTCAATTCTGACTCCTACCAACTCTATAGGACAGAGCGACACTGTCCCCGAGGGTCTTCTAGGCTGCAATCTTTGCGGAAGCGAATGGCCAAGTCTCATCTCCTGCAGAGCTGCTGGTGTGTTCAAACCACCAACCTTTTGGTTAGCATCCAAGTGCTCAAACCACTGCACCAGCAGGGCTCCTATTTGTGTACTAGGAATAATAATAAGGACGAAAGGCCAGGAAGTCTGGGATTTGCTTCAAAATAAACGAGGGTGGGGTGAGGCAATGTTTGAGGGATGAGCCAGGACCGCCATGAGTTGCTGGGGCTGGGTAACAACTAAGATCAGTTTGCTAATTTGTCTACTTGTGTGCATGGGGTGAGTGCTGGGGGAGGTGAAGATTCAATGAGTTAGTGTGGGTAAGAAGCTTAGTATACTCACAACCTGATATTTTCGTTTGTAACACTCCTCTGCTTAACCCAAACCAAACCCACTGCCACTGAGTTGATTCTGACTCATGGTGCCTCCACTGGTTTCCAAGGCCGTAAATCTTTACAGAAGTAGATTGCCTCATCTTCTTCCTGAGGAGCAGCTGATGGGTTTGAACCACCAACCTTCTGGTTAGAAAGCCAAATGTCCTGCCTACTATGCCATGTTGTTGTTGCTGTTATGTGCCGTCGAGTCAGACCCAACTCATAGCAACTCCTCTTGGGTTTCCGAGGCAGTATCACTATGAAAGTAGATTGCCCAACCTTCCTCCCGAGGAGTGGCTGGTGGTACTATGCCATAGGTATATATTTTTTAAATGTCCTGTTGTCAGGTAAGAAGTTTGTTTCTTTTTATGTAAGCAGTTAACAATTATCTCTTTAGGTAAAACCAAATCTGTTTTATTTAGTAATCAAGATTACTGCTTGATAAAATTATTAGTTTCCATAAGTCATTTTCCTAGCTATATAAAAAAGTATAATTTGGGGACCATTCATGTGCTATAAATATGTTTCCAAAATAATACATTTAGAACTGAACAACAATGAAAACTTGTAATTCCCCACTGTATTTTGCTTAGCACTCATAACGACCAGACCTAGGCGATCAGAGGAAGGAGACAGAGCAACACTCATTGGTTTTAAGATGGTATCTGGGATAAGAGTAGTCTGATGTTGCATTTGATCACGAGGGTTAAGTGCTTATAAAGGGTTATGCTGAGAAAACACAACTTCTCTGAATGAGAAGTTCATTAACAACAAATGCATTTGAGACTTTCCTTAGTTCTCTGTCATTTTATCTTTAGAGTTCAAGGAATTAAATTTTCCTGACTTGAAACACATATTTTCATCACGCATTTATCATAAATTCTTTATCATGTTTTCATCTAAATCCCTCATCTCAAAATATGATAAAGTAATCCAAATTCTTTTTTTTTCTCCAGAGACCAAGGCTTTATTATTATGATTTTCTTTCTACTAACCCCTCACCTCCGACTCCACACACCCACAGTCCCCAAACCAGCCCTGGCAGCCCTCTTCGTCCTTCCTCCTCAGACCTCATCACCCCAGCCCATGCCACTTGGCCCTCCCAGGTCCCCATTCCTCACCCCAGCTTCCCTTAAAGTTCCTCCCACCCCAACTCCCACATTGCCCCTCCCCTTCACCTGACCCAACTCAACAAGGGAGGGCAAAAGCATTCAAGTAATCCAAATTCTTATAACAAATATTAAGATTCCAATTTGTCTATTTGTTGTGCTAACAATAACTGCTGATTTTTTTTTTTTTTTTTTTTTAATTAGGATTTGGGTGAAGATTTACAGAGTAAATTCACTTTTCATACAGCAGTTCACATATACTTTGTCTCATGTCATTGACCAAAATTTACAATGCAGCAGCTCCCCTCCCACTTCCTCCCCATAGTTACCTCCTCCCAGTGTCCATCCCTTCATACTCTTCTGCACCCTGAGCTATCTCCCTGTGCATAAAAGCAGCCCTTCCTTCTCCCATGATTGTTCTCTCCAGGGCGTGTGTCTACTTGAGGTAAATGTTTAACTCACATGCCTGTACTTTGTTTGGCTGGAAACCACAGTTGTGGGTTCAATTCCAGACCTGAAGGGCAGCTAGGGGCCATAGTCTCAGTGGTTCCACCAGGCTCTATTGGACCAGCAAACCTGGTCCCCCCCTTCTTTTTTTTTTTTTTGCCTCCAAATGATTTTGAGTTTTGTTCCACATTGTTCTCCCTCTCTATGCAGGATCTCCTACATCCCTTCCAAGTGGATGGCAGTGGTAGCTGGGCACCATCTAGTTCTTCTGGTCTCATGGTTGTATAGGTTGCAGATCGGATGGTGTACCAGTCGCTAGGACTGATTGTTTCCATTAATTTTGGTTTTCTTCTTTCTTCTTGACGAGGAGAGACCCGTAGTTGCATCTAGATGGCAGCTTCCTAGCTTTTAAGGTCCCAGTCGCTACTCGCCGAAGTAGTAGGTGGAACAATGTTTTGTATAGTATGTTATGCCAATTGAGCTTGATGTCCCCTGCGACCATGGTCCCAAGCCCGCAGGATCAACTACTCAGTCCCTCTGGGTAGCTGGCTGTGACCAAGCAATGACCATAACCTTGCCCCTTGTCAGCTCTACTATACACCTGGGAATTCTGATCATTCACATGAACTTATAGGCCCATTGTCTGCCAACCCTATATATGATCTTGGATACACTCTCCATTTAGACATACCTAATTGTTTAGCTTGTTCACCTATCTATCCGTCCATATACCCATGTTTACTTTCACTGACAACTCAGTACTGTATATGCAAAAGGGTTCATATTTGTTGTCTGTACTGCCCATGTAATTCTCTATGTCTTTCTCATCCTCAATGCTGCCATATTGGTCACTCACATTTGGTACATTGCCCTTCTCTTCACCCAAATCAATATTTATCTCTATCTATCTAACAGCATTCCCTCCCCTCCCCTCCCACCCCTAGTAACCAACAAAGAAAATGTCCTCCAATATATAAACCTTTCCTTAACTTTTACAATAACGGACTAATACAATATTTGTCCTTTTGTGACTGACTTATTTCACTCAGCATAATGTCCTCCAAGTTCATCCACGTTATGCGGTGTTTTGCAGATTCTACATTATTCTTTAGCGTTGCATCTGCTGACATTTTTGACAGAGTGTTACATGAAGACACCAAGTGTAAAGCAACTTAAGAATGATTATGCGAGCTTTCCAAGCACTCACCTATATAGGAAGGTTCTAATTTAATCTCCCAGGGGTCTGCCTGTAAGCTGTTTATGAAGGGATGGGTCTAGGGTATGGTGGGCAGTCGTGGTTCAGTGGCAGCTCAGTAGTAGAACTCCTGCCTTCCATGTAAAAGAGCAAGGTTCGCTTCTCAACCACTGCAGCTCATCCGCAGCCATCAACTAAATGCCAGTGGTGGCTTGCATACTGCTGTGATGTGGAACAAGTTCTAGTGGACCTTCCAGGCTAAGATGGTTAGGAACACAGGCCTGGAGATCACCTTCCAAAAACAAGTCAATGGAAACCGGATGGACCACAATGGTTCTAACAGGCAGAAGAACAATGCTGTGTCAAGGAAGTGGCTTAGAAAGTAAAATCCCTGTTATGTCTCTTCCAGTCGAAGTCATGCCCAGCTCCCTTCATCTCTAACATGGAGTAATACCTGGTATGCTTGGATCACAACTACTGCTTGAAGATAATGTAACCAAGACTATTCTCTAAGCAAATCCAACCCAACCTACTGCCATTGCGTCGATTCTGACTCACAGCAACCCTACAGGACAGAGAACCGTCCCACAGGTTCCCAAGGCTATAAATCTTTACAGAAGCATACTGCCATATCTTTCTCCCAAGGAACAGCCAGTGAGTTGGAACTGCCAACCTTCTGGTTAACAGATGAGCACAGTAACCACTGTGCCACCAGGGCTCCTCTATTCTCTAAGGGGCCCCACAAATAAATGTAAAGTATTATTAAGCACATCGGCTTACACTAGCATACCTTAGCCACTAAAACCATTTGATTAAAATAACTTGTAATTTATAATATATATTTTTGAAGACGCTGAATTAATTTGAAGTTCAGAGCACTAAAATATAATTACCCTGGCACATGCACTTGATGGACTATTATGAAGCAATTAAAATGGTGGTTTTTTGCAGACTATTGAAAAATTAGCATACTCTCTTCATTACTTAAATATGATACATGATCGTGTGATCAGCATACTTACAAGTTAATTCAAAGTTAAAATAATAAGAACAGGAGAAAGATGACATATCAAAGTTTTGCAAGTGGTTTTCTTAAGCGATGAGATTATGAATTCCTTTTCTTAACTTCCTCTAGTTAGTAATTTCAATGATGTGACTGTAAGACCTATACATAAAAGTGTAAACAAAAATGGAAAAAACATATTTATATATTATTCTTGAATAATGCATTTGAATGATGGTGTTGGTGAAGAATACTGAATGAATCATGGCCTGCCAGAAGAACGAATAAATCTGTCTTGGAAGACGTATGGCCAGACTGCTCTTTCAACGTGGGGACAATGAAGCTGCATCTCCCATACTATGGACACGTTGTCAGGACGAAGCAGTCCCTGGAAGAGGACACTGTGCTTCGTACTCCTCAATATTTCCCATCGTTGCCTTTGGAGAAGACATCTTTTTTTGACCAAATACTGTAACAGCAAAAAAACAGGAAGACCCTCCATGGGACTGACTGACACAGTGACTACAACAATGGCTTAAACATAGCAACGATTGTGAGGACGGTGCAGGACCGGGCAATGCTTTGTTCCATTGTTCACAGGTCACCATGAGTCAGAACTGATTTGATGGCACCTAGCGACCACAACAACAACACTCTTGGTTCATCTACTCTTAGTGTTTCCTTCACCAAAACTCCTCTTGTTCCTTTTGATCTCCTGGACATGGTCAATCAGGCAGGTTCTTTCGACCTCCTTTCACCGTGGGTTCCAGTGACTCCATAACCATAGCCTCCAACTGAATTTGGACAAGTGACAAGTTTCTAATCACCTACTCCTCTCAATATTTTCTATGGTTGCCTTTGGAGAAATCATATTTGTTTGACCAAATTCTATAACATCCACCACTACAGAGAACCACCTGTAAGTGCTTATTATTTTGCAGATACTGTAAATACCGCTTTCCATAACTTTTCTCAGTGATACTGCTCATTTCCCTCATTTTACAGATGAGATACCTGAGACTTAGGTGAAAAGATTTATTCATGGTCATACAATTAGCAAGATGAGATGGAAAAAACAAGCAAAGTATATGAAAGATGCCCAATATTATTATTTACAACACCATTATTCTGTTCTTAAAACACTAGGAAAGCCAGAAGGCTGGCTAACATCACTGAGGGCAGGGATGTGGGGAAACAGGGACACTGGCACATTGCTGGTGGCCATGCAGTCTTGTGTGGCTATTCTTGAGAGCACCCTGGTATTATTTAGTGCCATTATATGGGCATACCCTAACGGCAATTGCTTCTGGTTGTCCACCACAAAGGAGTTTGCACACAGGTGTGTAAGGGATGTGCACAAGATGTTCTTTGTGCCTGAGAACTGAAAGCACCCTGAGTGTTGATGGCTGGGAGGATGGATAGTGAGGTGTGGCAGAGGCACCCCACGGAGTGTCACCAGACAGTTCCAAGCAAGGGGAAGGTGCCAGCATTGAGTGTGTTCACAAGCCCTCCAGGTGACTCTGATGCACACTGAGTAAAGTTTGAGAAAACTTTGTACTATATGAACTGTATATTTCCCCGGGCATAAAATCAGTCTCTCTCTCTCTCTCTCTCTCTCTCTCTCTCTCTGTGTCTATATTTATACCTACATAGATATGATTTTTATAATGCTGTGATTGAAACTATGAAATTTTATTCATGAAATGACAGATTTATGACTTTACTGTAGCTCAAGCATTTATGGTCTAGACCTTCTTATTCTGACCATGACTGCTATCATTAGGTATGTAACAGTTGCTGTATTTTTTCTTCCTAGAAATGCATAATAATGAAAACAAACCCTCTTGATCCGTGTCTGATGTGTGCTGTGTGCATGTTCCAAAGCTTCTTTCCTGGACCACTGCACATTTTCAGCTGTACACCCCTTGAAAAGGAGGCACACAGCTTCTGCCTGTTACATACCCACTAACAGTGAATGGTTTACCCTTTGGCCTCGTTCCCATAATTCTCCAGGTGTGGCTATTTCAGGGACCACTAACATTCTTCTACCTGATATATCCAACAGCGTCTTCTCAGTTCTCATTTTCCATTTCTTCATCCTCCATGATCCACCCAACCCCATCCATGGATTCTCTGCTTGGAAACTGCTCCCTACCCTTTGGACCTCCAGCTCAAATATCATCTGTCATGTGAAGCCTTGCCCTGTGCCAGGAACGGCTTTGCTTTTTCTCCTGCGGGCTGGATTATTATAATGTTCTGTTTGCATGTCAGGCTATGATGTCCTGAAAAAACAAAACAAAACAAAACTGGAAAACATCTTATCCATGATCAATTTCCCTGCATGCATCTCAGCCTCTGACTCAAGAAGAACATGCCCAATGAATGAATGAACACTGATAATAAAGGCACGCTACATGTTCATTCTTACTGCCAGCACCACCACCAGTCTAGAGTGATCGCGAATAATGAGTCAAAAACATTCAGGAACAAATTCAGCACATCCTTTCCTGGCCTCCTGTTCCGGTCCCACCACAGTGGGGCATCCCCATGCTCTCCATCCTGCCATTCTCTTGCATTTTATCTACTTTTTCAATGCGTGCCTGCTACTCCAGCTAGCCCGCTCTCTGTGTCCTCCCACACTCCCTCCACTGGGCCTGAAATGCCTCCCAGAACCACCCACCCTGAAAGCTCCTTGTGAATTTCTAGCCACTGCTGAAAGGCCTAGTGGCACATCAGTTAAGTGCTTGGCTGCTAACCCAAAGGCTGGCAGTTCGAACTCACCCAGCAACTCTGCGGGAGAAGAGACCTAGTGACTACAGCTAGGAAACCTTATGACACAGTTCCACTCTGCCACGTGTAGTTGCTGAGTCAGAAATGATCAACGGCACCCAACAACTTAACTTCCATCACACATGCCCCAATGCCTTACATCTTTCCTGCTCCCCCAGCCCCTCGGGTCTCAGCCTCCTTTGAAACTGCTCATTGTGTCTAACCTGTTTATTTATGTACTCGATTATTCTTAGAACAGATAGCTTCAGGTGGCTTTGCGAAAGCTAGCGGGCTTCTGAGAAATGCGGTGTCTTCTCTCTAGATTAGGAAGAATGATGCCTCCTACCTTTGTGGGGAGGCTTTGAGGACCCGCTGATTTGTGTGTAGGTTCTGTGGTACTGATGTATGGTGTGCAGGAGGTGAAGGACAGTGAGGAAGGCAAGAGTGGTCCATGACTGCTGTCAGCTGGGAGCTGGCCTGCTTCTAGCAGACACGCAGGGGGCTTGCCTACTGAACATGAACAATTTCTCTGGCTCCACCAACACATGAGGTCACTCTGTGACTGTGATGGAGTGAGAAAAAACTAAGATCACTCTGTAACCATGTTTGAACAAGGACCAAAACTAAAATATTGTCTATGCCAAAAAAGTGACCCAATGTCCCCCTCTCTAGCCAGCATAAGTGACTGATTCTTTACTGATTACAACTGTAGTCCTGCACCATTACTCACACCTCCCCAGAGAAACAGTGAGACGCTCAACCCTTCTCCCATGTTGGAAAAGGTGGTAATACCAAGTTTGTTTGCCTGTGGATGTGTTCCTGGTGGTCTCTGGCTGGTGGGCAGCAATATCGCTATCACTGCAACCGGTATGTTAGCTGTTACATGAGTTAAATGGCACTCTGCCGTGTGGACTTCAAATCAAAGTCATCTCTTGTGCTCTGTTACCTATATAAATGCCTAAGAAGCTAGTAAACAATGTTTAAATGAAGCAAAAATGAAAGTGAATTCCATATCACAAAGTTATTTATACATATATTTTATTTTTAGTTGAGATTGAGATCTTGCATTTCTTATGATCAAGGCTATTTTGTTTTTAAGCACTGTTCAGTTACTAAAAAGAATTCAGAGACCTTTTTAGGGAGTCATGGTGATTCTAGAACCTGTTACTAGTTTGTGAGATTAAGGTAGATGACAAAACATTTTCCTTGTGCATTTATTTTACTTAAGATACTTTATAATTTTTCTTCAAATTAAATAATTATCACTCTCTATTTTAATAGGCTTTAGCCAGAAAAAGGAATACTGACACTATATAGATACATATATAAAAACGAAAAGCAAGACTCACTGCCATCAAGTCAATTCCGACTCACAGCGACCCCTTTGGGTTTCCAAGGTGATAAATCTTTACGGAAGTAGATCACCCAGACTTCCTTCCACGGAGTGACTGGTGGTGGGTTTGAACTACCAAACCTTCTGGTTAGCAGTCAAATGCTTTAGGCACTATGTCACTAGAGATCCCTATATATATACATATATAAGAAATATATATTTCATACATATTTTGAGTTGTGGTGTTGGTGAAGAAAGCTGAAAGTACTATGGACTGCCAAAAGAACTAACAAATCTGTCCTGGAGAAAATGCAGCTGGAATGCTCCTTCGAAGCGAGAATGGTCAGACTTCATCTCACGTACTTTGGTCATGTGGTTAGAAGGGTCCATTCCCTGGAAAATGATATCATGCTTCATAAAGTGGAGGGTCAAGAAGAAAGGGGAAGACCCTCAATGAGATGGCTGCAATGATGGGCTCAGGTATAGCAGGGATTGTGAGGCTGACACAGGACCAGGCAGTGTTTCGTTATTGTTTCATTCATTGTTTCATACAACAACGACCCTGTTGTACCTAAGGTTATTATGAGTCAGAGGCAACTCGACAACACCTAACAACAACAACATATATATATGTATGTATGTATGTACATTCAGACTCTTATTACAACATCAAATCCATTGATGTCCCCTAAGAGTCTGATTTGAGCAATTTCAAAAGGTCACGACCTTCTTAAAGGCTAACCAACCTTCCAGGTGACTCATTCACTGTCATTATCATCATTTAGTGAGGGAGAATCATATGTTGTTATCAGAAGCAAACTATTTCAAACACATAACTTTCTTTGAAACAGGAAACTTCAGGGGATTTGGCTTTCCCAATCTGCATAGCTGTTGTAATTCTCTATCGGCAGGAATTTATTCATCAGGTTAGACACCGTGTTCACCATCGTTCTTTAGCTAGCCACTATTTCCAGAAAAGGGGAGTAACTATGGCCCTAAGTAGACAGGGCCTCCAGCCAGTTCATTTTGATTGGAGGAGAAGAGGGGAAGAGTGATTGGTCCTTGGGCCACAGTGGCCACATGTGCTTGATACTTCCTTCATGACAGTATTGAGTTCTTCACATGTCTTCTGATTTCACCCGTTCATTCTTTGATATGAATGTGTTTTATTAGTGTTCAAATATCTGAAAACTTCCATTATGAGTCATTTTAATATGTTATCGAACTTATTTCAGTCATTTAAATATGTTATCAAATTTTGGAGGAAAGGAGAAGGGAAGAAAAAAAGCCGACTCACAACCCATCACCCTAAAAAGTTGGGTCCTTTCCTCTTGGCCACTGACTTCAGGTTACAGTCACACCTGTCAAATCATTCTATGATTGTAGTTCAATACCAGCAAGCATGGTATCTTTGATTTTTATTCCAGTTAAGAGGCATGTGGAGGAAATATCTGCTCTCTCTGGCCTCTCCCAACACTGGGGGTGGGGGTGTGCATGGGTGTGTACTAGCCAGCCCATCCTTCTCCTTCCCAATTTCAATCAAAGTAAAGGAACCAGAGTCAGTGATTTGCAGAATAAATCCCATTTAAACAGACACTATTCAAATAATTTGCTCAGGGTTAACTTGCAAGATAAGTAAACATTCCTGACCAGCTCCATTCAGCCTCTAAGATCAGAACCTCTCATGATCACTGTCAAGTGTTAAGATGAATTTTAAAAGGTACATATTTTCTCATGAATTGTTAGGTGTCGCAGAAGTCACCGCTGCTGTATTAAATAGGTATAACTTTTCTCCCTGCTCCACTGGATCTTTCTGGGGCATGCCTGTTTGTCCCCATGCAGAAGGACATCCACAGGAAAACAACTGGGCGGACGTTAGACACATTGACGGGCTCACTGTCTAACAGTGCATGTTTCTGTCGGTAAAAATGAAGGAAGGCAATTGTACTGACTATATTCTCCTCTGACCTTATCAATGTCCCAAATGTTTAAGTTATTCCGGAGCCACTTTATAGATTCAGCAAGGTGCTCTGATGGTATAGTGGTTAAGGCATTTGGCTGCTAACCAAAAGGTTGGTGGTTCAAACCCATCAGCCAGTCTGTAGAAGAAAGATGAGGCAGCCTGCTTCCATAAAAATATACAGCCCTAGAAACCCAAGCTGCTATGAGTTGGAATTGACTTGATGGCAGTGAGTTTGGTTTTGGATATTTATGGATTCCGTTCTCTCGAGAGGTACTGAGGGCATCTAGATTTTAGTTGCACATCCTCTGGGTGGTACAAATGGCTAAGTGCTGGAGTACTAACCAAAAGGCTGGTGGTTCAAACACACCCAGAGCTGCCTCCAAGTGAGGCCTGGCAACCTGCTTCCTAAAGATCACAGGCTCGAAAACTCAAAGGAGCAGTTCTATTCTGCACATGTGGGCTGTCTTGAGTTGCCATTCACTTGACGGCAATTACTAACAACGTCATCTCACGGTACAGATGGCTGACGGCTCTTCTCAGAGAGGCTGGGGACACAGCTCAGCATGACGGCAGCCGTTCATGGCCTCCCTTCCCACCCTCTTCCCTTACCACTATTTGAGTGCACCATTTATTTCCAGCTACCATGACCCTGCACGTGCTTCCCTTCTAAGAAGAAAGTCCTCTCTCTCCCCTCTTCTCCTTGCAACCAGTTGCCATTGGGTCCATTTTGACTCATGGCGACCTCACATGTGTCAGACTAGAACTATGCTCTGTAGGGTGTTCAATGGCTGATTTCTCAGAAGTAGATCATCATGTCTTTCCTTTCAAGGTGAGTAGACTCAACCACCAACCTTCAGGTTAGCAGCTGATTGTGTTCACTGTCTGAACCACCCAGGAGGCCCAAGGAGGCCCTCTCTCAAGCTTTGCCCCATCCCCACAGGCAGTCAAGGGCACTGTCTGTGCTGCCTCATAAGGGCCTTTTTTTTCCAGTCTTAAGTAATGCTGGCAGCACTTTGGGGCTAAGAACTTTGTCTCATTCATCTTCACACCCCAGCAGCACCTAATAGGTACCCCCCAACAAAACTAAAAACCAAACTCACTGCCATGGAGTCAAATCCAACTCATACCAACCCCTCCTTGGGTTTCCAAGGTGGTATTTCTTCAGAAATAGATTGTCTAATCTTCCTTCTGAGGAGGAATGGCTGGTGGGTATGAATGACCAGCCTTCTGGTTAGCAGTCAAACGCCTTCAGCCCGACGCCACGAGAGCTCCTGCCAACGCTGGGTAGATGCTAATTCACTGAATATGTGAATTCCTGTAGGATGAGGCAAAGCAACGGGCAACAGCCCCCTGTCTGGATGGAAAAGAAGAGTGTGGAGTAAAGGATATGGTGTAAAGCAGGGTGAAGTTTGGTGACACCTTGCCCCCATTCTGTGTTATGATTAATAACATCTCTGAGTTTCATTAATCAACTCATCCATTCTTTATTTAGGGCACAGTCTAGGGCTTCCCAGTAGGTATTCGAGTTGTTCTCAATTATTGAAACTAACCATGGCAATAGTGAGGTAATAATTTATAGTTGTTTTCTGAGGGATTTTTTTTTTCTAGTGAAAAAAAAGTTGGAATGCAGTAGGTAAGAGTGAATTTGCTCAGGAACCTGTGAGATGTGTCAGAAGAAAGGAGTAAAATCGAGCTCCATACCAGGAAGAGGTTGAGACAACCAGGCTTGTTTCACAGGCTTGTAGAGAGTAACATCCTCCTTACGAAATCAATAAGCCCACGATGCTAATGTCCTGTTTCTCAGGTGAGGCGAGAAGCGAGCTGGATCAGCCAGGCAGGGTGAGAAACGGAGGGCCTGGTTTCAGCTCTTTGGAATCCTTCCTTCTCGACTTGCAGTGACCTGCTCTTCTGACAGACACCTCCTCCATTTGGGGAGATGCAGCGACGACATCTGTGCCAAGGGGCGGCGTCTGTGCCCAGGTGTCTGTGGACATGTGCACTTCTGAAATTCCAGTTCTGTGTCTGTGTGCTACTGCAAAAAAAGACTTCCTCCCTGAGGACTCAAAACTGAAGAAGAATTTATTTTTCTTCATGTTGCACTGAAGCACATCTCCTGAATGTCAATATGTGCAAGAACAGAGCTGGCACGTTTGCTGGAAAACAACACTCTGCATCACGCTTTCCAGGAAGTCGGTTTGGTTTCCACTTCCATGAGGATGTGTTCCAGTCATCTTAACACTGTCTTACACGGCAATCTCTAAAACAAAATGAATGAGAAAGTCGCTCTGCAGTGCTGGGAGCTCTACCCTTATTTCTCTAGTAGCCATCTTCTTGCAGGACCCATGCTGTAGATGGTTAATATTGTGGTTCATGGCTTTCCAATGAGAATACTGATTTCAGGGGTAAACCTGGCCTCCTTCTGGTTGACTTATGCTTAGAAACATTCCATAAATGTATTCCTTGGCTATATATTAAGGTCTTTGCCTAAGGCAATTTCAACAAAGAAGTTAACACATTATTTAGTGGCACAGCCATGTGAACTGTGGGATGCTCTTGCTCAAACGCAGATGCCAACTCAGCAGCTCCGGCTGGTGCCTCAGAATCTGCATCACTAACAAGTTCCCCAGTGACGCTGATGCTGTTGGGCCCTGGACCACACTGAACAGTAAAACTGTAAGCAGTGCTGCTCCAGCTTGGCATGGCTCAAAGTCACGTGGAGGGCTTGTTAAAACACCATTCCTGGACCCAACCCCAGAGGTTCTGAGTGGGTTTGGGATGGGGTTTTACATTCAGCATCCCTAATGAGCTCCAATATGGTGCTGATCATCAAAGCCAGTTGCACTGGTTTGCTTCTTGGTGAAGCCACGTGTTGCAGACTAGAGCTGCATTCCACAGGGTCTTCAGTGGTTGTGACCTTTCAAAGCTCATCACCAGGCCTGTTTTCCGAGGCACCTCTGGGTGGTTAAGCTGCATGCTTAACCATTTGCACCATACTCCTAAGATAATAGGTCAAACTTCGACTTGCATACTAAGTTAATCTGGTTGAACCACGAAAGGCCAGCCTGACTTTTACTAGGCCAATCACACCATTTTGGCATAACAGGACAATTTTAGATAAATAAATATTAGCATGCATCAGAACATTCCAAAGAAAAGCAATTTCCATGAGTCAGATACAAATTGGAAAGACTGCTGCAAGGAATAAAGAGAATTTGAGGTAAGATGATTTTTCACACAGAAAATAATTTAAAAAGATGTGAAATAAAGGAATACTTGAGGAAGTTTATGTTGGAAGTATTTGCCACATCTGATTCTTGTCATATGCGAGGAGGCAGCATTAATCTTTACGCTGTTGCCAATCCTTGGCGTGATCTACCATCCATGTCCCTGGACAAAGGTAGTCAATGGGAACTAAAAGAAATGCCAGAGTCTATGCATCGCAGACTTCAGGAAGGCAACGTTCCACAATTTAGAATCAGAAGTGCTCAAAAGAATTCCAGTTAGCTAAGAAGGCTGGAGAGAAGTAAGGATAGGGAAGAAAAAATATCCTATCTCCAGTTGCTTTCATAACGTTAACAACAATGATGACAACATGATGAGTTAGTCACTGTCAAGCCACATCACAAACTTTCGAAAGTTAGAAATGTCATAGTGAGCCACAGCGAGAAGGAACAATGCCTGCTTCAATCAAGTAGGGACTTGGGGTACCTATTATTTATGGGGCCAGAAAATATAGACTTGAGCTCTGGCTCAAGACCAGAGCCTCTGGCTGTTGGAGCCTAACAAACCAAGGGTACTGGACCTGCCTTAGAGAAAGCAATATCCCCACTAAGGTTTTAAGAAAGAGCCGAAGGCTCTAAGAAAGAATTCCTCACTCTCAAAGGGTGGCCAAGACCACACAGAAAAAGAAGGAACCAAATCGCTCCAACAGATTCCGCTCTCAGCTAAGGTGGAACGACTACAGCAATAAATGTCAATGCCCCAATCATATCCCCAAGGCCCATACATTCCCAGCTATAGCTGGCTGAATTCCAGCTTTCAGCCCATTAGTTTGCCTCAGGGCTTTGTCTAGTTCCCAGGGCAGAAGGAAGGGCCCTGCATGGACCACAGCTGGTAGATTAATCCTCCAGCCTGCTGAGGCTCTCTGGTGGGTAACTGAGACACGCCATGTACACCCTGTGCAATTCCAGAGGGGGGTGAAGATCCAGTTGACCGAATGGGTAGCTGGTTTGCTAAGGCATCCTTTATTGACAGCACCCTTCCCTCCTCTGTCTCACTTCCCTTCTCCTCTATTGCTGTTTCTTGAGATTATGTTCCCAATCAATTAACTTGCACTCAAATTCTTGTCTCAGATTGTGTTGCTGGTGGAACCCAAGCTAAAACAACAGTTAATACAAAGCACAGGCAGACACACTGAAAAGAATTAGAATATATAATGATTGAATGGGTCACCACGCTAGGGGAAGCCAGTATCCATAAATGGCAGTGCCAAACACTGAAAGGAACAAAGGCATCAAGAAATGTTGCAGAAAAGAATTCTCATTCATCGACTTGCTATCAGTTTCACAGGCAGATTCAGGCCCAGGACAAACGGAGCAGACCATGTTGATGCATGTATATGAGTGTGTCAGGGCATATACTTATGTCTCATTGGCCTATATGGCATTGGTATTTCCAGAGTGCTCACATGTATGTGCGCGCACACACAGCTTTCTGTCTGCTCATTATGCCTGGGCATGAATTTCCTAACATTTTGTTTAATACTGAGCAATATCCATTTTTTTTCCTTTCCTTCTGTGACAACATGTTTGTATATACTTATAGTCTATTACCCACTAGACAGTGTTCTCTGTATAACAGCAACATATAACATTGTGACTTATATATACTGCTCAGTTTTGCCATTTTTTTCTGATTACTTCTCATGCTCTTCTAGAATTACTGTGAAGGCACAGAAACACTTACTAAATATGATCACTGGAAGCACACACACCACACAATGATTGTCTGCAAGCTGGATGAGCAGAGATCTGCACTGTGCAGTCAGACACTGCCCTGTGGGACCTGGAGAAGCTTAATTAATCTCTCTGGTTTCACTTTCCTTGTATGGAAATCATCAATAAATAGTATTTTTTAGTGGGGGTTTAAATGAGAAAGACTTGGCTATATATAAAATGTTTAGAGCACAAACAGACAATAAACTTACACTTGAATATCACAGGAAGTCATCATATCATATGGCATTAAACATAAGGTAACTTTCAGATACCTTAAGTTTTTCCTGTTTATTCCATCTCAGTGTTCATCTTACCCGCAGGAATTGACGGATGTATTTATTTCTACCGGTTTCATGACCATGTCATCACTGTCCCAAATAGGAAACAATAGCATTTTGCTGTATGCAAGGAGGTATTGTTCTGTTTTGATTATTATACTAACATTTAAAAACTGCTGAGTTTCCAAAAGAGTGAATTCCTGGCAGTGCACTACGCTGCTCCTTCCTGGGGATGGAGGATTACAAATGCGGCAATGAACTCTCCAGGAGAATGTCTCCCTAATGGCCCTGACACCATGACACGCTGATTGAGCTAAATCCACAGGGTGGGACTTCGCAGAGTAATTGCTACCCACCTACACTGGAGGGTGATTTGTATGCATCCTCTAATGTCACTGACTGAGAGTATAAGATAAAACATTTCACTTTGGTGCAAAAAACAACAACAAAAAATGGCAAGCACCAGTTAGTAACCAGTAGTCACATGGTACTGGGCTTTAGAAAAAAAATAATGAGGACTTTTAATGAAATATTGCCACTAGTCTAGAATCCAAGGGAAGAGGAAGATAAAAGCCTAGCGTGTTTGCATTAATGGTAACCAATGGCATCATCAACGGACAACAATGGTGTCCATTTGTGGAGCGCAGCCTACGTGCTAAGCAACAGAATAAGCATCCCGGATCAGATGTGGGCCGAAGGGAAACAACGCTGATGGTGACTCGCTTTAATTGCAGCAGCATCTCTCACAGCTAGCTGCGGGGACTGTGATGGCGAACAAAAACTGCTCACTGACGCCCCCATCAAGTGGCACCCAGGGCTCGTGCCATACCTGCCATAGCCTACATACGTGTCAGTTCCCAACCATCTTATTTCATCCTGTGACACCTGTGACACATGGCAACCATAATCTAAATCTCTATTCAGTCGCCCTGGCTGACAATATAAGTGAGATTTTGTGCATGCCCAACGGTGTTTAAAACAACATTAATTTTCATTACTTCTTCTGTAGATTATTTCATGAACATTAATTCTGAAATTTCAGAAGGCAGTATTTTAGTACTGTACAATCGATCTCCCCATATTTTATCACAAAGCCTGATTACAAAAAGTTTACAAATGTGGAGTTATTACTTAGTATATGATTTATAAATATCTAAGACAATAATTTATCTCACACTTGAAATAGTAAAACGAGTAAGATAAAGTCAATTATTTTAGCCATACTGAGGGATAAGCTTTGAACCTCCAACGGATGTACAAAATCAATCGACCTATCAATTTTATGAATAGCTCCAAATTAGACAGTGCTTTCGAGGGCTCTCAAAATATCAGCTGGAGTCCTCACCATAATGTTTCACGTTGTCATCTAAATATTCATTGCTGTGTGTCGTAATGACTTTTTTTAAAAAAATAAAATAAAATAACTTTTTATTTTGATTTGGGCGAAAGTTTACAGAGCACATTGGTTTTCCATTCAACATTCATACACATTTTGTTTCATGACAGAGACTCTAATCCCCACAATGTAACAGCACTCTTCCCACTTCCTCGTTAGGTTTCCTGTTTCGGTATGTCCTTCTTTCCTACCCTACCCTGCCTTTGGAAATTTGCCCCTGGACAAATGTTGCTGTTTTGATCTCAAATGACTGACTGTTTCTAAGGACTGTTACAAGAAATTTACCTTGTCTATTCTTTGACGGAAAGTTGAGCCATGGGGGTGAGTTCAGTTCCAGGCTTCCAGGATGACTAAGGGCCATGGTCTCAGGGGTTCCTCCAATCTCTATCTGACCAGTGAACCTGTCTTTTTTTTTTTTATGATTTTGAGTTGTGTTCCACATTTTTCCCCCACTCTATCTAGGGCCTTCCATTTTGATCCCTTTCAGACTGGTTGGTGGTGGTGGCTGGGCACCAACTCACTCTGCTCTCAGGGTCATGGAGGCTGAGGTCCATGTGGTCCGTTAACCATTTGCACTAAGTGTTTCCTTATGTCTTTGGTTTTCTCCACTCTTCTTTGCTCCAGATGGGGAGAGACCAATCGCTGCAGATTAGGTGGCTGCTCACAAGATTGTAAGACCCCAGTCGCTACTCACAGAAGTAGGATCTAGAGCATTATCTCTGTGGACTACGTTATGCCAATTGACCTTGATGTCCTCTAAGACTATGGTCCTGAGCCCCCAGGCCCAGCGACTCACTCCCTCAAGATTTTTGGTTATGGCTAAGAAGTTTTCATAACTTTGCCCCCAGTATGCACTACTGTATTCACGGATTTATTTGCAGTATACATAGATACATACGTAGAAATAGCCTCTGTCAAATCTCTATATACTTGTTAAGTGTACTCCCAGTTGCCTCACACACCTGTTCAGCTTGGATGTCTATGTGTGCACTCGTAGGTTATTGTTATTACTGCTATTGTAGGATTGTGTATGTAATAGTATTTACCAGTGTTGCCTTTAACTCTCTTGTTCCTCCCATGGTCTCCCTTTGTCTCAATCACCTTGTACTAATGCCAACTTATTGTAAATTGCATTTCCCTTTGCCCAAGTTGCTACGTGTCTACCCTCTAGTTAGTGGTTTACCCTTCCTTCTCCTCCCATCCTGGTAACCTTCAAAGAATGCTTTTTCTGTGTATAAACCTTTCCTTGACTTTTTATAATAGTGGTCCATAAAATATTTGTCCTTTAGTGGTTGACTCGATGGCACATAACAACAACAACAGTGGTTGATTAATTTCACATGTACAAGATGTTACAAGATGTTTTGCAGATTCATTGTTATTCTTCAACCTTGCATAGTATTCCACTGTGTGTGTACATTGTTTAGCCATTCATCCATGGATGGGCACTTAGGTTGTCTCCATCTTTCTGGTACTATGAATAATGCTACAAAGAACATGGGTTTTCCTATATTTATGCCATGGCTGTTATTTCTCTAGGATATATCCCTAGTAGTGGGATTGCTGGATTTCTGGATCATATGGTATTTCTATTTCCAACTTTTAAAGAAAGCACCATACCATTTTCCACAGTGGTTGCACCATTTTACAGTCACACCAGCAGCGTATGAGGATTCCAGTCCCTCTACACCCTCGCCAGCATTTGTTGTTTTCTGTTTTTTTGACCTTGGCTAATAATGCTGAGGGGAGATGTTATCTCCCTGTTGTTTTTACATCTCTCTAATGGCCAATCATCATGACTATTTCTTCACGTGTTTCTTAGCCACGTGAATGCCTTCTTTGGCGACATGTCTGTTCATATCTTCTACCCATTTTTTAACTGGATCATTGTCTTTTTGTTGTTGAGGTGTTGAAGTTTTCTATAAATTTTAGAGATTAATCCCTTGTCCAACGTGTTGTTGCCAAATACTTTTTCCCGGTCTGTAGAGTCTCTTTTTCCTCTTTTAATGAAGTCTTTTGAGGCACATAAATGTTTAACTTTTAGGATGTCCCAGTTGTCTAGTTCATCTTCTGCTATTTGTACATTTTTATTTATGTTTGATTGTGTATTTATGCCATGTGTTTTAGGGCCCCTGAGTTTGCCCTTATTTTCCTTCGATGATCTTTATAGTTTTAGGTTTCACATTTAAGTCTTTGATTCGTCTTTGGTTTTTGCACATGGTGAGAGATATGGGTGTTTCATTTTTCTACAAGTGGATATCCAATTTATTGGTCAGACTATTTATCCCTTTCCCATTTAATGGGTTTTGGCCCTTTGTCAAAGATTAGCTTCCTATAGGTAGATAGGGTTACTTCTGGGTTCTTAGTTCTGATCCTTAATGGCTTTTCTATCTTATGATTATGACTTACTAGAATATAATTGCTATTTGATGTGTGTATTAGTTTTTTGTGGGAGCTCTGGTGGCGTAAGTGCCTAAGGTTAACCAGAAGGCTGGTGGTTCAAACCCACCAGCCACTCCTCAGAAGGAAGACTGGGCAATCTACTTCCATAGTGATATCGCCTCAGAAACCTAAGGAAGGGTCACTATGAGTTGGATCCTACTTGACAGCAATGAGTTTTTTTTTTTTTTTTTAGTTGTGTATGGTTGTGTAACAATTTAGCACAAATTTAGTGGCCTAGAACAATACATATTTATTATCTCACAGTTCTGGAGCTCAGATGTGGACATGGGTTTCCCAGAGCTAAAAGCAAGATGGCAGCAGGGCTGTGGTCCTTTCTGGAGGCGCTAGGGTAGAATTCATTCCCTCGTCTTTCCAGCTTCTAGATGCCACCCATTCTTCTTGGCTTATAGCCAGCCTACTTCCTGGAACTTCCAAGCCAGCAAAAGTGGACTGAATCCTTACATTACATCACCCTGACCTCCCTCCACAGTCACATCTCCCTCTCCGTCTCTTGTGCCTCCATATTTTACTTTCAAGGACCCTTGTGACGACACTGGGTCCACCTAGATAACCCAGGATACTCCCTCTATTTTAAGGTCATCTGATTAGCAACCAGAATTTCCATTTTCTACCTTAATCTCCCTTTGCCACTTAAGGTAACATATCCACAGGTTCCAAGAATTAGGACACAGATATCTTTGGGGGGAAGGGCATTATTATACCTGCCACAGAGGACAGTGTCCCATTAATGCCCTGTGTGCATTTATTTTGTCTAAATTTGGTTTGTCTAAATGTTTACTGAGCACCTTCTATGTTTGCAGCACCAAGTTAGGCTCTGGAATGAATGTAAATGAAACAGACAGGTTAACTTTATCAACTCTGAACTGAGAACAGACAGACAGAGACTGAGTCTGAAAGCATATTTACCACCAAGAATACAAAAGGCAGTTTCCAAGAAAAATACTTTGCTCACCTCACTATTTTGCCTGAGACTAGCTCTCTACACAGATTATAAAAGTTATAAAGAATATACCAGAGCTAGTGACCCATATGGGAGCTCTGGTAGCATAGTGGCTAAGACACTTGCCTGCTAACCAGACGGCTGGCAGTTCAAACCCACCAGCCACTCCTCAGAAGGAAGGTTGGGCAATCCTACTTCTGTAGTGATACTGCCTCGGAAACCCAAGGAGAGGTCGCTATGAGTCGGGTTTGACTCGACGGCACATAACA
The DNA here is from genome assembly GCF_000298275.1 of Orycteropus afer afer. Lineage (NCBI taxonomy): Eukaryota > Metazoa > Chordata > Mammalia > Tubulidentata > Orycteropodidae > Orycteropus > Orycteropus afer. The sequence goes on along the minus strand of NW_006921644.1, from coordinate 246,146 downwards.
ACAACAACAGTGACCCATACGGTGAGTATCTTGGACCAACAGTAAATTGCTTTTACTGGATAACTCTTACTGCTGTTGTTGTTGCTCAGTGTCGTCAGGCCCATTTTGACTCATGGCAACTCCACATGCGCAGAGCAGAACTGCTCCACAGGGTTTCCAATGCTGTGACCTTTTGGAAGCAGCTCACCAGGCCTGTCTTCCACAGTGCCTCCGGATGGCTTCAAACCACCAACCTTTTGGCTAGCAGTCTAGCGCGTTAATGTCTGCACCACCCAGGGACTCCTGTAACTTTTACTACTCTGGGTAAATCTAGAATAACCCGGGGTAAGCTGCGAGGCATATCAAGAAAATGAATTATATTGTGATAAAAGAGATCTTTAAAGATTTATAATTACACTCAGCATGTAAGCTGTTTCATTCTTTATAAGTTGCACCTGTCAAGAATCGGAATAATTCATGAGCACTATATTTCTGTCTTGGAGCTCTGGTGGTACAGTGCCTAAGGCATTTGACTGCTAACCAGAAGCCTGGAGATTCAAACCCACCACTCCTTGGAAGGAAGGTTGGGCAATCTACTTCTATAGTGATACCTCCTTGGAAACCCAAGGAGGGGTCGCTGTGAATCAGATCCAACTCAATGACAATAAGTTTGGTTTTTGGTTTTTCATATTTCTGTCTTAGACTATTGTTCTTAAAATATTGTAGCTGGTTGAATTGTGACTGTAAGTAAAATCACTGATTTTTTTTTAATTTAAATATATACTTCAAATGCAGTTCAAATATTGAAAGCACATTTTTCCTGTTCCCATTTTACCTTACATTACTTTTGGGGGGAAAGGAACCCAACAGAACTATACATGCAGATGCTGGTTAATTATAATAAAAGAAAATCTTGTTTGGAAATGTGTCATCAGGTATGCTTGTGCAGTGATTTTATACCTAGACAAATGTCCCTTAGGACAGTGTTTAAGAGGTCACTGTAAAATGTGGCTGTCCCGGTCACCTCCAATCACCCACCGTAAGAGTCCCTGTGTGAGGAGTGAAGGAATCCACTGCATTGTTCAAGCTGATACTAGAAAGGTTAATCTCTCAGCTCCTGTCAGGCTCTTCAGGGAGCCCTGGTGGTGCGGTGGTTAACCATGTGGCCGCTCATCAAAAGGTTGGTGAAGATGCCATACGCAGACAGACCTCCATGCAGATGTATCTACAAGCTCAGGAACTCTTATGGCTGCTGCTACTGGAAGATGAAATAGACAAAGAAGGACTTCTCTAGACCCACACCCTGAATTCAGACTTCTAACCTTCTGGTTTCTTCTCTTCAAAGCCACCCACTTGCGGTAATTTTTTTTTTTTTTTTTTTTGTGGTAGCACTCAGTAACTAAGAGAAGGAAGAAAAGACATGGTCACCTCCTTTCTTTCCCTTAATTTTACTATTACTTTCTTTTTTCTTCCTTGTAAGATCTGTGTTTCCTTCCTTTTCTCTGTTTCTTGGGAGGGAAAAACCTTAATCCCCTCCCTCTCCACTCCCAACTCTTATCAGAATTGGCTGAATCCTGACTTTGGTCTGCTCAGTTTCCTTTCATTTTTGATGGAGGCAACCAAATGCACATTGATCTTTATATTTTATTCAATTTGGTCCTCACAACGTCCATTATTGTCAACCTAAATTTATTGCTAGTAAAATTATATTGTATAAGAACAAGAACTTTACCCACTAAAAATTTAAAGAGATGCAAATAGGTAACTTCAATTAAAATATTTTATCATGGACGTTTTCAACCATATACCCAAGCAGAGAGAACAGTATAATAAATTCAGATACACCCAGCTTCAATGATTAACTAATGGCCAGTCTTGTATTACCTATACCCATGTCCCCTCCAAGTTTATTACCTCCCCCACTACGTTTTAAATTCAGTCCCAGATATCATACCATGTCACACACCAATAACTCAAAATGTATCTTTAAGCAATCAGGATTCTTTAAAAAAAAAAAAAAAAAGTCTCAATTTACTTATAACACCTGAAATTTTGACAACAGTTCTGTAACAGCACCCGTATCCTGTACTGATAGCTCACCTCCTACAACTGTGTGCATGCATGTGTATGTCATATTGTTTGAATCAAGATATGTAACTGCATTTGGGTGCTGTTTCTCTTAAGTCTCTTTTCATGTATGGATCACTTTTCCTTTTCATTTTTTTTCTTCTTTTTTTTTAATTGAAGAAAGCTGGCCATTTGTCCTCTAAGGTTTCTCAGAGTTTGCTGGTTATTTCCCTATGGTATCATATATTTTTTATTTTCGTAGCTATATCTCCCCTAAACTGGTAGTTAGACTATGACTTGACTTGACTTAAAACCAAAAAAACAAAACAAAACAAATCATTGCCATTGAGTTGGATCCTATTCATAGCAACTCCTGCTTGGGTTTCCAAGGCAGTATCACTACAGAAGTAGATTGTCCAATCTTCCTTCTGAGGAGTGGCTGGTGGGTTTGAACCCCCAGCCTTCTAGTTAGCAGTCAAATGCCTTAGGCACTATGACTT
>NW_006921644.1:242208-243500 GCF_000298275.1 Orycteropus afer afer | reverse complement strand
CACTATGCTACCAGAGGTCCAATCTTCCTTCTGAGGAGTGGCTGGTGGGTTTGAACCCCCAGCCTTCTAGTTAGCAGTCAAATGCCTTAGGCACTATGACTTAGACTTGATTTTTTTAGTAAGAATCCTTAAAGCACACACTGTGTGCTTCTTTCAGAAGGTACAAAATATCTGATTGTCTCTCCATTCATGACATTTATGGTCACTGATGTTCTTTAATATTTCATTCTCATGCAAAACCCACTGCTATCAAGTCGATTTCAACTCATAGTGATGCTATATTTCGTCAGAGGTTACAAAATAGTAACATGGTAGTAAAATGGTAGTCTGGTTCTATCATCCCTTCTTCAAATTTCTTTTTGGAATACTTCTATAAAGAGAAGCTTCTCATCAAATGCTGGTTACCCTAAAGTTCAGTTTAGTAAGAAAAAGCAGGATACATACTTGACTTTTCCTTATATAAACTCGTGTTCAGGATAATGAGTTAATTCTCCAGCATCTTCCACTGGTGGTGGATAATGAACTTTTTGTATCATTATGAATTCATGATATTTTAACTTAATTGGTTTCAATCCATTTCAGATATTCTTCTCCTACATGGTCAGTTTGTCCTCTTTGCCCAGTGGAACCATTTCTGAGTTCACGCCTGAGTCTTTGATAACATCCTTGCTTTCTGGTAAAAGATGTTCCAGATTTATTTTGTACATTTAATGTCCTACACATGGGTTCAGCCATTTGCTCTAGGTGCTATAATGAGATGGTCCTTGCTTCATTGTTAATAGGTTGGTCATGGTTTCTTGATCATTTTAGTACACACAAGTAGGATGTTATTGCCTTTAAGGGAAAACATGTACAGAGTTCATACTGAAATATGATTCAAATTCATGACTGCAGGACATTTATCTCTTTGATTTTATATTTCTTTCTCTTTCCTCTTACATTGAAAATCATTATTTCTATGACATCAATTTAATTACTTAACTGTTTTACCAGAATAAGGTTCAGAATCATGATATAATATCCAGAATAAAATACTGTTATTATCATTAAAAATTATGATTAAAAAGAGTTAACCATTTTTGACAATTGAGTATATTATAGTACAAGTGTGATAGTTGAAGATGTGTCAACTTGGCTGGACTCCAGTTGTGAGTGGTGGTTCCCATGATGGATCACATGACTGCGTTCTAAGCGGCCGGTCGGCCTAGGGGGAGTTTCCCCAGGGGTGTGGCCTACCTGCAATGCTATCCCAGGGACAAACTGGAAGAACAGCATTCCGGACTATATACTTC
>NW_006921644.1:238367-241883 GCF_000298275.1 Orycteropus afer afer | reverse complement strand
TATATATATATATATATATATATACTTTGCTGGTTTTTGTGTTTCTCTAGAGAACCCAATCCAACACAACAAGTATGCAAAGTACTGAGTTTTAAAGTCACTTAAAATAATTCCTTTCTGCATGCTTCTACCTCCCACTCAATGCACGCATTTGTTGGCTTCATTTATTTCACTTTTGATTTTCAGAAATGACTTCTTTCATTTTGATCTAATTTTGGTGCTCAATTATTAAAGAATTTACCTGACCTAATGAGTCTATAGTCAAATCTAAAAAAGAAGTATATTTGGAAAGGTCTGGCTTCTATCCCTGTTGCATTCTTCCCCCTTTACGTTACCATAAATGTACCTAACTTTTTTAAAAGAAAAACTTTCTTCCCATTTACTTCTTCAGCATACTCGTCTGTTTCTGTTACCTTTTCTTAGCCAAGGTAATCGAACAAACAAACATGAGGGGAGAGGCAAGCCAAGTGTCAGCCTACTTATATGAGCTCCCCCCTTCAAGTGTTATCCAGGTAAAATGATAACCCCTGAAGAAAGGGAAAACTAAGTTCTGGGAATCCTACAGCAACTCTCCCCTACCTGACTCCTCAGGTATCACTCACCAGCCGCATTCTCCTTCCACTAGCATGATATCAGAACTGCCAGATCCCGGGATTTCTCTTGGAAAGAGCTGTGCATCCCTCAGGACCTCTCATCAGGAAAAAAAAAAAAAAAAAAAAAACCTCATGGTTGGGGTAGGCTGGGAAGTGGTTGTGTTCAAGTGTCACCTTTGGGAACTCACTCCAATGACACATAAGTGGCCTCTATATGAAATGTCTCTAAGGATTTCTGAGTTGCAGATACTATCAACTCACAGAAAAGATTCCTTTCATTCAAGTTACATTGAATAAAAATTTCATCTCATGTGATGAAATGCATTTTGGGGGAAGGGGATAGTGTGAACACATGGATAATGTTCTAAGAAAGTCTTATGAGAACATTAATTGTGGGTAACTGATAATGGGCAATAGAGAAAAGGGGTTCTAAGCCAAGGAGAAGGACATAGGAAAGTGGCAGAGGAGAATAAAAGAAGTCAAAATTTAGGGACCCAATAATAAGAGGACAGCAAATACCTAACTGAATGGAAAGTAACTGAGTTCATTATGGGTCATTTTTTTTTCTCACAATTCTCAGGCACTCACACTGACGTTTGTGGTACGGAAGAAGCATTTTACATAGGACTTCCTGAGCACACACTGGCTCCATCTCCTGCTGCCACCATCACGACCTTAAATATTTATGGATGGTTCAGGTACATGTTGTTCTGTTCCAAGTATTATGCAGTGGTAGGAACACAGCCCTTTAGCAATTTTAAAGTAGTGTTTCAAACAACCAATTGATGGCTGCTTTCAGGGGGGAAGGGGGAAGGTCTCCTGAATCTCATTCCCTTTCAAAGGTATCTCTTAGTCATCTTATTGTTACACTTTGCTCAGGTCTATTCACTTAATTGTAACAATTAAAAGAAGGGAAAGAAGCAGAAAATAGTTACAGGATACAAAATGTACCCCTTATTTCCTTTTAAAGAATAGAAACACTGATTCAAAAGCAATTTCTGGATCTGAAGAAAGCAAGAGAACTTAATTGTCTAGGTGTTTCCATCATTGAGACCATTATGGCCTATGTGGTACAGAGAGAGGTGGAATTCTCTGCACATACAAGTTCTAACCCTGTTTGCCCATGCCAGCAGGAGCACGACTCCCTCAGCAATCCCAGGAATCTGTCTGTCCTCCCCAACCCCACCCAACTTCCCCATTAGATGCCACAGAACCCACTAGTTATTCTGACTTCCTCAAAATAAAAGAAATTACAGTGCCTCTATGTCATGTAGTCTGAAACACATACGGCCATTTCAAACACAATCTCCAACATAATATAACAGACCTAAAATTTCTGGAGTTACTGCAGCAGGCATGAGATTCAGGAATAAAATATATTTCACACACAGAGACACACACACACACACACACATTCACACATATACATATATATATATAACATATATATTTATATATGCACAATATTTACCTGATAATTCTGATTTCCTCAAGCAAGGATTTGAGCAAAAGTTATTAAACTAGACAAATATACTCTCAGTCAAGGACTGCACACTCTGAGGTCATCAAGATCCACACCAGTATCTAGATGCTACACATACCTTTTTAAATCTGAACTTAAGCTTAGAGAAATCCTTCACATATCATTAACCAGAGTACAGAACAGGAAGCCAGACTATTACACATCCATGAATCAATTTAGATAAAAGATGAGGACCATTGTCCTGGTTAGAACCAGCTAAGATCAGTCAGCACTGATTGAAACCGATGTGTTCACGTAACTACTAAATCAGTAACAGAATATAGGAAATTGCTCAAAAGACTATGCCCCACCTTAGTTAATCACCAGTTCCACTGGGAGGGAAAAGATGATGACTAGGTGCAACTCAGATGAATGATAGCACAACAGTCAAGTCATTAGGATGTGGCCTCCACTGGTAATGTACAAGGTAGAATGATAAGAAGAAGGCAGAATTGGTAAGAGAAAGAGTGGTTCAGCTAAAAATCAGAAAGTAAAAGAAGGCAGAAAGCAAAATTAATGAACTGCAAGCCACAAAGAATGCTTAAGTAAGAAAGTAAATTTTAAAAAATAAATTTTTAATGGAAGAGCAAATTGTAAATGGTATGAGATTGGAGGTAAACTATTTAATGTCCATATTGGGGTGAGGTACAGTAAGGTGTAAGAGTTCATGTTTCATTTCATCCTCCTTCACAACTGGTGAATAGCCACTTCTAACAATCACATCCCTCTTGCCTTCTGTTCTCCCTTTTCTAAGGTAATGCTGTGAATTGGAGCAATTTGTCAAGGACCAGTAAATGGGGCTCAGATTTAATGAGATCCTATCATACCCCAAAAAAGGTGCCCAATTGTGAACCACAGCCTTCACTACCCGGAGACCAGAAGAACTAGATGATGTCTGATTACCACTAGTGACTGTTCTGGTCAGGACCACAGAACGCACAGTACAGAATGGGACAGGAATGTAGAACAAAATGCAAAATCATAAAAAAAAAAAAAAAAAAGACCAGACTTACTGGTCTGATAGAGACTGGTGGAACCCCTGAGACTGTAGCCCTCAGACATCTTTCGCACCTGAAACTGAACCCACCTTGGGGGATCATCACCTTGCACTCAAAATAACAGACAGGCCTACAAAACAAACACTAACACTAGGAGTAATTTACTCCTCAGAAAAATGAAGCATATGAAACCAAAGTGGCAACATTTGCCCAAAAACAAAGCTCAGAAGGTAGGAAAGAAGGATGAATGGATATGGAAAACCCAGGCAGGAAGTGAGACGAGTGCTGTTGCATGAAAGGAAGTGTAACCATTACCAAACAAAATGTATAAATTATTTGATGGAAAACTAATTTGCTCTGTAAATTTTCACCCAAACCACAATTGGAAAAAAAAAAAAAAAAA
>NW_006921644.1:238013-238267 GCF_000298275.1 Orycteropus afer afer | reverse complement strand
TAGTATATCATGTGATACTCAGCCTATACGACTATGAGACCAGAAGAACTAGATGGTGCCCACCTACCATTGTCAACCACAGGGAGGGGTATCTATGTAGGAGATCCTGGATAGAGTGGGATAACAATTTGAACAAAACTCAAAGTCATTAAAAAAAAAAAAAAAGACACAGAGTAAAAGGCATTTGAGTGTGAAGTGTAGCCGGAATGTTCCTTGGAACCAAGAATGGCCAGACTTCATCTCACCTGCTTTGG
>NW_006921644.1:232302-237913 GCF_000298275.1 Orycteropus afer afer | reverse complement strand
CTGCTCGACATCTCGTATGCCGTCTTCTGCTAAAAAAAAAAAAAAAAAAGACACAGAGTGAAAGGCATTTGAGTGTGAAGTGTAGCCGGAATGTTCCTTGGAACCAAGAATGGCCAGACTTCATCTCACCTGCTTTGGTCCTATTGTCAGAAGGGATCATTCCCTGGAGATGGATGTCATGCTTGGTAAGGTGGAGAGTCAGCGAAGGAGGGGAAGGCCCTCAATGACATGGATAGACACAGTGGCTGCTGCAATGGGCTCAAGTATAGCAAGGATCATGGAGGTGGCACAGGACTGGGCGGTGTTTTGTTCTGTTGTGCATAGGGTTGCCAAGAGTTGAAGATGACTTGATGGCACCTAACAACAATGACGACCTTAAAGATAGGAGCTCTGGTGACATAGTACCTAATGCATTTGACTACTAACCCAGAAGGTTGGTGGTTCAAAGATTTACCATCCCAGAAACCCAAAGGGGGTTGCTGAGTTGGAATCGACTCGATAGGAGTGAGTTTGGTTTTTTGGCTTTTTAGGTTTTCTTTAACCTTAGAGATCATATATAAACAGAGGCCCTCAGTTTACAGATGAGAAAACTGACAAACTCAGACAAATTTTGACTAGTCAAAGGTCACAATCATTTCAAATGAGTTGTAGATCTAGGTGTACGACTGAAGGGCATCTGAAGTTTTCCATTACACAAAAATGACTGGTTTCTTGGGCTTTTCAAGACTGTAGCTAAAGTTCTGTCTGACCACCTGTTGGCTGAACTTGAGTGAGGACAGCTGTGCCTACTTCCTGTTCTTGTCCCCTCTCAGTCCTACATGGAAGCAGACTTTGCTGAAGCACAAACTCACTCAGAAGCTATGTTCTATGTGGAACCCTGAGGGAAGTACATGAGACACTCCTCAAGTCAGGGGCATGGTCAGGGCTGGGACAACATCAACATACACAGGACATGCCACAACTGTGATGTTGGTGATTCCCACCATTCTCAGGCCAGGTCCCCACTCAGGTCACCTGTCCTTTCCATCTACACCCAGCTCTTTCACCTCCTTTGTCTAGCCTCCCTCCCAACAATTTTTCTGTGCCCTCGAGGGCTCCCACTGGAGTCCCTGGGTAGTACAATGTTAAACGTGCTCATCTACTAACTAAAAAGTGGAGGGTTCAAGTCTACCCTGAGGCACCTAAGAAGAAATGCCCAATGATCTACTGCCAAAGGATCACAGAGACTGAAAACCCTATGGAGTGTAGTTCTACTCTGACACCCAAAGGGTTGTCATTGCTCAGAATTGACTTGAATGCAACTGGTACTAGAACTGATCCTACAGTCCCCATCATATTTTAAAGTATAAGACTTGCTCAATCTTGTCATCGAATGTTCTAGTATAGCTAGATATTGAGAGTTTGGTCTTAGATTTGGGAAACCTGGGTTTCTCATCCCAGCTACCACCAGTTACTGGTCAGTAACCTTAAGAATTACTTCTTGAACCATCAGTTGCTTCTATAAAATGGAAATACGAGACAATGCAACAGAATGCTTTTCATGATATTATTAACACAGTGAACCCATTTCACCCAAAATCCAAATGAGCACTTTGGGACCTAACATGCAGTTTTCTCATTTTCCTCATATCCTATGTTGTCATGGAAACGCCTGGATAGGATAACAGATGTAGGATCATCATTTCCAGAAAACCACTGTAAGAATGAGTAGATAAAATGAAGAAGTGTGCTGGGGCTGCCTGCTACCTATCTCCTGGGTTATCAGATCCAGTCATGTTTACTGTGTTCCCAACCGAGGAACCTGGAAAAGGTGGGTTTCAATGGAGAAGAAGAGAGGCAAGGATGACAAACAAGGACTTTCTCTGAAGCACAGGGAAGAGACAACCATGTTTTATGGTGTGCCTCCAATGGGAAGGTTTTGCATAGGTCTTCCACCTGGCACAGCACTCCAATGTGAAACCTCGTGCAATGCCAAAGTAGAATGAGATAGAAGGGAAATATGTCATGAATTCAGAGGTTTACTTGAGTTTGTGCTGACTGTCACATAAAATATAGTAGACTCTTGGTGAAAACCTCCTCTAAAAAATATCGTGCACATGATGCCACTGAAAATCCAGATTTGAAGTGGGAGCTGAAGCCAGTGTGGGCTAATAAGGCCACATGGGTCCAGGAGACCAGTGCTATTGACTTGGTTCTGACTCATAGTGACCCATGTACAACAGAACAAACACTGGCCTTCTTAGTCTGTTTCAGTGGGTCAAGGATCCTTGAGTATAAGACAGTCCAAGATGGTAGCTTTGTCAGAAACCTCATGACATCTTTCTTACAACAAATACCTGAGGAAAAAAGATAGATGTACCAAAAAAAATCAGAGAAAAAAGACAATTTTGGAAGCCTGAGTGTCAAAGTGAGGGGCTAGAGACCCTACCCAGCCATACTCACTACACCTACCAAACCCCCACACACTGTGCAGTGCCACCACCAGCCCCAGCACCACTGGACCAATGACAGATGGTGGCCAACACTGGCCTAGCCTGCAATCCACTGTTCTATTTGACCAGCAATTAGAGACTTATGCAAACACTCCTATTCATTACCAGATCAACCCAGGGACAAGTGATGAGCATCCCAGTGCTGCCAAACTAGTAACCAGAGTAGCATGCTTGTCCCACCTGCCCAGATATATTGAAACAAAACAAAAAATCAAGATGAAGTAAACCAACATATAATCAACAAATAAATACAGTAACACCACAATGTCTCAGAAACAACAGAAAACTTCAAATCATGCACACACACATAAACACACACACAAAACACAAGATAGTTCAAGCAAGTGAACAAAATACAAGGCCAGAAAATCTTCTAGAAGAAGAAATGGTATTGGAACTACCTTGTAAGGAATTTCAAAATGCTGTATTTACAACTCTTCAGAAGATTCAGAAAGAGATCAAGGAAAATAAAGACAACAGCAAGGTAATCATAGTGAAAACTGAAGAAGATACAGACTTAAGTTGAAAAATTCAGGAAAACAATACAATAACAAATGATGAAACAAATAGACAGTTATAAACCTTATGAAAACAGCAACTAGAAACCTAGAAGGTTAACACTAACATTTTAGAAACAAACAATGTACTGGAAACACAAAGAAGTTGTACTGAATTAATGGAAGACAGAATCAGTGAAACTGAAGCCAAATCTCTTGACACTAATCTGTTAGAGGAACAGTAAGAAAAAAAGAATGAAGAAAGCCTAAGAATTATGTGGAACACCATCAAGAGGAAAAATACGTGTGACTGGAATGCCAGAACAGGAAGAGACAAAGAAAAGCACAGAGAAAATTCTCAAAGATGTGTTGTCAGAAAAATTCCCTGATATCATGAAAGGCAAGGTGATATCAATTCAAGAAACTCCACAAACTCCAAATAAGATAGATCTCAAGAGAAAATCACCAAGATGTACCATAATCAAGCTTTCCAAAACCAAAGACAATGAAAGAATCTTGAAAGCAGCTTGGAAAAAATGAAATGTTACCTACAAAAGAGAACCAATAAGAATAAATTATGACTTCTCAGCAGAATCCATGTAGGCAAGAAGGCAACAGGATGACATATATAAAGCAGTGAAAGAAAAGAACTGTCAACTAAGAATTACATATCCAGTAAAATTATCCCTCAGAAATGATACTGAAATTAGTATTTTTCCAGACAAACAGAAATTAAGGGTATCTGTAAAAACCAGATCAGACTTCTAAGAAATGTTAAAGGAAATCCTTCAGACAGAGAACCAATAACATCAGCTAACAACCTGAGACTAAGACACATGACAACATCATCCAGGAGCCAATCTAGATAAATAATTTTCAAAAGTTAAATAAACCCAAAAGACTGAAAATAGGGAACCAGAGATGTCAATCTATAAATGATAACTACAAACAAAAAGAGGAAATAAATGGTATAGTTACAAAACTTCCAAATGGAGAGGAAGTAGACAATATGATGATAGAACAGACTATTTTGAATTTAGGAAGAAAATTATAAATTACAGGGTAACCACAAAGAAAATAAATAAACCTAGCTAAAATAAAAAGAAGAAAATCATAAAGACCAAGAAAACAAACAAACAAAAAAAATAGCAATGAAGGAAACATAAGAGAAATCATAAACAAGATGAACTCAGCATGGAAAATATATAGAACAAAAATGTCATCAGCATTCAAAAAAAATGACAGCAGTAAATTTGTATCTATTAACAATTACACTGAATGTAAATGGATTAAATGCATCATTCAAGAGACAGACATTGGCAGAAGGGCTAAGAAAACATGACCTATCAACATGCTGCCTACAAGAGAAATATCTTAGACACAAAGATAAGAATATGCTAAAAATCAAAAGATAGAAAAACATGTATCAAGCAAAAGACAACCAAAAAACAAGAGTGGCAATATTAATTTTTAATAAAATAGACTTTAAATTAAAAACCAGTATAACAGACATGGAAGGATATTAAAGAATTATTAAAGGGCCAGTCCAACAAGATGGCATAACCAAAATAAATATTTGTACACCCAATGAAAGAGCCCCAAAATACATCAATCAAAATCAAAAGAATTAAAAAGAAAAACAGAAAACTCCATCACAATAGTAGGAGACTTTAATATAGTACTCTCATTAAAGGACAGAACAACTAGGAAGAAATACAGAAAAGTACAGAAGATCTAAGCAGCACAATCAACCAACTTGACCTCATAGACATATAGACAACATTCCACTCAACAACAGCACAATACAATATACATTCTTTTGCAGTGCACATGGATCATTCTCCAGAATAGACCATATATTGTGCCACAAAGGAATAAATTTTAAAACATCAAAATAATACAAAGCATCATTTCAGATCAAAATGCTATGAAGTTAGAAATCATTAACAGAAAGAACAAGGCTAAAAAAAATAAAAAAAAGTCAAATACATGGAAATTGAATAACATCCTGATCAAAAACTACTGAGTAATAGAAGACTTTAAAAAAAAAAAAAAATGCTAGAATCAAATGAGAATGGAAATGCAACATACAAAAATCTTTAGGACAAAGATAAATAAATGTACAAATATACCAATAAATGTACAAATCAAAAAAGAAGAACCAAAATCAACATCTTAGCCCAACAACTTCAATAATTAGAAAAAGAATAGCAGGAAAAAAAAAGCCTACAATCCCAGAAGAAAGGAAATAATAAAGATGAGAGCAGAAATAAACTAAACACAAAACAGAAGTCTAATAGAAAAAATAAAAAAAGCTAGAAGTTGGTTCATTGAACGATTAATAAAATCGACAAATCACTGAAAATCTCACAAAAGAAAAGATGCAAATAACACAAATAAGAAATCAAATCAGTGACATCACAACAGAACCAATTGAAACAAAAAACATAATAATGAAATACTATGAAGAACTGAATTCCAACAAATTTGAAAACCCAGAAGAATGGACAAATTTCAAAATACACACTGGCTACCCAAATTAACATAACCTGGTAGCATAGTGGCTAAGACACTTGCCTGCTAACCAGACGGCTGGTGGTTCAAACCCACCAGCCACTCCTC
>NW_006921644.1:207997-231461 GCF_000298275.1 Orycteropus afer afer | reverse complement strand
GATGTCACAACAGAACCAACAGAAATTAAAAGGATACTATCAGGATACTATGAAGAACTATACTCCAACAAATTCAAAAATCTAGAAGAAATGGACAGATTTCTAGAAACATAGTACTTACCTAACTAACACAGACTGAGGTAGAAAAGTTGAACAGACCTATAACAAAAGAAGAAACTGAACAGGGCATAAAAAAATTTACCAACAAAAAAAGTCCTCGCCCAGATGGTTTCACTGGAGAATTCTACTGAATGTTCAGAGAAGAACCGACACCAATCCTACTCAAACTATTCCAGAACATTTCTAGAAAAGGATGGAATCCTTCCAAACTCATTGTATGAAGCAAGCATAACCTTGATACCAAAACCAGGCAAAGACATCACTAAAAAAGAAAACTACAGATCGATATCTCTGATGAATATAGGTACAAAAATATTCAACAAAAGTCATTAGCAATAGACTAGCCAATAGTCTATTGGCTACAGCTAGCCAATAGTTACTAGCCAATAGACTCCATTGTTGTTGTTGTTGTTATGTGCCATCAAGTCAGACCTGACTCATAGCAACCCCTCCCCTTGGTTGCTGAGGCAATATCACTATGGAAGTAGATTACCCAAGCTTCCTTCCGAGCAGTGGCTGGTGGGTTTGAACCACCAGCCTTCTGGTTAGCAGTCAAGTGCCTTACGCACTATGCTACCAGAGCTTCCAATAGACTCCAACAGCCTATCAAAAAAACAATACATTATGACCAAGTGGGGTTCATACCAGGTATGCAAGGATGGTTCAACATTAAAAAAAATCAACACCATCCATCACATAAATAAAACAAAAGAATCACATGATCATATCAATTGATACATAAAAGGTATTTGATAATATCCAACACCCTTTCCTGATCAAAACTCTCAGCAAAATAGGAATAGAAGGGAAATTCTTCAACGTAATAAAGGGCATATATGCAAAACTAATAGCCAACATTATTCTCGATGGAGAGAGACTGAAACCATTCCCCTTGTGGACTAGAACCAGACAAGGATGCCCTTTATTACCACTTCTATTCAACAGTGTATTGGAAGTCCTCGCCAGGGCAATAATGCAAGAAAGGGAAATCAAAGGCATCCAAATTGGTAAGGAAGAAGTCAAACTATCCCTATTTGCTGATGATATGATCCTATACATAGAAAACCCAAGAGACTCAGCAAAAAAACTACTGGAACTAATTGAGAGATTTAGCATAATGGTAGGACACAAGATCAACATACAAAAATCAGTTGGGTTCTTCTATACAAGCAAAGAGACTGCTGAAAAAGAAATAAGGAAATCAATACCGTTTACAATAGCTACTAAAAAAATTAAATACTTGGGAATCAATCTCACTAGGGACACAAAAGACCTGTACAAAGAAAACTACAGAACACTACTTCAAGAAGCCATAAGAGATCTACATAAATGGAAGAACATACCATGTTCATTGATAGGAAGATTGAACATTGTGAAAATGGCAATACTACCCAAAGGAATCTATACATTCAGTGCAATCCTAATCCAGATCCTATCAACTTTCTCTAAGGGTATGGAAAAAACAATCACTAATTTTATATGGAAAGGAAACAGACCTTGGATAAGCAAAGCACTATTGAAGAAGAACAAAGTAGGAGGTCTCACATTCCCAGATCGCAAAACCTACTATACAGCCACAGCAGTCAAAACAGTCTGGTATTCATACAATGACAGACACATAGACCAGTGGAAGAGAAACGAGAACCCTGAAACAGATCCATCTACCTACGGTCAGTTAAATTTTGACAAAGGGCTGAAATCTATTAAAGGGGAAAGACATTGTCTCTTTAACCAATGGTGCTTGCAAAACTAAATACTCATTTGCAGAAAAATGAAAGAAGAGCCATACCTCCCACCATACACAAAAACTAACTCCAGAAGGATCAAAGACTTAAATGTGAAACCTAAAATTATAAAGTTCCTCAAGGAAAAAATAGGGGCAAATTTAGAGGCCCTAAGTTCTGGCATGAATAGACTGTCAGGCATACTCAAAATACACAAACAGCAGAAGATAAACTAGATGAATGGGACCTTCTAAAAATTAAATTTTTATGTGCTTCAACGGACTTCTCCAAAAGACTAAAAATCTCCAGAATGGGAAAAATATTCATCATTGACATATCTGACAAGGGACTTATCTCTAAAATTTATAGAAAATTCCAACACCTCAACCACAAAAAGACAAACAATCCAGTTAAAAAAAAAAAAAAATGGGCAGAAGACGTGAATAGACACTTCACCAAAGAGAATATTCAGGTGGCCAACAAACACGAAAAGAAATGTTCACGATCGTTAGCCATTAGAGAGATGCAAATCAAAACAACAATGAGATACCAGGATGTGGAGAGAATGGGATTCCCATTCACTGCTGTTGGGACCATATAATGATACAACCACTGTGGAAAGCAGTATGGTGATTCTTTAAAAAGCTGGAATTAGAAATACACTTTGACCCCGTAATCCCATGACTAGGTATATATCCTAAAGAAGTGAGAGCCAGGATAAGACAGATTGATGTCATATGGATCTTGGCTGAAAGCAAGGAATACCAGAAAGTTGTTTACTTGTGTTTTATTGACTAGGTAGCGGCATTCAACTGTGTGGATCATAACAAATTATGGGCAACACTGTGAAGAATGGGAATTCCCTAACACTTAACTGTGCTCACAAGGAACCTGTACATAGATCAAGAGGCAGTCATTCGAACAGAACAAAGGGATAGTACATGGTTTAAAGTTAGGAAAAATGTGCATCAGGCTGTCTCCTTTCACCATACGTATTCAATCCGTATGCTGAGCAAATAATCTGAAAAAGCTGGACTACATGAAGAAGACTATAGCATCAGGATTGGGGGAAAACTCATTAACAACTTGTGCTATGCAGATGACACAACCTTGCTTGCTCAAAGTTGAGATGATTTAAAGATGAAGATCAAAGACTACAACCTTCAATAAGGATTACATCTCACCATAAAGAAAATAAATATCTTTCATTCAAAAGATTGAAACTGTCAAGGATTTCATTTTATTGGATCCACAATCAATGCCCATGGAAGGAAGAGTCAAGAAATCCAATGACATACTGCACTGGGCAAATGTGCTGCAGAAGACCTCTTTAGAGTGTCGAGAAGCAAAGATGTAACTTCAAAGACTGAGGTGCGCCTAACCCAAGCTATGGTATTTTCAATTGCTTCATATGCGTGTGAAAACTGAACAATGAATAAGGAACACTGAAGGAGAATTGATGTATTTGAATTGTGGTATTGGCAAAGAATACTGAAAATACCACAGAATGCCAGAAGAAGAAACAGATTTGTCTTGGAAGAAGTACAGCCAGAATTCTCCTTAAAAGCAAGAACGGCCAGACTTCGTCTCACACACTTTGGTCATGTTGTCAGAAGGAACCAGTCCCGGGAGAAGGATACCAAGCTTGGTAAAGTAGAGGGTCGGTGAAAAAGGGAAGGCCCTCAACAAGATGCACTGATACAGCAGCTGCAAGGCTGGACTCAGGCATAACAAATACTGTGAGGATGACAGGTGCAGGCAGTGTCCTGTCCTGCTGTACACAGGGTCACTATGAGTTAGAGCCAACTTGACAGCCTCTAACAACAACAACAACAAGGGTCAGAAATCTGTTCCCATAGTGACTTACTGATTTTTTTAAAACCTTTCTTTATTTCAGAGTGTAAAGATGGAACAGCTATTACCATAATAGCTTCGTAGATCTCAGAACCATTTCCTGCAACTTTCCACAAAGTTGTCGAAATAAATACAAGCGTCCTCTTGAAATGGATATTCTCAGCCCATCCCCAACTCATGATGACTCTGACATATTGTAATATAGCTATTGCTCCCTGAGGATCTCTTTGCACTGCGCTGGCAATTTTTCTCTTCTCTCTCTCTGATTGAAAAAGAATCCTATTATTAAGTACTTAAAATGTTCAAGGCTCCAAAAGGGAGACAGCCTTTCAATATGAGAGATTAATAATAACAATAAGAAATACAAAATGGAGGATGGGAGTTCAAAGCCAAATAAAAATTTCATTTGCAGGATACAAATCAAATATGATTTCTTTCCAACTGCATCTCTCTGATTATAGACACAGCTCTGTGGGCTGCTTCGTAGATTTTTCCTTCCTGTTTCCTTCCTTTCATGCTCACAGCTACTTCGGGTAAATGTCCCAAAACTTGGATCTTTTCAGAAGATTCTGAAACATTTCTGTTCTCAATCACCCAGAGGATTACCCTTTGTGAAGATTTTTGAAAGGAGTAAGATGCAGGTAATAATATGAAGAGAGGACCTTAGACAATGTCCACTTGGAGCTATGACCCATAAAGGTGATTGGGAATATAGATAAATAAACCCATTTTGTTCAAGTTCTGGTTCTTACGACTACTACTTGCTTTTCTTTCAGAATTTATACAAAATATCAGATGGATGCCCTTTCCTTGGTGCATACACAGCCCTCTGCATTGCAGAACAGCAGAGACCTCACCAAATTATTGTATTTCGGATGTAAATCAAGTAATCATGGAAGTATTTTCTTATACTACTAATATCTATCCTAAAGATAGATCAGCAAAAAGCATGGAGTTCCCATCCCCTCGGAATGTACTATCTTAATTAAGACATGGACATACTGTTTAATAATGATAACATACATAGCATATGTTTTAGTCAGTAGCATTTGGATATATTTATGTCAATGATATCATCTGGAATAAAAGCCAACGTAAGTAGAGTGAAACAGAATGGAAAATATCTGAGTGAGTTTGACATTCAGTCAGTTAAGGTTATATAAACCACCCAGAGGAATCCAGAAAGACTTCCTGGAAATAACTCTACCTCCGAAGCCATTTGAAATGTAATCCTCAAAACGGTTTAGTGAATAATGGAAAAGAGAAGGGGTGGAAACAAGTGGTTTGTTTGTGATTGGAAGGAACTGAGTTGGACAGAGGTAAGCTGAAGCTTGTGGTGCAAGCATGCCTTAGATAAATGAAGACAATGAAGTGTGAAGATCTCAGCTACCTTGCTGACTGTCCTAGGAGAAGAGTGAGCACCTGAGAGTGGAGCTCTAGTGCACGAAGATATTATCAGTGAAATGTGCCAGGTTTGGCAATGGACGGACCATCATGTCTGGACGCCAAGCAAAATATGTCAACAGACTCTGGTAACACGGGCTTTGTGGACAACCAAAGTAATACACATATATATGCACATATTCTCTGTCTTAGTTACCTAGTACCGCCACAGCAGAAATACCACAAGTGGGTGTCTTTAAAGAACAGAAATTCATTTTCTCACAGCTCAGAAGGCAAGAAGTCCAAATTCAGGGTCTAACTCTAGGAGGAGGTCCTTCCTTGTCTATCTCAGCTTCTAGTGACCAAATCAAACCAAACTCTACCATCAAGTTGATTCTGACTCACAGCAATGCCCATTGAGATTTCAAGGCTGTAAATCTGTACAGAAGCACACTGCCTCATCTTTCTTCCACGAAGTGGCTGGTGGGTTCAAACCACAG
The DNA here is from genome assembly GCF_000298275.1 of Orycteropus afer afer. Taxonomy (NCBI): domain Eukaryota; kingdom Metazoa; phylum Chordata; class Mammalia; order Tubulidentata; family Orycteropodidae; genus Orycteropus; species Orycteropus afer. The sequence goes on along the minus strand of NW_006921644.1, from coordinate 225,880 downwards.
ACCTTTGGTTAACAGCCAAATGCTTTAACAGCTAACCCCCCCAGAGCTCCTATTTCACCTTGTAGTTGCTGTTGCTGTCTTCTTCCTCCCCTTTGAATGTCTCTCTGTCTAGCCTGCTCTCTCTGTATCTCAGAAGTGATTAGGTGTAGGACCTACTCTGGTATGCCCTCATTAACATAACAAAACGGAACCTTTCCAAACAAGGTCATATTTACAGCTACTGGGGTTAGAATTTTAACACATATTCAGAGACACAATTCAATCCTTAACTCACTCGGTCAGTCCTCTACTCATAGTTGTAGTACTCATCTGCATAAAACTTGATGAGAAGCAGAGCAATGCCACGTTTCCCACACAGAAAGGGCACCTATGGTTTTAGCTATAAGGCATGTCTGATAAATAACAAAGGATCACATCCATAATTTATTAAGGAATTCATCATTACACTTAGATTATGTGTAAAAAATGGAAGGAAGATTGGGCACTCTACTTCCGTGGTGATACCGTGGAAACCCAAGAAGGGGTCGCTATGAGTCGGATCCAACTCGATGGCAGTGAGTTTAGAGTTTGATGTGTAACAATGACCTTAAATCAATGGCTCAATCTTCCTTATGGATTCCTTTCTTCCAGTTCATTGAAACTAACTTGTTCACTGTTAGCTTTATATACCCATGAACATAAGCAGGAGAGAAGAGAGTGAAATATAAAATTGTACAGACATGGCATTAGTTGAGAGGAACACTAGTGGGAACTTAGTATGCTAAATTTCCATTTCCTCAGTACCAAAATATTATTACTGAATCATTATGGGTCGATAGGGAAGCATGCCATTTTAAAACTGACAAGGAATTAGCATTCACCCAGGAAGTGCCTAGATTATACCCACAGCCCTCATTCTGTAAGCAAAGACAAAGAAGCTCATAGATGCTACCTGACTTGTCCTCAGTAATACACCTTCTTAGGCTGTACTCAGGAGCTCTAGTGGTACCAAAAGCATTCAGCTATTAACCACAAGGTTGGTGGTTCCAACCCAAGCTACTTTGCAAGAGAAAGATGAGACAGTCCACTTCTTTAAAGATTTACAGCCTTGGAAGCACTATGGGGCATTTGTACTCTGTCCTGTAGGGTCACTGGGAGTCAGAATTGACTGGATGGCAGTGGGTTTGGTTTTTGTGCTTTAAGGTTATACTGGTCATTTGTCTGTTTCAGTCAGAACCATTTATTATCCTGTCCCTGTTCTACTTGCCTGAGTGGCTGAGTGTTACAAGATTCTAGCATTTACCGGACACTCCCCTACCTCCACAGTCCCCTCTGGGCAGCCCTGCCATGGTTCAAGCTCCACCTCTGAGCTCTAGAAACACCACTTTCTCATTATCCTTTCAGGTCTGGGAGTAGTAGCTTCTTTCAGTTGTTAAACTCAGGGGTGCCTCAGCATCCCACATCCACTACTCAGCTTTCCCACCACCTGTAACCAACTTCCTACAGTGACTTCCGTGTTTCAGATGCCTGGACTCTGTTTTTCTGGGCACTGACTAATGTTGCTAGATGTTGGAGTCAATTTGTGACTCACAGCAAGCCTGTGTGATGGACTAGAACTGCCCTGTAGAGTTTTCTAGGCTGTAATCTTCATAGGAACACATCACCAGGTCTTCCTCCTCCAGAGCTGCTGAGTGGGTTTGAACCGCCAACCTTTCAGTTATCGGCCAGCACTTACCACTGTGCCACCAAGGCATTCCTTACTGACTCATACAGAGGCCGATGTAGAAGGAGAATAAAGGGGTTTTCCCTACTCTAATATGGTCAAATATTAGGTGACATGTCTTGATGAAACATGCATCTAACCAACAAATAAAAGTATAAATAATGTAAATGTTTTTAAACTGCTACCGACTAGACGGCACATAACAACAACTAAAATAAATATATAAAGATGCATATTGATGATAATTTCCATTGAGTTTATACCACCAATGAATTTTACAAGATAATTACATAACAAGTAGGAGATATTCAGTAACTGGTTTATTACCCATGATTACCCTCAATCTGTTTTCTCCTATTCCTTTTATCCTCTGGCTTGTGAAATCCTGTGTAAATGTAATCTCTACCTGTGTTCCATTGACAAAAACAAAACATGTTCCATCTACTACCCCCACCCCACAACTCACTTCAGTTTCTTCCTCTTCACTCCTTAAGATCTATTTCTTAGTATCACATACACTCACCTTCCAATAGTACGTATTTATTTATACATTGTCCTACATTTTCCTTTAATACTATTTTCTGGATCTATATTGTTTTCCAATTTTTAACTCATTGGGAATTCATTTGGATATAAGGAGTCAGGAAAGATCCCAGCTTTATTTATTCTTCTAGAAGGCTACAACTTACCAAGTTCCATATATTGATTAATTCATATTTCTGCATATATTTTCAAGGTTACTGCTACCTTATGTAAATACCTATATGAATTTGTACTAATCAATGGGCGTTCTATTTTATGCCTCCAACTAAAACAAAACAAAACAAAACAAAATAAAAGACTGCTGTCAAGTCGAATTCGACTCATCACGACCCCTCCTTGGGTTTCCAAGGCAGTATCACTACGGAAGTAGATTGCCCAATCTTCCTCCTGAGGAATAGCTGGTGGGTTTGAACCATCAGCCTTCTGTTAGCAGTCAAGTGCTTTAGGCACTACGCCACCAGAGCTCCCTTTTACTCCTCCACTCTGTTTTAATGTGCCAGTCTCAAATGGTTTTAATTGATACAGATTTGTAACATACTCCTAACATGTAGATTCTCCTTACTGCTATTCCTTGTGCCAATAAGCTATTTTTCCTATTTTTTTCCTATATAAATTTCAAAATCATCTCCTTTTACATGGTAAAGGTGAGATACAAGTTGTAATGTGTTTTTAAAATATGTTGTTCTTTGGATGGTGATTTAGGAATGATTTGAATGTAGATATCTGCCAGGAGTTCTGCTGGTATAGTGGTTAAGGCATCTGACTGATAACCAAAAGGTCTGTGGTTTGAACACACCAGCTGCTCCAGGAAAGAAACATGGGGCAGTCTGCTTCCATAAAGATTACAGCCTTGGAATGCCAATAGGGGTCGCTATGACTCAAAATTGACTTGATGGCAATGAGTTTGTTTGTGTTTTTTAATACAATCTGCAGAGAGCAACAAATCAAATGCCTCTGCTCCAATCTCATTCTCTTCGAACTACTTTTATTTACTTAGAGGTGGATCAATTTGAAGAATGAGAAGCAGTTTCATCATTTATCTTGCATCGCTCTATATGCATATCTATAGCTCCTTGGGAGCGCATATATATTTTCTTCTATATTACATATTGATATAAAGTTCTAATATAATTGTGTCCCTTAAAGTTTACGAGAAAAGACTGACATAATATGCTATCGATTGGACACAGATATAAAGAAGTAAAATAACCAGCTGTTGTCTAGTCAATTTTGACTCATGGCAATCTCACGTGTATCAAAGTAGAACTGTGTTCCATAGGGCTTTTCAATGATTGATTTTTCAAAAGTAGATTGCCAGGTCTGTCTTCCAAAGTGCCTCCAGGTGGATTTGAACCCCAACCTTTCAGTTAGCAGGCTAGTGTTTTAAAATGTTTGCTTCATGCAGGGACTCTTAACTAGGTAAAATAAAACACACCATTTGGTAGAGAGTGTGCCTGGCAAATTCACCATTCTGATTCATGAATGTTGTTAAGTGCCAGAGTCAGCTCTGACTCATAGAGACCCTACATACAACAAAACACGCCCAGCCCTGCACCGTCCTGCCAATCCTCACTATACTTAAGCCCATTGTTGCAGCCACTGTGCCAATCCATCTCGTTGAGGGTCTTTCCCTGTTTCACCGACCCTCAACTTTACCAAGCATGATATACTTCTCCAGGGAATGGTCCCTTCTGACATGATCAAAGGAAGTAAGATGAAGTCTGGCCATTCTCGCTTCCAAGGAGCATTCCAGCCACACCTCTACGACAGATTAGTTCCTTCTTCTAGCAGTCCGTGGTACTCTCGGCATTCTTCCACAACACCACAACTCACAAGCATCAACTCTTCTTTGGTCTTCCTTATTCACTGTCCAGCTTTCACATGCATGTGAGGTTACTGAAAATACCAGGGCTTGGGTTAGATGTGCCCTAGTATTCAAAGTGACATCATGTATATGACCCAAAATGCCCACTGCCATCGAACTGATTCCAACATATAGCATCTCCACTTAGGTTTCCAAGGTGGTAAATCTTTACGCAACTAGATTGCCCCGTCTTCCTTCCATAGAGTAGCTAGTGGGTTTAAATAGCCAACCTTCTGGTTAGCAGTCAAATGCCTTAGGTACTGTGCCACCAGACCTCCTTTCATGCATACGAGGGGATTGAAAAAAACATGGCTTGGGTGAGATGCACCTTAGTCTTCAAGCCGTCCCTAGCAACCACTAATAAAATTTGCTCTCTATACCTTTGCCTTTTCTTGTCTTTTTCTACAAATGAGGTCATATAATATTTATCCTTTTGTAACTGACTTATTTCATTCAGTATAATGTCTCCCAAGGAGCTTTACTGGTGCAGTGTTTTAAAGCATTTACCTGCTAACCTAAAGGTCAGCAATTCAAACCCTCCAGCCTCTCTGCTTCTGTAAAGATTTACAACCCTTGGAAGCCTTCCACTCTGTCCTATAGGGTCACTATTAGTCACAATCAACTCAATGACAATGAGATTTTTAAAACATCTTTCAGCTCCATCTATATTGTAGCATGTACCAAGACTTCATTTTTCCTACTGGCTCAGTAGTATTCCATTGTATATATGTACCACATTTTGTTTATCCATTCATCTGCTGATGGGCATTTAGGCTGTTTTCATGTTTTGGCTATTATGTATAGTGCTGAAATGAACACTGGCATCCAAGTCTCTGCTTGAGCCTCTGCTTCCAAATCCTCTGGTAGATAGCTAGAATTGCTGGGTCATGTGCTCGTTCTATCATTAGTTTTTGAGACACAACCGCACTGTTTTCTACAATGGTTGTACCATTTTGCATTCCTACAGCAATAGGTAAGGGTTCCAATTTCCCACCATTCTCACTAACATTTGTGATTTTCTGTTTTGTCTTGTTTTTATCTTACCCCCCCTAGTGGGAGTGAAATGGTATCTCATTGTGGTTTTAATTTGCATCTCTCTAATGTTGGGCAATCCTACTTCCGTAGTGATACTGCCTCGGAAACCCAAGGAGGGGTCGCTATGAGTCAGGTCTGACTCGAAGGCACATAACAACAACATAACAACAACAACAATGTTTACTGACACTGAGCATCTTTTTATGTGCCTGGTAGCCATTTGAATGCCTTCTTTGGTGAAATATCTCAAGTCCTTTGCCCATTTTATGATTGGGTTGTTTGTCATTGTGTTGCTTAACCCTAAACAGTAGTTTAGCTTAATTAGTCAAAAAAGTCTGCCTTGAGCATTATGCCCTTTTAAGAACTCTCTGTATGGGATCAAATTGACAACAGCAACTGGAAAGATTAGAGAGGAAACTCAGAGGACAGTGAGTTTATGTTAATGGAGGAGGAACAACTAAAAAAAGGAGGATGAGAAAGAATTACTTGAAGAATGTAATGAGTGATTACATGGTACATGTAGGAATGTTGAATTGGTGTATGTTTTCTTGTGTATATTCTGAACAAGAACAAAAGTAAAATACGTTATTATTATCATATTTTTTAATGTCTTCCTTGGCATTAGAGTTGAGTCAGGCTTGAAAAGCAGAAGCAGCTTAAGGAATTCTCTAGGTATCTGCCCAAATATTGACACAAGTACTGCAATATATTAAGCTTGGAAATTTGACATGCTGTCATACATGGGATTAGAATTGCTGTACTTTATACCACACATATGCTTTCTGTAGACTTAGGTCACCAGAATAAAGTTGCTATTGATGCCTTCTGCAAGGAGGGCATCCACCTTGACTCCTTGTATCATCTGTTTCCAGCACACTTCCCCCTCCTAGCTCTGCCTCACAGATTTTCTATTAAACTCCCCAGGCACTTATTATTTCACTTGAAGCAAACTTATGTTAAAACCTTTCCCTCTATCTTTGCAAGCAGTGCTTCTGCCCCATGGGGCTTATAGTGTTGACACCTCAATCATTCACAGTGATAATGACCTAGATTTTTTTGTGACAGGCAGTATTTCTATCCAATTGGCTGTACTGGTCGTAGAGGGCTCTGGGTCTTATAAGAGCCAAACCCAGACCCACAATATTAGACACTTGTAACTTAAAAATACAAGTAAAGATATGCTAACTCTCAAAATATGCTAAAGATTTTTGTTCGAAAGATCAGGTGCAAGTGAAAGCATTAAAAAAGAAAAAGTGAATTTTTCTGTTATTTTCACATCTTACATTATTTAAATATTTAAGTAAGATTGGCATCACCCTGTGCTTTGCAGTCTGCAGTGGCAAAGAGACTTGGGCATGTATAGGAGATGATTTGGATAATTTGGATATAATGTTCCTAGATGTGCTCATCATGGGAGCTCTGGTAGCCACTGCTAACCAGAAGGGTGATGGTTCAAACCCACCAGCCACACCTTGGAAGGAAGATGGGGCAATCGACTTCCATAGTGATACTGCCTCGGAAACCCAAGGAGGGGTCGCTATGAGTCGGGTCCAACTCGACGGCACATAACAACAACAACAACATCATATGTGCTCATCTACTTAAAATAATTTCTAAGATGTTGGTTTTATGACAATTCAGTAATTGTTCATAAGTGAGTGAACATGACCCCTCATGTGGCCTTTTTCAATAAACTGGCTAAGAAGAGTCTTTTGGTCAAAGATATTGAGGGATTTTATTTTGTCTTCATTTTAAGTGGAGCAAATTGATTGGCTTGCATTTTTTCAATTTTCATAAAGTATTTATATGCTACCCAGTACAGCATGTTGCATAAATTACATTTTATGGATGAACAACTATAAATTATATTCTGAAGAAATATTTTAATGTATAATTTAAAAATATATATTTATATCTTTCAAGTGTACATTTCCATTAAATATGTGCATGACCTGTACAGACAATAAATAATAAAAGTATTTTGTCTTTCTTCTTAAAGATCATTTATAAGAAGCAACAGAATATTTTGTGAATTCTTTCAGGTATGTAGGAGTCATTGTTCTCTCTGCTGACTGAAGTGGGATCCGATGAAAGGAGCATCTGTAGAATGTGGAACACACTGTGAAGCTCTTGAAGGAAATGGGTATGTTTTGAATAGTTTTTTTTATATATTTCACAGTATCTAAAAAAAACTGGGCCAAAATTACAAGACAAGAGAAAAACAAGTCTGGAAAAAAAAAATTGTAATATGTGACCAAGGGCTAAATTTCTTACCACGTAAATCAATTAAAAATTGTTTTTTGGCTAACGAAATGCGAATTGAAGCGACTCATCTTCTCTTCCAGGTGGGAAAGTCAAGAGCCAGGACACAATGCAACATGGTTTGTTTTTTCTGCTGAGGCAGCACTGTAGATCACAGAGCCTCTACGCGACCATGGAGTAGAACAGAATGTTACAGCCAGCCTGAGATGCACAGTTAACACAAGTATCCCAACTACACACACACATACACATACACACACTCCACCTGGATTCTGGGAGCTGTCCTTCCTTACAGCACACTCAAACCTAGTCTATACTTTATGGTAAATCATGGTAATCTGTTGCACCAAGTCTAAATTTTGATGTTAACCTTCAAAGTTGTCTGTAACTTTCTTTACCACACCCAACATCATCTTCTAATCTTTCCCAAACTTGACAGACCAATCTGTTCAGTGGTCTCACTGGTAAACCAAAAAGCAAACCAAACCCACTGCCACTGAGTTCATTTCAACTCATAGCAACCTACAGGACAGAGTAGAACTGCCCCATAGAGTTTCTAAGGTTGTAAATTGCTGACGGAAGCGGATTGCCTCATCTCTCTCCCAGGAAGTGGCTGGTGGGTTCGAGCATCAACCTTGTGGTTAGCAGCCAAATGCTTTAACCACTGAGCCACTAGAGCTCCCTGGTTACTACATGGGAAACATGTATCTCTGCATATCTTCATTCTCCATGCTTTTGTTTATACCTCTCCAACATCCTGGAATAACTTTCTTAATCTTCCCATAATCTCAATTATAACACTTGATTTAAGACTCACGAAGTTCTGCTTTCTTGTTAAATTCTGTCTACAATGAACTCCATTTTCTGTCAGTTTCCAAAGCTCCAGGAGTCTGTGCCTCACATCTGCAGGCTGGTTTGAATCATCCTCTGGCTTGCTCTGGTGTACCTTACCTCTTCAATGACATTAACGTTCTCTCTTTCAATACCTTCCCAAATTCTATACAGAGGCAAGCACAGACCAGGAGATCGACATATTCAAATAGTGCCTAAGACACTTGACTGCTGACCAGAAGGCTGGCGGTTCAAACCCACCAGCCTTTCCTCAGAAGGAAGGTTGGGCAATCTACTTCCGTAGTGATACCACCTCAGAAACCCAAGGAGGGGTCGCTATGAGTCAGGGCCACCTCAAAGGCATATAACAACAACAACAAATTCATGTATTTCTCCATTCTTTCACAATAACAGGGAAAAAAAAAGAAAGTCATGTGCCAGACAGGATGTGGGGTACTGGAAATGCAACAATGAGAGAAATAGAATCTATACCATGAAAGAGTTCAAATACAGAGGAGAGAAATGCACCATTCTAGCTCTGAGTACATTAAACTGGGACAACATCAATGTGGGAAGTGCTGGTGGCATAGTGCCTAAGGCACTTGACTGCTAACCAGAAGTCTGGTGGTTCAAACCCATCAGCCACTCCTCACAAGGAAGATAGGGTGATCTACTTCCATAGTGATGCCGCCTCGGAAACCCAAGGAGGGGTTGCTATGAGTCAAGGACGACTCGACGGCACATAACATCAACAACAACATCAATGTGCTCTGGGGAAGAATAGCTGGGCAGGGGAGACAGCGACCTATAGTTATGTGAGCTGAAAAGTATCTTACAGAGAAGTGCATTTCTTTTATTCATTCATTCCTTCATCATCATTCATTTAACAAATATTTAGTGTTTGCCTGCATCATCCCAGGTACTGTTAAGCTCTGGAGATACTGAGATGAAAACTTGGAAGGTACAGTCTCCACTCATACTCCAAGAGGGAAACACAGTGAGGAAATCAACAATTACAGCACAAGCTAAGAAAAACAAAACGATATAGCCTTGGAAGGACTGTAAGAGATAATCTTACTGTTTTGGATTAGTAAAGATATCATTCACACCACTGGTACTGGTTCATCATGAGCACCTCACCTTTAACACAAGTGAATAAGAAGGCAAATGGCAATGTGTATGTTTGGCTCTCCTCAGGTCTGGTTAGCAGGGAAAAAAAGAACTTTCATGGTTGATCTTTCATTTTAAAAAACGTCAAAAACATCCACTTTAATTAACAGAGTTGTATGCTTAGTCACTACTTATGTAGTTAAAAATCCAATGCTTAATTTAGAGAAGAGTAAAGACCATTCAAACACCAAGATAAAATAAATACTCCTTAAGTTTGTTGTGTGTGGAGTCGCCAGGAGTCAGGGCCGACTCAACAGCAGCTAACAACAAAAAACAACTAGGCTTTCTTTATTATTGGTTCATAATTATTGTTTATTTTAACTCTAATTTGAATGGTTTCCGTGAAATTAGCTCAACTGTATCATCTCGTTTTTCTCGCTTCTATACACAGCCACAATTTGCTTTAGATTTTAAGACAGCTTTTCTGAACAGCTTATAAGCTTTTTAAGCAACTTCTTCCAGCCCCACTTCTTGCTGCTTCTTATCAATTCAATTTACATGAATAAACATGCATTGAACGGCTACAAAGTGCTTTAGAGATACAAAGGTGAGAAATGTACAGTCCATTTCTTCAATGTATAATGTATCTAACCGGGTTCTAGAGAGTTTTTTAAAAAAGAGGCGATTGACTGGTCCAAGAAAATTATCATTATCTGGCCAAATGGGCCTCCAAATTACCAGTGTGCTAAGAACGATGCCACACTCAGTCACTCGTTTCCTCTGGTTACAGCAGGGCCGACAGAGAAAAAACAGCCAAAACGTTGTTCCTGGACCATATAAAACTCAAACCAATACTGTCCACACCGACAAGAAAGTCCTTTTCTCCTCATCCAGCAAACTTACTTTCAGCCTCTTCTTCCAACAGTCAACTATAAGTAAACGACAATTCGAGGTATGTGTGTTGGGGTACAGCTGTTCGCTGTAGGGTTGTCAGTGTCCAGTCTCACTGTTAGGAGCTGAGCTGGTAAGTGTTGGCACCACCCAGGGACTCACAGCTACAAAAAAGCACACACTTTACCACAACCTGCTTCCTTTCAAATCTCTCTTTTATAGGGGCTAAGCCCTGTCCAGAAGACACAGACTTACACATCTTAAAGAGAATAGAGAAAGCGATTATATATATATATATGGCCTTCAAATAAATATTATACATAAAACCTCCAAATACTACATGGTTTACACACACATACACATACATACACATACACGCACACATCTTGAGAGAGATACTTTCAGAAATCTCAATAATCAGAGGAAATGAAAGCCATAATTTCTTCTGACAAACATTAAATAAGGACAATGGAAAACTACCAGGTTCAACTGAACAAAGCTGAAAATTTAATATACAGGTCTTGTTTATTTCTTAGGCTTCCATACTATTTAATAGACTAATAAGATTTTTGTCTTCAATATTGAAAGCCACAGTGAAATAAACATTATCTTTAGTATTCTCATAAATTATACTGTGCATTGTTTTAGAAATGACTTTGTGTCATATTTCCTCTTGGAAAATGTGCTCAAAGTAACTCTAAAGAGTCTGCTTCTCTGCTTGCTAGAAGAGATTGGTGGAGCACATGCCACACTGACTGTACTGCTTCCCGAGAGACCATGTCTTGTGTTAAAGAAACATACCCAGATGCTGTCCTCCTGGCGATACTGTTTCCAGTTCCTGCCGCTGTCACTGAACATCAGGAGGTAGCTGGTCACCCAGTTGGAGCTCCCATACCCGCCTTGGGTGGCTACCGCAGTGACCTCCATTCGCTCCCCAAGGTCAATCTGCAACCACTGGTATTTGTTCGACACGAGTGGAGACCAGCCACCAGCTCCTTGTAGAAAAACAGAAATAGGAAAAATTGGTGAAAAAAAATCATATTTTATGTGCTCTTCAGTGGTTAGACATGAAAAAATAGGAGTCGGCTGGGTATTCAAGTACAGGTAGAGCAGAATTTATTCTGTTTTGTTTTGTCCAATGTATGTCAGTATATTACAGATGTGACCATATTGTATGTATGAATGTATCTTAAGATGCTGTGTTCTTCCAATTTAATACTGTAATACTTTATTTTAGGAACTAATTTTAAGTAATATTGACAATGGTGATTATGTAAGTAACATATACTTTTGAATCCAAATTTTTCTGATGTTTAATATCTATTAAAATGCAACCTCTAGCAAATAACACTCCAAACAAGAATATTAGCAAATGTTTCCTTTCTCCTACTGGTCTGCCAGCCCACTTATGGCTCTGGTAGTAAAAGCTGAAATTGTACATAGAAATTACCATTAATTGTATACAGTGTCCATGTGTTATTCAAACATTATTCTTGACATTTATGCTTTGTTTTGTAAAGCCTTAAGCACAGTAATCTGTCTTTTAAAAAAGTCCAATAAACGTTTGCTATTTTGGTGGTACACATGTCATTATGAATCATGAAGGGATACACCTGTGTTGCCAATGTCTTCTCTTGATGACATCCCACGAACTCTTGTTTGCGTTTACAGGGTCTGATCCCCAAGGTGACTGACTACACTGCCTTTGGAACTAGATACTTTTTTCAAATTATTTTCTTTCTTGGAGTGTATCATTGCTCAAAATTGTATCTTCTACCCCATAAATCAAAAGCAAAATGCTCGTCTTCTTTTTGGTTTCAGGATATTTATCATGCTGCAATTTTCAATGGTTTGCTTTTCATTCTAATTTGCCCCGTAATTTACTCTAGAAGAGCCTGTGCTTTTGTCTAGTGAACTCAGTGGTGGAGTTCCCACAATCACCAACACTGCTTCCATGGTTTAGGAAGAAGTTTAAGAAGTTTAAGCAAGAAGGCTTGTTGGACAGACATGGACCCTGGCTAGATTTGGGTATCTTCGTGTCATTTCCCTAGCATAGCTCTCCTGCCCGCAAGGGGCCCTTCCTACTTTTGTAGACTATTATCAACATGGAAGAGAATGTGTTCTTTCACAATCTGAAAAAAAGAAAACTAAAACCACACTCACTGCTGTCGAGTCAGTTCCGACTGATAGCAACCCCTCCTTGGGTTTCCGAGGCAGTATCACTACGGAAGTAGATTGCCCAACCTTCCTTCCAAGGAGTTGCTGGTGGGTTTGAACAGCCAGTCTTCTGGTTAGTGGTCAAATGCCTTAGGCACTATGCTACCAGAGCTCCTTCATGATCTGAAGAACATCTTAAATTGCACACAATTAGGTGCCACACACAGCTCAGGGAGTGCTTAAACCCTCAGTGGAAATTGCTCCCACATGGCTCCTTTTATATCGGTGCCAGCTCTTCCCCCACGCCTCATTTATCAGGACGCATTGGTACACCATCCATCCGCCCCTACTTCCTCTGCCACCCTACTACTTAGTGTTTATCAAGCAGGCGGGGACTCTGTGTCAGGCACTGTGTGAAGCCTCTGTGATTTCATTCCCAAAGCAACCTACTGAGTAAACAAGACAAAGAAAGACACACAGAGAGTTTGAACACCTTGCCCAAGTCTACACAGTGGGGAAGAGGGACAAGTACAGAACATAACAGTGCCTCTCACATTGTTATGAGACACAAATGGGAATCAGTAGTTCTCAAAGGACATATGAAAAAAAGATACTAATGGGGGTTGGGGGTCCCTGAGTGGTACAACCAGCTTCAGCTGTTAACCAAAAGGTTGGAGGTGCAAGTCCACCCAGAGGCACCTCAGAAGGAAGTCCTCACAATCTACCTCCAAAACTCAGCCACTGAAAGTCCTATGGAGCAGAGTTCTCTGACACACACAGGATCTCCATGAGCTGGAAGTCACTCAAAAGCAACTGATTTTTGGCTTCGTGGGGGTTGGGGAGGCTCAGTAATCAGCCACCAGGTAGCAATGGCAACACACTTCCCTCTGGTTAACAAAGGACTATGTCTGTGAAAAGGATCCCTAGTGGTGCAGTGGTTAAGCACTTGGCTGCTGACCAAAAAGTTCAGCAATCAGAACCCATCAGCCACTCCATGGGAGAAAAGGCCTGACCATCTGCTCCCACAAAGACTGCAGCCTAGGAAACTCTGGGGGGCAGTTCTACTCAGTCACATTGGGTCACCTGCAGTCAGAATCGACTCTGCAGCACACAACATCAAGGGTCCTACCTAATCTTCCTTTTCTGCCCCGGGGCCTATCAAAACTTGGAAGGCAAAAGTTCTGGGGCTTGCTGTTGGACAAGCAGCCTCAGTCCCTTATTGCTGTAACTGGGTAGCTCCCTGTATTAGCATCATGTTTGCAAAGAAAAGCTGGGAATGGGTGAATGAGGTGCCCCCAGCCAGACGCCATCTTACCCTGGAGGCTCTACTCACAGACTTCTATATACATAAGTTTCCATCTCTGAGGAAATGCAGATTATGGTACTTCTTGCTCCCTCCAGCTCATTTTAATGGTCTAAAGTCAGAATTGAGGATACATGTTTTAATCTCGAATTTCATAATATTTCTCTGCCGTTTAACACTCCTTTATGGACCAGTATTTAAAAAGTGGACACATGAAAGAAACAGGGGGAGAAAAAAGCATCAGCCCCGACTGTAGTGAGGTAAAATTGGGTCATCAATTCTCATCAGAAGGAGGACTTCCTCACTGGCCGCTCCCTCTCCCTGCATCGCTCACAGTTACAGCGGCACTAACCAACCTGAAACATTCAGAGTTAATTGACCTTGAACATTTCAATTCCTTACCTGTGGTGAAAAGGTACTACTAGTATGCAAATTAGGCTCCATCATTAACGAGGTACACTGATAAAGTAATGGGAATTCAGGTGCTTCTAGGCTTTACTGAGCAATTTCAGCAGGATGAGTCAGCCACAGGGGGTGCACAGAGCCCTGCTGGGTTTTAATGCTCACAAGCTCCCCAGTAACACAGGGCACAAGCGTGTGATGGAGTATTATGTTTGTTCTAATTTTAAGAAAAATTATTCAATAGTAATATGGAAATTGTAAAAAAATATTGACCTTGACAGACTGTGAAAGTACCAGCCTGTGATGACAGGTGGGTGACAATGAAATGAACTGCAAACGCAACCACAGTGAGGTCAGACTCCACCAGTCCCACGGCCACCGCCAAACCACCTAGCACTCAGGAGGTACGCTTCTGTCATATTTACTTTTTTAATGGAGAAAATGATGGCTAACTCACAGGACTGTATGACATTCCAGCAAATTGTAAGTTCTCGACTATTATTCAAATAAAACAGATTTTTTTTTTTTTTTTAATTCATTTACTAACCCTTTCAGCTCCTGGTCAAGTGAGATTCACTGTAATGATTCATTTGGTTTTGTTTGGTTAGCTGCCTGGTCCTGCACTGTCCTCATGATCTCATCAGGATGCTCCGGTCCACTGCCGTAGCCACCTTGCATTCTGAGCTCCTTCAACCAAGCGCTATGCCGAACAATATTCTGTTGTGATCCATAGGGTTTTCATGGGCTCGTGTTTGGAAGCAGACCACCAGGCCTTTCTTGATCTTACTTTGGAAGTGTGATTTCAATCTTCCCACCATAGGTGACCCTGCTGGGATGTGAAATACCAGCAGCATAGCTTCCAGCATCATAGCAACATGCAAGCTACCACAATGACACACTGAGAGACAGGTGTTAGTTGATCCACTAAGAATGTGAGTATCCAACATCACAAGGAGACCGCTATCCCCAAAGCTAGAGACCATCTTTTAGTAATTCCGCCTACTCTTGTGGTCACTGATGTTCACCCCACAAAACAAAGACAAGAGTCCTGTTCCCCAGCTCAACGTCTGCCTCATATCACAGACTATCTTTCCCTTTTCCACCCTTCTCTTTCTCCTGCCTTGCCTCTTCTTTGATCCTTAGTCATAATTTATCTTAAAATAAACATTTCTTGACACTTCATGCTTCAGCCTGAAAAGTCACATTTAATAAAAATCTATTTATTCATCATTTTTGCCTGACTACTTTTTTATATTTCATTTCTTCCTGTTGTTGAGAATATACACTGCAGAACACACACCAATTCAGCAATTTTCACACGTACAATTCAGTGGCACTGACTCCATTCTTTGAGTTGTACAATTATTCTCACCTTCCTCTGTGGAGTTGTTCCTCCCTGTTAACACAAACTCACTGCCCCTGAGCTTTTGATCTAATCTTTTGACTTGCTGTTGTCAGTTGGATCCCACACAGACAGCTCTTAAGAGAGCACAGTGCTCAAGGCAGATAGTTTTACTAGTTAGCCTAAACTATTGTTGGGTTTGAAGATTTCAGGGGATATTTTTGGTTTAAGGATTAAAGGTTACCTCAGGGTGATAGTTTCAAGGGTTCATCTAGGCTCCATGGATCGGGAAAGTTCGGATGCCATGAGAATTTTAAATTCTGTTCTGAACTCCCCCTTTTTGATCAAAATGTTCAGTAATGGTAGTCAGGCACTGTCCAGTTCTGGTCTCATGGCAAATGGGGGCATGTCTTCATGGAGGCAATTAGCCATACATTCCATTTCCTCCTCCCATTCCTGATTCTCCTTCTGCCACCATTGCTGTAGTGAGCAGAGGCCAATTGCTGCACCTTGGATGCACACTTGCAAGTTTCATTATTTAGCCTTCAATTAAATGTTATAGTACTGCAGTGAGAATTAAATGAAAAAAAAATTATATTAAATGCTATTGATTTCTCTTATTCAGCAAGCATGCAAGTAAGTGGTAGTTGCTACTGTTTTCAATGGTAAGACAATTATTATTGCTATTAAATGTAAACAAAAAGTTATGATCAGAGAAAACATGGGCTTTGAAAAAGTTTAGTTACAAAAACACACCACTAAAAGAAAACTACAGACCAATATTCCTCATGATTGCAGATGTAAAAATCTTTAATAAAATCCCAGCCAACAGAATCCCACAGCATATCAAAAAAAATAATACATCCTGACTAAGTTGGATTCATACCTGGTATGCAAGGATAGTTCAACATCAGAAACTCAATCTGTGTAATCCACCACATAAACAAAACAAAAGAACCACATTATCATATCAATTGATGCAAAACAGGCATTTGATAAAATCCAACACCAATTCCTGTTCAGAACTATGAGTAAAATAGGAATAGAAGTGAAATTCCTCAAGATAATAAAGGGCATATACACAAAGCCAACGGGCAACATTATTACTAATGGAGAAAGACTCAAGGCATTCCCCTTATGAATGGGAACCAGACAAGGATGCCGTCTATCGCCACTCCTATTTAACATTGTATTGGAAGTCCCAGCCAGGGCAATAAGGCAAGAAAGAGAAATAAGAGGCATCCAAATTGGCAAAGAGGAAGTAAAGCTATCTCTATTTGCAGATGACATTACCCTGTACATAGAAAACCCAAGATACTCAGCAAAAATACTATTAGAACTAATAGAGAGGTTCAGCAAAGTGGCAGGACACAAGTTCAACATACAAAAATCAGTTGGACTCCTCTACACCAAGAAAGAGACCCCTGTAAAAGAAATAAGGGAAACAATACCATTTATAATAGCTACTAAAAAGATAAAATATCTAGGAATAAAACTTACCAGAGACACAAAAGACCTACACAGACAAAACTATAAAGCACTACTACAAGAGACAACAAGGCAACAAGGGATCTACATAAATGGAAGAACCTGACTTGTTCATAGATAGGAAGACTGAGTCTTTGTGAAAATGCTGATACTACCCAGAGCAATCTACACATTTAATGCAATTTCAATCCAGATACCAATAAGATTTTTTAAGAACATGGAAAAACCAATTACCACTTCATATGAAAAGGAAAGAGACCTAAGATAAGCAGAGCACTACTGAAGAAGAAGAACAAAGTAGGAGGTCTCACACTCCTGGATCTCAAAAACTACTATACAGTCACAGTAGTCAAAACAGTGTGGTATTGGTACAATGATAGTCAGATAGACCAATGGAACAGAATCGAAAACCCAGAAATAGACTCATCCATCTATGGACAGCTGATCTTCGACAAAGATACAAAACCCATTAAAGGGGAAAAAGATAGCGTCTAATGAATGGTGCTGGCAAAATTTCATATCCACTTGCCAAAAAATGAAACAAAATCCATACCTCACCCTATACACAAAAACAAACTCAAATTGGATCAAAGACTTAAATGTACAACCCAAAACTATGAAATTCATCAAAGACAAAATAGGGCAAATCTAGGGGCCCTAATTTATGACATAAATAGCCTATCAAGCATAACCCAGAATACACAGGAGGTGGAAGACAAGCTAGATGACTGGGACCTTTCAAAAATTAAATTCTTATGCACATGGAAACACTTCATCAAAAGGGTAAAAAGAGAACCTACAGATTGAGAGAAAATATTTGCCTATGACATATCTGACAAAGGACTTATCTCCAAAATCTACAGAAAACTTCAACACCTCACCACCAAAGATACAAACAATCCAATTCAAAAATGGGCAAGGGACATGAACAGACACTTCACCAAAGATGATAT
>NW_006921644.1:206114-207227 GCF_000298275.1 Orycteropus afer afer | reverse complement strand
CATTACCATTAACACCAAACACCAGGCTACAGATAAAGACATAGACAACTGAGAAGATCAGATGGGGGTCAGTGAACACGATTATACTCTAGACCAAAGACAGATAACAGCTGAGGCTAATCTTTCACAGATACTAGGGATACAAAATACCCACAATCCTTACAGAATCAACAGAAGACAGACATAGAACAATCCAGCATAGACAGCCAGACACTGTGGAAGAGAGATCCACCAGATCTGCTGATTCAGGACCATAGTGTTGGGGGACACCGGATTCAATTGGAACAACAAAATGCACAGAAATCTTGTTCCACAACCTACTTTGGTGAGTAGTAACTGGGGTCTTAAAAGCTTTCCAGTGGCCATCTAAGATGCAGTTAATGGTCTCCTCTCATCGGAAGCAAAGAAGAGTGAAGAAAACCAAGGGTATTTGGAAACTAGCAGCCCTAGGACACAAAGGACCTCAAGACCAGAAGACCTAGATGGTGCCCAGCTACCAATGTTTACCACTCAGGAAGGGATCAAAACTGGAGATCCTGGATAGAGTGGGAGGAAAAACGTGGAACAAAATCGAAAAACAAAATAATGACCAAAATTACTGGTTAGCTGGAGTCTAGCGGGACCCCCAAGATTATGGCCCTGGGATACACTTTGGGCCTGAAATAAAACTCACTCCCAAGGGCTGTCTCTCAGCCCAACAGTACATGCAGACCACTCAACCGAAGGTGATGTACCCACATACTCCATGGAGATACAGCCCTTGGAGCAATTGGCCACAGGGCACTGGAAGGGCAACCTTCACAGGGAAGAGAAGCAGGACACACAGGAGGGCAGAACTATGAGGGGCACGGGGCAGGGGGTTACTAGGAAGGGAGGAGAGGAGAGTGGGTTAGAGCTGGGAATGGTAACTGGGAAGTGAAACCAAATGTGCACAAAATGCTGAATGTAAAACAAATTCTGCTCTGTAAATTTGTACCTAAAGCACAACCCAGGGGGCAGTTTAAGCATAGGTACTGAAACAAGGCGGGCTTGTGCTTATTCACTGATCTGCACTGAACACGTTCCCTTGTTACCCTACCGAGAGGGACCAGGTCTTCGGGAGCAAGGTAAGCA
>NW_006921644.1:190873-202454 GCF_000298275.1 Orycteropus afer afer | reverse complement strand
GTTTCGTTCTGCTGTGCATGGGGTCGCTATGAGTCGGAAACGACTCGACGGCACTTAACAACAACAACAACAAAAGCACAATAAAAAAAAGGAAAAAAAGTTTAGTTACCAGATTATCATAAAACATAGCATCTCTTTCATCAGTTTTACATCTATCCCGAGAATCTAGTCTTCGTTCTTGGTTTCTGAGAGATAACCTCTGAAAACTTGGAACTCCCCCCAGTGACCGAAGTGTCTTTGTTATTGAAGAGGCTCCCAGACCACACCTGAGCATTTATGCTAATGAGGTAGAGGCTGGCCTGGCCAGAAAGAGTAGCCACTGGGGAAGAAGGGCTGACTCACGCAATCACACCGACTTAATGAGGTCCTCAATAAGGCTCTGGCCATGGACGCTCTGTGGGCTTCCTGGTTAGTGAAAGGCATCAGTGCACATGGGAGGGTGCTGAGTCCCTTCTGGGACAAGGAAGCATCTCACTGGGAAGCCTCTGAGACTTCTCTATGCATCTCTTCATCTGTATCCCTTTTTGCTATATTAAAACTTTTCTAAGTTCTGTGAGTCATCCTAGCTAATTACTGAACCCAAGAAAATAGTGGCAGCCAGGAGATCAAAAATAGGGGGGTCTGGGAAGCCCTAAACTTATGGGTGGTATCCTGAAGGGGTAGAAGAAACTCCCGAATTTGTAGCCAGCAGGTCAGAAGTGAGGGTGTCATGGGGATTCCCAAACTTGTGGTGGTGTTGAAAGTCTTGGGCCAACTTGGCAGTTTGGTGAACGACGCCCCATAACTTTTGAGGTCTGACCTCGCTCTGGGTGGTCGGGGTCAGAGGAGGAGGTGCTGCACGTGCAGCTGATGTCAGAGCAGAAGTGAACAGACGGGAGCAGAATTGATAATAAGCTGCATCGATTTCATTGATCTTTCCAGCTTGGTGTCAGAAAAGTGGGAATTGTCTGTTTTCTCCTCAGTGGCCTACCGCTTTTCAACTTCAAATTCCTAAAAAATATGCTTCCGTGGTATATTTTGAAGTGGATGGTGTTGTTGTTGTTGTTGTGTGCCGTTGAGTCAGACCCGACCCATAGCGACCCCTCCTTGGGTTTCCGAGGCGGTATCACTACAGAAATAGATTGCCCAACATTCCTTCGGAGGACTGGCTGGTGGGTTTGAACCGCCAGCCTCTTGGTTAGCATTCAAGTGCCTTAGGCACTGTGCTACCAGAGCTCCTGAAGTGGATGATAAGAAAAAGAAAAAACAAACCAAAAAATACCAAATCCACTGCCATCATGTTAATTCTGACTCACAGCGACACCCACCAGGTTTCCAAAGGCTATAAATCTTTACGGAAGTAGATTGTCTCATCTTTCCACAGAGTAGCTGGTGGGTCTGAACCAGCAACCTTCTGGTTAGCAGCCAAATGCCTTACCCCCTAACCCAGTGCTTACTGGGTCCTAAGCACTCTACCAGAAATTTTATAGACAATATTAAGCTTGATGCTTAAAATTATTTTGTGAGATGTGATATGTTTTAACATCTATTCTTTTCAGACTGAAACAGAGAGAAAGAAGGCGATTTACAGAGACTTTTTTTCTTTTTTCCCAATAATTTTTTGCCCAATAATTATGGAAGTTATTGCAGTATGGGTCAGAAGTCTCTTATTTTAAAAACTATTTTAATCTTTGTAAGGATGTTATTTTCAAAATCACGTCTGGATTAATTATACAGCTATCATTACCCCAGAGTAGCATATGCTTCCCAAGAACTTATTTAAATTATCACTTTTTTAATGTTGTTTGATTGTAAGTGATCTGGCTGGGGTTATGTTTAACCCCATCTGGACAGCCACTGAGATATTCAGTTCTGCTCAGGAAGCCAAATCTTACAATTTCAGGAAAGGAAAAAACAAAAACAAAAAAAAAAACGCCACCCTTAGTTGGAGCCATAAAATTCAGAAAAGAATCACCTCTAGCCCCGAACAATATTAAAAATGACGTGACTGCCATTTCTGCTGGTCGTCAGCAAGGGCACCGTGTCATCAGGTTTGTCGATTCTGTAAAGGTGAGAAGTACACCGGAGGGGAGAGTCTTGCCTCCTTCTCCAGATTTAAAGCATAGAAGGACACAGGTGTTCAAGGACACAAAACACCAGTGAGCGCAGTTGAAGGATGGACTCAGCCACCACATGGGCATTTACATTTCAGGCAAATAACTGGCTTAATTAAAATTGTCATAGGAAAGTTTGCCTGTAAGATAATGACTATTTTAAAATGTGATTTCATCTAGACTTCCCTAAGAGTCTGAATTTGCTATGGCCATTTTGATCTTGACATTAAAGATTAATAATGTAAGGAAGTGGAAGGAACATGGTGCCAATATTTGTTTGGCTCCCATAAACAGTGCGCAGTATGCTCAGAGTAGCCATTAGCCCGTTAACAGCTTTGTGTTCTCACCACTGCTGAGTTCTTTTTGCCGAAAGGAAGCAAGCCTCTTGATGCTGTGTATGTTGTTTCTGTTCTCGTGCACATCCCTCAGTCTCAGCATTGTCTCCTCCAGTCACAGGGATTGTTTCAGGGACAGCCAGGTGCCCTGAGCCAGGCCAGGGAGGGAATTCCAGGATCTGGTTGGGACTACTGGAGAAGACGCCCTCTTTTCTGCTGTGAATGCTGAGAGGATGGCAACAGTCATCACGTTGTGGGAGCTGTTCCTGCAGGACAACTGCCCAAGAGAAGCCAACACCAAGGGGGCAGAGTCGAGAGCAGGGGCGTCGGTACCCCTGAGTCTGGCTGAGCTGCGCTGCATTTCCTCTGCTTCTTGTTTTCAGAAGAGATTAACTGGCGTCATCTATTTGCACTGGGGCTACTCAGGGTCACAGCTTCAACAACACTCCTCTCTCTCCTGCTTCCTTATTTATTTCCTCTTTAGTGGGTCATTCCCACAAATGTACAACATGCTATTATTTTTTCCCATCTCAAAATCTTAGAAGAAATTCAAAGCTTCTCTGACCCTGATCTATTACTATTATTATTGTACTTTTTTTTTTTTTTATCATTGCTGTTGTTAGTTGTTGTCAAGTGAGCTGAGTCATGGCGACCCAAGGTATAATATAACAAAACAATGCTCAGTCCTGCATGGGTTTATCGTATTAACACTCTTCAAATACAATGCCCATACTCTCTCTTTCCAATTTCTCTCATTCCATTCTCTCTTAGACCAAATCCAATCCAGCTTTTTACTCCTCATCACTCAACTGAAGCTACTCCCATCAAAGTCCCCAAAGAACTACACATTGCTAAATTGAATGGCCGGTTTTCAGTCTTCCTATCAGTTAACGTATTAGTGACACAAGATGATTGATGCCATTCCTTATGCCTGGATACACTTTGTTCACTCAGCTTCCAAGAAACACATTCTCTTCATTTTCTTCCTAGATCCCTGGCTACTACTTGTGGTAGTTAAGGTTTGTGTCAACTTGACTGGGCCATGGTTTTGACTGGCATGGCAGCTGGATGGAGTTGCTTCCCATGATGAGACTGTAATCGCCTCCATGGCGGAATCATGAGCAGCTAACAGTTGAAGGGCTGTGGCCTGTTTCCAGTGTATATGGAAAAGCTTTGGGAAAGGTGTCTATGTTTATGGCATATTTCAGGTCCTGCATTTGGCTGAGTCTTCTTCACCAGTTCCTGGATTTGAACCAGTGGCCTGCCACGTGGCCTGCTGATCTTGGGACTGTGCCATCTTACCTGCCAATCTTGGGTTTGTCAGCATCAGCAGCCAGTAGCTGCATGAGTTAGAGAAGCCTCCATCTCCAGTGGGCCTGGAACTAGCAGCAGAGCTGAAGACCAAGGTCAAGGGGCCTTCACCCAGCCTCTAGAGTTGGCACTCTGAACCCAGGCATCTAGCCTCCTACACTGTAAGAGAATAAATTCCTGTTTGTTAAAGCCATCCTTTTGTGATATTCCTGTTACAGAAGCATTAGAGAACCAAGACACTCCTTTCCATTCCCCACTACTGGTTCTTCCTTTCATCTCAGATCATCTCTTAAGGTTGGGATACTCCAGGGTTCAGTCCATGGTCCTGATTCTTTTCTGTGTTCATGCATCCACTTGCTGACTTCACATAGTCCTCGTGAACTTAAACATTCCAGGTCACTAGGAGCCAGAATCAACTTGATGGCAATGGGTTTGGCTTTGGGGTTATACACCAACATTTCCCTAACTGACATCTCTTGTCGGAACTTTGGACTATCTCTGACATTCCCAAAACTGAATTCTCATTCTTCCTCCAAATCCTAATCTACACACAGCCTTCTTCTACCCAGTTAATGGCAACTCCATTCTTATACCTTTCGTGACCAAAAAAAAAAAAATTATGCTCGATCCTTGCTCTCTGTCTTATCATACTACCATACGGCCAAACCATCGGAAAGTGCTACTGGCGTTAATCTCCAGGATCTGACTATTTCTCCATCTTTAGGGATAATCCTTTGGTTCAAGTCACATTACACCAGCCTGGATTCTTGCACAGGGACCCTATCAAGTCCCTCTGCACCAATCTTTGCCACTGAGATGATATGCAATACAGCACGTCTTTGAAATATAACTCCTGTGTTAAAATTGTACAAGTCTGGGTTTCACACAAAGGGAAAGACAAGGATCCTACATGATCTGCCCCCTTATACCCCCACCCCCCAATTTTGGCCCCCTTCTCCTCCTCTTGCATAGTGCCTAAGGCACTTGACTGCTAACCAGAAGGTTGGTGGTTGAAACCCACCAGCCACTCTTCGGAAGGAAGGTTGGGCAATCTATTTCCGTAATGATACTGCCTCAGAAACCCAAGGAGGGGTTACTATGAGTCGAGTCCAACTCGAGGGCACATAACAACAACAACATCTCCTCCTCTTCGCCCAGCGTGCTCCCATCCAAAGACAAAGGTCTCCTTCCTGCTCTTAAAGTGAACACCAGTGCTTCTCCCGTTTCAGGGGCTTCACAACTGCTGCTGAGGACGCTCTCCTCAGAGATACACTGGGCTAACTTCGACACCTCTGTCCAGTCTTTGCCCAAATCTTTTCACAGAGGCTTGTATCTCCTGACCTACCCTGTTTTCAACTCCTACTGCCCAGCACTCCTGCTCCCATTTGAACCAGTTTTTCACTGTTTGGAGAGAAGTTATCATCTTTTAACATATTACATGATTTTCTTGTTTGTCATATTTATGGTTTATTCTCTGTCCTGCATGACTAGAGTACAAGCTCCATGAGGTCAAGGATCTTTTCCCTTTTTGCTCACAGATAGATATTGAATGTCTAGCACACTGCCTGGCACAGAGTAGGTGCTTAATAACGTCCACTGTATAAACTAATGGCCTAACCCTTTGGCCAGAGGGGTATAATCAGTTTGTTTGAAATCTTGCACCTCACCAGTAGCAAAGCTGGAACTGGATCCAAACTAAGTAAAAGCACAGGGTACTTCTCTTTATAGCACAGTACTTCTGCAGGGTCCTCGGACAAATAGCCTAGGCACTCTACAAAGACACACATGTGCACGTTGTTGTGGTTGTGGTTGTGTGTCACTGACTCAATTTCAGTCTGAGCAACTCCACGTGACAGAGCAGAACGGCCCCACAGGGTTTCCCAGGCTGTGATCTTTGCAGACGTAGATCATCAACTCTTTCTCCGAGAAGCCACTGCATGGGTGGGTTTGAACCACCAACCTTTTTGATTAGCAGCCAAGGCTTCTTCACACGTGCACACTGACCACCAATTGCCGCCCATTTGTTTAGTTCAGTCACTTGTAAACTACATTTCCTAGATGTGTTCTTTGCTTTGTTTTGGAGTTTCTGATACAATGAAAGAGGGATTTTTTTTTTCCACTTTCTCTCCCAGCAAGATTCTAAATTAATAATACCTCACGAAATTCTCTTCAGTTGTATTCTTTGCTGTCAATCAATTTTCCCTCATGGCAAATTGGCTGACTATCAGTTGTACTTCTAGCATTGCCAGATCAAACATTTCCTACATCTTTAATAATTCAAAGTGTATCAAAAAGTAAATATTTATGTCCTTTCTCTGCTCAGGCATTTGGATATGTAAATATGATTTGCAAATTTTCTGGCAACCAAATTTCTTTTGCAAAGCTAAAATAAAGTTGCAGAAATACCGCTTCTGTGTTCTATTTCATTTTACCAAAGCAAGTTCTATTTCATTCAAATTAGTAGAGTTTAGGAAAAATTATTTTTAGTAAATGATGTCTAGAAATCCAGATGGTAACCAGGACCTTCCTGTAGTTTGCTTTGTAAAGTCATTATAATGCTTAAAAAAAAATACTCATAGTTTAGCTCTGTTACAGAGAAGCAGGTCATTTCAATAAGTGACATCATGAACCAGTGTGAGCATCCTGGCAATAACCCAGAGGTTTAAAAACCACTTTTTTTTTTTCCTTCTCTACCCTCTTTTCTTTCTTTCTTTTTCTTTTTTTTTTAAATCTTCCCCAGTCAGACTGACTTGGTAAGCTGTCATGAGCCAAATGTCCTCAGAATATCACTCATTCTGGGTCAACAAACTGAAGTTACTCCCTTGTACCCAACAGACATCATTTCCATGTAACAGTTTGGGAAGCTGGCAGAACGAGCAATGATGTATCAGGAAAGTGTAACATAAACCCAGTCCCAGGGGATTTAATTGATTGAATCATTTTAATATTTTCTCAACTTGCAACAGTGCTAATGCGTGTTCCTATAGCATCACGTTCTAGAAGAAAGAAAGAGAGATGTTTACCTCTGCCTTTAGGTGTTTAGGTATTTGTTACATTCAGGCTTCAATACGCATGCCTTCTTTAATTCTACGACTTATTCCACTTTAAGCATCATTTCATCATGGAAATTTTTATTTCACAGGCAACGGAAATAATTAATAGGACGTCTGTCATCTCTGGAAGATACTGAAGTATCAAGGGGCGTGTGGAGCATAGACACGGACCAGCCAACGCTCTGCACACCCTCCAGTTAACCGTCAATATGATCCTAGCCATCTTCCTTCTTTGAAAGTGTCATCAAAACTCTGATGTGCTGGAGTCTACCTCTTTGTATTAATTCATGTATTTTTAACTGTCTTACAGCCATGCCTCTGGACTTGGCATGCACTTATCTAACTCACAAAGTGTTTTGTCACATGGGGCATTGATGCAGTTATGCCTTCCAGAGCAGGGTCATTTCACAGTCACTGGGCATCACAAATGACTATTGGTAAAATAAAAAAAAACTTGAGATAGCATGAAAATCCACTACTGACCGTCCTTAATAGGTACATTGTTCTACAATCACATGGTGAATGGGAGAGCAGAGGACAGCGTTCGAGGGCCGCAGGTACAACATTCTCCCAGGCACACATGCAGTTCCACAAATGTCTGGATTGCAGGACTCCTTTGCTACACAAGTGGGAGCTCTGGTGGTGTAGTGCCTAAGGCACTTGACTGCTAACCGGAAGGCTGGCAGTTCAAACCCACCAGCCACTCCTCGGAAGGAAGGTTGGGCAATCTACTTCCGTAGTGATACTGCCTCGGAAACCCAAGGAGGTGTCGCTATGAGTCGGATCCAACACGACGGCAGTGAGTTTGGTTTTTGGCTTTTCCTACCCAAGTAAATTGCTTCCACTAACACTGGCCTGTAGCCATCCGGGCATCTATCTGACTTCCAGCCTACTAACAAAGGGGAGAAACTCACAAGGGTTATGGTTTCATGAAGAAATACAGAGAAACAGCATTTCCATTATGAGACTTATGTCAACATTGTTATACATTACCATTACTTTTGCCAGGGATTGACACACATTTTGATCTTGTTGAGTCAATTATCACATGTCTTTTAAATGACTTATTTGCTTCTTCAGATTAACCAAATACATTTCATCGTATTTAAAACCAAACCCACTGCTATCAAATCAGTTCCAACTCATAGCAACCCTATAGGTCGGAGTAAAACTGCCCTGTCGAATTTCTAAGGCTGAAGATCTTTAGGGAAGCATCTTTCCTCCATGGAGCAGCTGCTGGGGTTCAAATCGCCGACCTTTCAGTTAGCAGTCCAGCACTTAACCATTGGGCCACCGGGGCTCCATTTGGCTATTACATCATGTGGAAATAATGCAGAGTACAAATAAACCAGTTGTCATCCAGTTTACTCCAACTCACGGTGACCCCATGTGTCTCAGTGTAGAACACCTCCGGGAGGGATTCAGTGTGGTTTTTTGGAAGCAGATCAATAGGCCATTCCCCCACAGTGCCTCTGGGTGGACTCCAACCTCCAACCTTTAGGTTAGCAGCCAAGCACGTCAACTGTTTGCACTAGCCAGGGGTGACAGAATGATGTATTTATGTGCATGGATGCAGGGTGAGGACTAGTATATCTTTATGCTATCATTTTCAGTTTTCACCAACAATCATTTGTGGTGGCCAAGGAAAGTGGAATGATCCTGTTCTAGAAGGCACAGTGACTGCATCAATGCCCCATGTGACAAAACACAAATACAAATAGAGGCAGGCGCAGCCAGCCTCTGCTGAGTGACTCTTCCTAATCTAGGCACTTTTCTTTTATATATTAATCTGATTTAAAGCATGGCATAGCTGTGTAATTGCAGCTGTCATTGCACCTCCTAAATTGAGAAATGCCTTCTCAAACTAGCCATCATTAATTATTTTGCATTAGAAAGGACAGGCAGTTTCACAAAGATAAGAAACATCAACACCCTGAAGGAGCGAGATCAAGCATGTTAGGGTGTGAAGGGGAACAGAGTATAAGCAGAAGAGAAAAACCACATCATTTCATTCTGCTTCTCTCCAACTTATTTCTATCTGTAATACATAATGGAAAGTTCTAAATTGTCCTTTTTGATAAAATGAAAATCTCACAAACCAACCTCATTTCCACTCAAACCAATGAGGCCTTTCAGATGACTGTCAGCTAACGTATCATACAGCTCATGGTTGCCACTGCAGTGGCATCTTTGGGGTGGGAGGGTTCAGACCACACCAGGTGACACTGTCCGAAGGGCTGACGGCAAAATGACTGTCTATACAATTTTTGTGCAGCATTTCAGCAAAAATGTATTATTTTTTAAAATAAAAATATCCCTCTAGTTAGTCATAACAACAAAAGCATTTTTCGTAAGTCCAGCTTACAAATATCAATACACCCAGAAGGCTAAAACTCTATGCTAATTTGCTTTCTGAACCTTCTAATGTGCTCCAGTCAGAGCTGTCATTATCACCCAATGACTACGAAGCTGTGAATCACGTGGTTCCGTCTGCACACGCACTACAAGCCGGTGCTCTGTTTTGCTACCGCTGGTGTTTTTACAGCTGCTGGTTTTTGTCACATTTTCTATTGTTTTAGCCACAGTGTTGTGGTCAGAATTATTTGTGAATGTATACTGATAACCCTTCTGAGAACAAAGTACTGATTAAAAGAAAAGGAGGAGGAAAATAAAAAAGGCTCCAGCTCAGGTACTAACAACGTGGTGACTAACAATGCTGTAATTCAATGTAGAAAGATTTTACAAAACAATTGTGTTATATTCATATCATCTAAAAACAGTTAAGCAATATACAACTATACTCACCCCATACTATTCCATGATTAAAACTGATAATAAACATTACTAAGGATTCTGTATGGTCTAGTACAGGAGAAGGTCCGTAGGGGAGAGGGGTGATACGGTGAGTTATCACACTGGATGACACCAACCCTAGCGACAATACCGTTCTGGTGTATATTGATCCACTGAGTCATAATAAAGTAGTACTGCCAGCTGGGAGTGAGAGTTAATGCCAACACTTTCTGGATCAGAAAAGACAGACCAAAAAAAAAAAAAAAAATAGGGCATGCTTCTGTCTAGCCAATTTAAAATTGCTTCTGGCAATACTATGAATCTCAACCATACCCCTGCCTTTCCACACATGCTCTGTTACCACCGAGGAGAGTGTGATGGCTGAAAAAGCTTCCTGGGAGAAGCAGCCCAATGCATGTGCATGTTGAGAGCTACAGTCATTAGGAAAAGCAAGTACTCTTGATAAGGAAAATGGAGAATCATATATCAGCATAGATTACGATGTTACTGATGTTGCTTTTGTTACATAGTTCCTCTAAATATTTTTATAGCCCTTAATTTCTTAAGAAGATATTTAACAATTAAAAAAAAAAAGCTAATAATATTAAAGGTCAATTTTGCTGATGTTTCGAGTGTGCCTTCAGAGGTCAGAATATTGCTTTGGAATGAAAAAATCAGCCATTTGCAATTTTAGGAAATAATGAATGTACTATTTCAAACAGAGTCAAAATCAGCCAACCTCATTAGTTAAACATAAATGGTGAGAACTCTGTGTTTTCATTTAATGGCACCAGTGTTTCCTTCAACAGATGCATAATTGAACAGAACACAAGAATACTGTGCTGTATTATTGTACCCTTCATAGAGTTTTAAAGTCTTTCATTTTCACAAAATTGTATGCAATGCTGAGTATGAACTTCCCAGGCTTTCATATGCCTTTATATAAAAACAGGAGAGCAATATGACTGTATGGACAATATTGGCAATATGAGAAATCTGATTGTTCTCTTTCCTCATTTTTTTTTGTGAAATTCATAACTAATTAAACTCCATATTGGAGTACCATTGTCATACGTGAACGCAACTTTATAAAATCTTTTGTGAACTGATCTGATGTAAGAGTGAGGCTTGCCATTAGCTTAAACCATTATCATTCTAATCACTGGGCTGAGCTCAGAGCAACTGAAATAAATCACAGAGATTCTGAGATAACTGAAGAAGGTCAGGGGGCTGTAAGAGCTCTGACCTTCCAGTAACAAAGAAAAGTAAAGTGACAGACCTGTGTAATGAGCAAAGTTGACATTTCAACGCATTGAAAATTTTGCCATTTCTTTCCTGAGAAATACTTCTGATTAATTGCCATCCACGTTTTCTTTTTGTTTTTGTGTCTGAAATGTGTTTTGAATTCCACTGACTAAATGAGTATTTGCTGAATACTGATTTACTAAAATGTCTTAAAATAATTAAATGTCTTAAAATTTAAATTACTGTGGTTTGGAAGTAGACTACAAAGTGGTTAGAAATTGTATTTTTGCATAATCTAAAAAATTGTTTACAAATTATCCTTATACCTTTAAAAATTATTTTGTTTTATTACATATATATATATATGTGGGTATATACACACACACACACAAAAGCTCTGGTGATGCAGTACCTAAGGCATGTGACTGCTAACCAGAAGACTGGTGGTTCAAACCCACCAGCTGCTCTGAAGAAGGAAGATAGAGCCAACCATCTACTTCTGTAAAGATTTACTGCCTTGATCAAGAACCAATAGTACTGAAGGAAGCAGTCAAAGCTGCACTGAAGGAATTGGCAAAAAACAAGGCTCCAAGAATTGATGAAATAGTCATCGAGATGTTTCAATAAATGGATGCTGCACTGGAGGCACTCACCCATCTATGCCAAGAGATTTGGAAGACAGCTACCTGGCCAACTGACTGGAAGAGATCCATATTTGTACTCATTCCAAAGAAAGGTGATCCCACAGAAT
>NW_006921644.1:139940-189103 GCF_000298275.1 Orycteropus afer afer | reverse complement strand
AAATCCCTAAATACCATTTCTCACAAGAGAGAATACAGAATGTATTTCACTAATCGTGTATATTGATTATATTTTTTAATACTAGATCACATACAGTTTTCAAACAGTGAAAACTACTGAAGACAAGGAATTCACAGTATTATAATCACCATCATTACCACGCTCCTTTTATGTTATAGAAACCTGAACCAAAGTGAGATCAATCTATCCAGCACATGTACAATCAAAACAAAAGCTAAAACTGACGTGAAATTTGCTGGTTATCAATATTCCTATGTATTCTATATTGTAATATAGATATATTCTATATTGCTTAAATGTACCAACTCATTTTATTTACAATAAACCTGTTGCTATCGAGTTGATCCCGACCCACAGCAACCCTATAGGACAGAGGAGAACTGCCCCACGGGGTTTCCAAGGCTGTAAATCTTTAAGGAAGCACACAGCTTCAACTTTCTCCCTTGGAGCAGCTGGTGGGTTTGAACCACTGATCTTTCAGTTTGCAACTGAGTGCTTAACCACTGCACCACCATGCATCCCTTTTAGTCACCATAAGCCTATGTAATAACTGGTATTATTTTTTCCCAGTCTAGAAATGAAGAGACCGAGGCCAATGGGGATGCAGTCACTTGTGAAGGTCACAGAGCTGTGGTAAAATCAGGTCAAACCCCAAATGCAGTCTGACTCTGAGCCCGTTCTTCACCACACCTGGTCTGTGTCTCCTGCCTTCAAGGGGTCTACTGTTTGGAAAGGATTAGGATGACACATCGGCAGTGGCACGTTACCTGAGAGCTGCAATGGTGTGAGCGACACCCCTGAGGACTCGGAGCGTGCTCCCAGCTGAGCGATCAGGGAAGGTTCTCGGGTGGGATTCCAAAAGGCCAGAATGAAAGGCTGGGACCTTCCAGGCAGAGAGAACCACGTGAGGGCAGACAGACGCAGGACACATTTCTCAGAACGGCAGTAACTGGGCTGAAGGGAGTGAAGGGGGCCTGAGAGGGCAGAGGTCATTAAGGTGAGCAAGAGGGGCAGCACCAGATCGCAGACGGTCTTTCATGAAGCTCAGGAAACTCAACTCTCCTCATTTCAGCAAGCAGGGACCACTTAGTGTGTGTGTGGCATTCATGTGGGTCACCGATTTTGATAAATCAATAAAGAGAGATCACCTACGATCTAATAATAAAAATAAGCAATATTTGAAAGATCTTTAATAACATTAGTGAATGTTTCCTACTGGTTTACAATTCGATAGCATTTGCAGTCTTTCACCCAGCGTACCCAGCCTGAAGACGGAGACCTGATGTCTATGGGCAGGTTCCCTAGCTTGGTTTAACATCTTACTCTTGGTATATGTTGTTGTTGTTGTTATTTGCCATCGAGTCGGACCCGACTCATAGCGACCCCTCCTTAGGTTTCCGAGGCAGTATCACTATGGAGCAGATTGCCCAACTTTCCTTCCTAGGAGTGGCTGGTGGGTTTGAACCGCCAGCCTTCTGGTTAGCAGTCAAGTGCCTTAGGCACTACGCTACCAGAGCTCCTTCTTAATATATACTAACCAAAAAATCTTAGCTCACATTTATAGATAACTGAGAATGGCAGAAGAATCTGTGGCTTTGTCAAAGAGTAATTCTGGATATTTTGATCAAAAGACAAAACAATATTCCTTTTGACATAAAATCAAACATTAAGTTAACCAGCATATCCAAGTGAAAAGCTATAGGTCTAAATGTTTTAACTTGGGTGATATTGCTATTTGAGTCGGCCATGCTGAATGACTAGCTGACTAACTGGATAGCTATATTTCTCCTTTCTCCACTTATTTATTAAACGTGGTTCTGGAAACAACAAGCTATTTAAGCTTGGGTTACAGAACTAAGATATGCACTGTGACTATACATAAAAAACAGATTTACAGATTTATTTTCTTAAGAAATTAATATAAAATACTGGGATCTCTTTTGCATCACAATCCACTTTTTAAAGGAAATCATAATATCTTTCCCTCGATATGGTTAAATTTTGGCTCAGGGGTGACAAGTTCAGGTCAATGAGGTGCAGCTGAGTGCCTAATAACTTGCTCTCTGGGGGAAAACATCCTGACTTATAGCATTTGTCGATTTCTGTGGTGTAAATACCCCTACCATGGTAGATTTCAAGCTACTCACATGATGTTACTGAATGCTGAGTTAGGAAGAGACACACATAGTTGGCTTCCACAAGCCAGCAAGTTATTGACCATCTCTCTGAGATAAGCTACTTGAGCAAAGCAGTTGGAATCATATTGCAGCTATGAATTTCTCAGTTATAGCCTCAGGTGTGAAAAATGCAATTTTTTTTCTCTAACTCAAAGTAATTTTCTCTTTTGAGCTCCTATTCTGTCTGAGGTCAAAAACTGGCCTGATCATTTCTGAGGAACTTGGTCCAGTTCATAGATTACTCGGTCATTCAGATTATAGTTATGGCACCTTCAGATTCAAAACACCCACAGGGCTCTCTCTCCCTCTCCTCCCTGGAGTTAGTGCTGGAGACTGGAGCAGGAGCCCATTGCTGGGTCTTCCACATAAGCAGTGAATGATCCTCACAGTCAAGCAGCTTCCGCTCTGCTCTGTGGTGATCTGTGGCAAAACGTTTCTCGTGCAACCTTCTGAAGCCCATCCTCCCATTCCACGTATGAGACCTTGTCAAGGACCACTGCCCCCCTGCTCTCATTTCTGCACTGAATCTCGGTGCCCACAGGAACTTCTGGTTCTCCTCATACACCATCTGAAGCTGTTGTGGGTCTGGGCCACACTACACTGTGGTAACAAGATGATGGAGGAACTTCCCTTGGGGCAGGCAGTCTTCTCTCCAAGCACACCATTCACATTAGGGTAGCTGAGTGGGAATGAGGGGTTCCATCAAACACCCTACTACTGTGGGCTTAATTTGGGGACAGAGGTTCCAGGTCAAAGATCCTCCTCGTTTGCTGATGTCTAACCCTTCCTTCCCTTTCCAAATTTTCCTTTTCTCTTCCTCTCCACCGTTGCTGTTATTTCTGCCTGGTTGCCTGTGTCTCATGGCGACCCAATGGACGACACAACGACACACTGCCTGGTCCTGCATCACTTCACAATCACTGATCTGTTCAAATACAGTGTTGTGGCCACTGTGTATCTCAAGTGCCTCCCACTCAAGGGCACTTGAAGGTCATCTTCCAGCCCCATTTCAGACAATATTCTGTTGTGCTCTGCAGGCTTTCGCTGGCTAATTTTTTGAAGTAGATCATTAGGCCTTTCCTCCCATTGCATCTTAGTCTGGAAACTCTGCTGAAACCTGCCCAGCATGTGTGATGCTATGGGGATTTGAAACATTGGCAGTACAGCTCTCAAACTTACAGTAACATACAAGCTATTTTTTTTTTTTTCAACAAGCTATTTATTTTTTTTTATTTGTTCAACAAATGGCCAGAGAAGTAGTGGTTCCCCTTCATAGGATAAAAGAAGAGAGATTGCTTGACCAAGCTCAGTTCCCCTTAAATCTTTATAGGTTACAGATGATGGCTTCTCAACTTGGTTCCCAAGATCTACAGGACCTCTTCCCCCTAGAGCACAGGGTGACTCCTGCCGAGTGCAGCTGGGAGGGAGACAAAGGGCACAGTGGGAAGGTCATGTCCACTCTACTCTCTGCATCATTCCACAGGTAGAAATAGCCCTTAAGGGGATTATTATTGTTATGAAGAAATGGTTTTACCTCATCCTTCATTACAGAAATGTATGTAGTCACCTTTCTCAATGTCAATCAGCACACTTCAATGCGAAAGAGAAGAATCTACTTCTTTGTATAATACAATGAAAAGAACATCCTACTATAACTGGGTGGGGGGGGGCAGAGTACTGGGTCTGATAAGACTGGTGGCATATTAATGACTCTGAAGTCTTATCTGTGCATAACAACTAGATGCTCCTGGATCTATCAAGTTCTGTCTCAGCTGAATCCAAGGAATTTTCCAATCTACAACATGGCACAGCAAATGATTCAGGATGCAGGTCAAAGTATTTTCTCCTACAGGGCTAAGCAGATTGAAGGGCTGATGAGTGCTTTGCCCTCATACATACAATGCACTTAAGGCAGGAGCAGGACTAAAACTCAGTACTCAAGAGATTTTTCCCAACACATAAAACAAGAATCTACTAGAATTTACTCATAATATCTACGCCAACCCATTCAATACCATTAATAATATATGGTTGTTGACTGTGTCTTTTGATGGAAGAATTTTGCAAATGGGTTTTTCGACTTTCATCCCCAAGAGTAATATTAGTAATTATATTAATACTAATAATGCTATTAGGAGTACAACTCTGAATGATCCATATATCGTTCTAGTCTTTCCCATTATGGAAAAATTCACAATACTCACTTTAGAACCACTTTGGTTATGCTGTCAGAAGGGACTAGGCTAAGAAGTTCAAAATGGAGTTTAAAAAAAAAAAAAAAACTGCCATCAAGTCAATTCTGACTCATAGCAACCCTACAGGACAGAGTAGAACTGCCCCATAAGGTTTCCAAGGTTTAAAATCTTTATGGAAGAAGACTGCCTCGTCTTTCTCCCAAGGAGCATCTGATGGGTTTACACTGCTGACCTTTTGGTTAGCAGCTGAATGCTTTAACCTCTGTGCCACCAGAGTGCCTTCAAAATTGAGTAAAGATGAGTTAAAACCAAGCCTATTGCCACAGAATTGATTCCAACTCATAGCAGCCGTATAGGACTGAGTAGAGGTGTCCCATAGGATTTCCAAGGCTGTAATCTTTACAGAAGCAAACTGCCACACCGTTCTCCTGCAGAGCAGCTGGTGGATTCAAACCACAGACCTTTTGGTTTGCAGCTGAGGACTTAACCACTGTGCCATCAGCACTCCTTTAGACAGTGAGACCTTTCTTCCTAGTCTGCAAGCTCTGCTGAGTCCTGTTCAAAATCATAACTACACACCATCACTTGGCGGCAAAGCCGGGCATTCCCACCCGGAAGGGAAGCACTCTTCCACTAGCCCACCAGTGGCATCAAGCCAAGAAAAACCGAAGCTGTTGGTGAATGGTAGCCAACTCATCATTTATCTTGCAGTCTGATTTTGTCAACGGTTAAGGATAATTGTTAAAATTGTTTTCCCCTTAAGTTTAAGGGGGAAAATCACCTGCTCAACCACTACAGAACCATCAGCTAGCCTCTGAGCAGCACTTTCAGAAACACACTGAGAACGTCAGCTGGCCCCTGGGCAGTACTTCCAGGCACAGGGTGGGACGGAAGGTTGAAAGATTTAAGCAGGCACACAACAAGGTCACAGCTGTGCTTTGAAATTCACTTTTTTTTAATTGAGAAAAGCCTCCAAACTGGAAGACCAGTTATGAGTCTACTTAAACAAACTTGGATAGAAATCAAGGAACTGTTTTATGGTAGTAGTGATGCAAATATTTAAAAACAAACAAAAAAAGTAGTATGGGAGACATATTGCAAGCCAAGAATATATAGATTTTTTTCTTCTCCTTCCTCTTCTTTTTCAGGAGGAAAGAGGAAGAGGGATATAAATGATGATTCTAAGAATTTATAGCCATGGTGATGAGGAGAGCCACCAGAGGATAGGAACCAGAAAAGAAAACTAATTACAAGGAGAAGCTGCCTTGGGGGTGATGTATTTCAGATATGGTCAACTTTTTGTATAGACATCTAAGCAGGCAATTGGAAAATTCCAGCAGGCAGCTGAAAATGAAAAGAGGGAGACTGTTAAGACAGCCTTCTCCTCCAGGACAAATGTGGAAATGTCTGCACAGGACTGCTCCTGAAGCCATGGCGGGGATCAGCGTCTTTAGCGAAGACTTTCACAAAGACAAGGTCAAGGATGAGTCTTTCCAAACATCCCAGTTTGGGCATGGAGTCTCTGGTCTCATTCTTCATTTACTATACTCAAAAATTTTATACAATCTATTATATGTCATTTATATTTTATATGATCAGTTATATAGTGAACTTTATACATGTCTCATATTTTTATAGTTAATGTAAATTATGTCAAATTTTTTGAAAAGGATCAAAGAGAAAGATAACAGGAAAAATAAGAAATGATCCTCAAATCATATAAAGGTGGTTTTAGGCTAGCTCTCTAATTAAATTATTGTAACTCTGAGGCCTGAACATTCCCACTGAAGTAGGAACTTTTACTATAAAGTCCTCTTTGAGGAGAAACAAGAGGAAGACCTTAAAAAATCATGTAACATTTCTATGTGTTTTTTATTAGGGGCCTTGCCGTGAGTTACTCAATATGGTCCTTCTAGCCATAGTGTTTGTGACTGCCACACAATGACTGGGTGGTGGTTGTTGTTGTTGTTGTTAAGTGCCATTGAGTCAGCTCCATCTTATAGCGACCCTGTGTCCAGCAGAATGAAACTATGCCCAGTGCTGCACCAGCTTCACAATCTTTGCTATACTTAAGCCCGTCGTTGCAGCCACTGTGTCAATCTACCTCACCAAGGGTCTTCCCCTTCTTTGCTGACCCTCTAAATTACCAAGCATGATATTCTTCAACAGAGACTGGTCCTTACTGACAATATGATCAAATTACGTGAGATGACGTCTGGCCATTCATACTTCTGAGGAGCATTCTGGCTGTACTTCTTGAAAGACAGATTTGTTCATTCTTCTGGCAGCCCATGGTATTTTCAGTATTCTTTGCCAGCACCACAGTTCAAAGGTAACCATTATTGTGCGGTCTTCCTTACTCACTGTCCAGCTTTCACATGCATAAGAGGCTACTGAAAACACCATGGCTTGGGTCAGGTGCACCTCAGTCCTCAAAGTGACATCTTTACTCTTTAACACTTTAGAGAGGTCTTTTGCAGCAGATTTGCCCAGTGTAATACATCATCTGACTTTCTGACAGTTTCTTCCATGACTGTTGATTGTGGATCCAAGTAACATGAAAAATCCCTGACAACTTCAATCTTTTCTCCATTTATCTCGAGGTTACTTATTGGTCTAGTTGTGAGGTGTTGAGGTGTAATCCATACTTTGATCTTAATCAGTAAGTGCTTCAAGTCTTCCTCATTTTCAGCAAGGAAGGTTGTGTCATTTGCATATTGCAGGTGGTTAATGAGTCTTCCTCCAATCCTCATACCATGTTCTTCTGCATACAGTCCAGCTTCTGATTATTTGCTCAACATAAAGACTGAATAAGTACGGTGAAAGGCTACAATCATAATGATACAATATTTCCTGATCTTAAAACATGCAGTATTCCCTTGCTCTGTTCAAATGATTGCTTCTTGGTCTATGCACAGGTTCCTTATGAGCACAATTAAGCATTCTGGAATTCCCATTCTTCACAATTGTTATTCATAATTTGTTATAATCCACATACAATGATTGGGTGGGACTATGCAAATAAGGGAGCTCTGGTAGCATAGTGCCTAAGGCACTTGACTGCTAACCAGAAGGCTGGCGGTTCAAACCCACCAACCACTCCTCGGAAGGAGGATGGGGCAATCTACTTCCATAGTGATACTGCCTTGGAAACCCCAAGAAGGATCACTATGAGTCAGGTGTGACTCAACAGCACATAACAACAACAGCAACATGCAAATAAGGTGTTTGTGCCCTGCTAATAATGCAAGTGTGGAACCCTAACAAAGGGACTAGTCAGTTTTGTCATCCTGTTAGACTTAAAATAAGCCATCACACAGGCAGGAAGGAGAGCTCACTACCACCAAGAATTCGAGCCATGAGTAGAGCACATCCTTTGAACTGAGAACCTCCTAGACCCAGGAGACAGAGATAGCTGTGACTCCAGAGATACTGAGAAGCAGTGACAAGCCAAGCAGAATCCAGCGGCAGAGAAGCAGCAGCAGCAGAACCAGGGACCAATGCCAGACAGTTGCAGTGGGCTCCCAGCCCACTAAGCAAAGCACCTACAGTGGGAATATGCCAACCCACAGAGCAAGGAAGCTGTGCACCTTCAGGCACAGGGCTTGCTGGCAGAGTGGGGTGTCTCTGGGCACTTACTGGCAGAACTAAAAGAACTGTGTAACTCTTGCCAGAGTGGGGCAGAGACCAGGCCAAAGGCTAAGAAAGGAGGCATACCATGAGGGGGCCCAGAGGAGCCCTGCATGGTCGAGGGGAGCTGAGAGAGCTACGCTGAAAGAAGGCAGGCTTTGCCTACACACTTATGATCCTGACTCCAAGCTGTAGCCTGTTGATCCTGCTCTTGAACTGTAACCCATGACTTCCCTAATAAACCCCATAACTGTGAGTATGGTCTGTGAGTTCTGCACAGCAATTGTAATGAATTATCGAAACCAGCTGAGAAGCAGAGCGTGCCGTAAGAGGAATGGCTGCTGGCAGAGCTGATAAAAAGGGTGGAGAGAGGAGGTATGTCTGACCTCTACCTCATAGGAATCAGCCTTGGGCTGATGATGATTTATTCTCCTCTTACCTTTTGTGAAGTTAGATGAGGAGGCCTGATGGCCCCATGCCATTTTTATAATAGGATTTTATCTGCCCTGCAGCTGTCAAAAGGGTTACAATCAAATGAGATCATGTATGAGGACTGATTGTAAATCTGACAACTATAAATAATAAATTTATAAATCAGAGTGAACAATGTATCCAATGATGTCATCCTCTTACATCGAATTGGCAGAATCAGACAGACAGAGCAGGCCCTCACTGAGGCTCTGGGCAGTTTCACAGGCCTCATTCTGTTTTGGATAACAGATGCTATAAACTCCTTTCACACTGAAAACTGGCCTTTTGTTCACATTAATTGTTACATTACGTATTTTCATTCATCATCCTTCTCAAATGTGTTTTCATCATATTTAATCACACACACACACTTTCTGTTTTTGTTGCAGTGAATACATTTTGCATTCCACATAACAAATATATTAGTAAAATATTTTTAATAAACTTTATTTTTCAATAGTCTTAGACTTACTGAAAAGTTGTAAGGATATTACAGAGAGTTCCCATACGCCTCACACCAAATTTCCCCTACTGTTAACATCATATATTAGTATGGTATATTTATCTGAGTTAGTGGATATTGATAGATTATTACTAACCAAAGTCCATACTTTATTCTGATTTCCTTAGTTTTTACAAGATGCCCTTTTTCTGTCCCAGGACCCCACTAAAGATACCATAGTATATTTCATTGTCATGTCTCTTAGGAGACTGTTCTTTTCTGACGACCTTACAACTTGTGAGGCGTCCTGGGCTGGTATTCTGTAGAATGTCCTTCACTTGGGGTTTGTCTGATGTCCTTCTCAGAAGTTTTTGGGAGGACTTGAAATAAAGTCCCATTTTCATCACATCACACTAAGGATACAAACCATTAACATGATTCATAGCTGATGATGTTAAGCTTGATCACCTGATTGAGGTAGTGTTGTCAAAATTCTCCACTGTAAAGTTCCTCTTATGCCCCAACATCAGTCCATACTTCACTCTTTGGAAGGAAATCGCTCTGTGCATCCCACATGTAAGGGGTAGGGAGTTATGCTCCACTTCCTTGAGGAAGGAAGAATCTATGCAAATTACTTACAATTCTTCTGTAGAAGGGTCAGCATTTTGTTTGACTTCTTCAGGTGCTGGGAAGCATGCCTTTGAGGCAAAGGCTGAAGTGCTTAAACGAAATAAGGGAATCCAGGAGGCAGGAGAGGGATGCAGGTGTGAGATAAGAAGGAGGGAAGGCCAACACACAGATGTGCTTTTGACTTAGAGCAACTACAGGCTACTACTGTTCAATCCCACACAATCTTCTGAACCAGCTCACGAAATGCATCTCAGGGCTCCCCATCCTGACAAAAGGGGATAGCTTTTATCCACCAGAATTGATGAAGCCCAGTGGATTCTAGGGGGTGGTAGCATCAGGAGAGCCATGAAGCAGGAAGTTACAAGTGGGCTGTCAACCCCAGTGAGGATGCTATGTACACCTGTGGAAAGCCGGACTTGGTCATCACAACACTGGCTGGAGAAAGAGGTTGGGCTGAGGGGATGTGAATGGCATACAAGAGGTGTCCAACACAAAATATCATATCTTTACTTATAACAGTCTTTAATCCAAGTGAATAAAATGAAAAATTTGGTTGTCTAATAGTAATGGAGATCTTGTAGCACAGTGTCTAAGGCACTTGACTGCTAACCAGAAGGCTGGTGGTTCAAATCCACCAGCCACTCCTCGGAAGGAAGGTTGGGAAATCCTACTTCCGTAGTGATACTGCCTCGGAAACCCAAGGAGGGCTCGCTATGAGTCAGGGCCGACTCGACGGCACACAACAACAACAACAAATAGTAATGGCCCCATGCTTCAGCTGTATTTTCCCCTCCCCTCTAGGGAAGATACTTAGGCTAAAAATGTCATGGTGTCAGAGAAGGCCACCACCCATCCATCACTGTGTCACAATGTGGTGGCTGGCACACTGCTGTGAGGCTAGAAGCTATGCTACTTGTATTTCAAATACCAGCAGGGTCACCCATGGTGGACAGGTTTCAGCAGAGCTTCTCCAGACTCAGACAGACTGGTTAGAAAGGTCTGATGATCTAGTTCTGAAAATCAGCCAGTGACAACCCTATGGATCACACAGAACACTACCCAACACTGTGCTGGCAGACGAGCCCCGAGGTTGGAAGGTATTCAAATGACACAGTGGCTGTTAATGACAGACTGGAGCATAGCAACAATTGTGAAGATAGTGCCGGACGGGACAGCAGTTAGTTCTGTTGCATATGTGGTGACCATGAGCAGAAGCCAACTCAAAGACAACAGACAGCAATCAGAGAAGGAAGCTATACCCCCACTGCCTTCACTCTTTTTTGGGTTAGGCAACCCACCATGCTTTGAGAGGACAGGAACATTCCAGAAGATGCAGTCTCTTTCTGAAGCAGAGTCCCTTCGTACATGAATACCAAAATTTTGTTTAGAGGATTTTGCATTTATATTCATGACAGAGAGTGGCCTTTAATTTTCCTTTCTTGTTGTCCGTAACAGGGTTTGGTATTAAGGTGATACTGGCCTCATAATTGGACTTGGGGAGCATTTTGACTTCTTTCTGTTCTCTGGACATGAATGTGTAAGAATAGTGCTATTTTGTCCTTAGATGTGTTTGGAAGAATTCATAGGTGATGTTACTTTAGCCTAGAGTTTTCTTGTTTGTTTGTTTTTCTTGGAATATTTTAATTACAGATTTAATATCAATAGGGGAACATTTACATTTTCTTCTTTATTTCTTGTGTACAGTTTTTTAAGTTGTGTTTTTTACATTCTTCTTTCAATGTCTTTAAACTTTTTAAATCATCAACAATTATATTTTTAAAAAATATCCTCTCATTATCTTTTTTATGGTAATTAAACCATATATCCATTAGCAAGCATTGCTTTTTTGTTGCATTCTGTTTGTTCGTTATTAATACTCTTTATTTTTAGAACGATGATACAGTTATTAAAACATTTGGCTGCTAAGCAAAAGATCAGTGGTTTGAATCTACCAGTGGCTCCTTGGGAAAAAGATGAGGCAGTCTGCTTCTATAAAGATTTACAGCTTTGGAAACCCCATGGGGCATCTCTACACCACCCTATAGGGTCACTGTAAGTTGAAATCAACTCAACAACAATGGGTTTGTTTGTTTGATTGGTTGGTTTTAGGGCAGCTTTAAGTTGATAAAAATATAGCTCAGAAAAAAACAGAGTTCCTATATATTCCTTCTCCCTGCTGTACAATTTCTCCTATTACTGAACTCGTAGTTGCATTTATAGCTCATTTTGTAATTTCTTGATATATGATCATTCATTTTCACTTTCGTTTTTAATCATGCAATCAAGGCTATCAGTTTGGCTAAGCAACACCTCACAATTTCATATATTATGTTTTGTTATGACTGAGTTCAAGTGTTTTCTAATTTCCATCAGGACTTCTTTTTGAGAGATGTATTAATTTCTGCATCTTTTTAAGTGTTTTTAATCATTAATTTCTAACTTAATTCTAAGAACTCTAGTGATGCAGTGGTTAAAGCATTCAGTTGCTAAGCAAAAGGTTAGCAGTTCAAACCCACCAGCCACTGCATGGGTGAAAGATGAAGCAGTTGGCTTCTGTAAAGATTTACAGCTTTGGAAACCCTATGAGGCAGTTCTACTCTGTCCTATAGGGTCACTATGAGTCTAATCACTCGATGGCAGTGGGTAAGTTAATTCTAGGAAGGATAATTTATTCTGTATGATTTAAATCTTTTGAAATTTATTAAAACATTTTTTACAGCCCAGCATAAATTAAGTAAATATTCTAAGTCTACATGATAAAAATCTGTATTATGAAGTTGTTCCAGGTAGTAATTTATATATGCTAAATACTATATAAATATAAAAATAAAATGGAATGCATTAAAAAATGGAATTGATATTCTAGGGATTAGTGAGCTAAAATGGACTGGTATTGGCCAATTTGAATCAGAGAATCAAATGATCTATAATGCTGACACTGACAAATTAAAGAGGAAGATCAGTTAATACTACTATTATTCAAATTTATACACCAACCACTAAACCCAAAGATGAAGAAACTGAAGATTTTTACCAACTTCTGAAGACTGAAATTGACCAAACACGCAACCAAGATGTATTGATAATTACTGGTGATGGGAATGAGAAAGTTGGAAAGAAAGAAGCAGCATCAGTAGTTGGAAAACATGGCCTTGGTGACAAAAATGATGCCAGAAATCACATGATAAAATTTTGCACAACCAATGAATTATTCACTGCAAAAACCCTTTTCAAACAACAAAAATGATGACTTATAAATGTAGACCCGGCCAGATGGCATACACAGAAATCAAATCAATCACATCTGTAGAAAGTGGCAATAGAGATGCCCAGTATCATCAGTCAGAACAAGGCCAAGGGCCA
This sequence comes from Orycteropus afer afer, assembly GCF_000298275.1. Taxonomy (NCBI): domain Eukaryota; kingdom Metazoa; phylum Chordata; class Mammalia; order Tubulidentata; family Orycteropodidae; genus Orycteropus; species Orycteropus afer. The sequence continues at coordinate 176,174 of NW_006921644.1, read as the reverse complement.
ACTGTGGATCAGACCATGAAATGCTCCTATGCAAATGTAAGTTGAGGCTGAAGAAAATTAAAATATGACCAAAATATGACCTTGAGCCCACCTGAATTGAGAGACCATCCGAAAAACAGAGTTGATGTACTGAACAGTGAGCAAAGACCAGATTAGTTGGTCTGAAGGATTCTATGGACAAAACACTGAACAAGATCAAGAACATTAGACATGAAGAAAGCAAACAGTCATTAAAGACAAGAAAAAAAGAGAAGATCAAAATGGATGTCAGAAGAGACTTGGACACTTGCTCATTAAAGGAGAGTAGCTAAAGCAAGCAGAAGAAATGATGAGGTAAAAGATCTGAACAGAAGAGTTCAAAGGGCAGCTTGAGAGGACAAAGTATTATAATGAAATGCACAAAAACAAAGAGATGGAAAATCAAAGGGGAAGAACATGCTCATATATCTCAAGCTGAAAGAACTGAAGAAAAAAGTCAAGCCTTGTGTTGCAATACTGAAGGATTCTATGGATAAAACACTGAACGATGAAGGAAGCATCAAAAGAAGATGGAAGGAATACACAGAGTCACTGTACCAAAGAGAATTGGTTGATGTTCAGTCATTGCAGGAGGTAGTACATGATCAAGAACCAATGGTAGTGAAGGAAGAAGTCCAAGATGCACTGAAGGAATAGGCAAAAAACAAGGGTCCAGAAACTGAAGGAATACGCAATGATGTTTCAACAAACGGATGCAGCACTAAGAAGTGCTCACTTGTTTATGCCAAGAAATTTACAAGCCTGCTACATGGCCAACTGAGTAGAACACAACCATATGTGTGCCCATTCCAAAGAAAGGTGATCCAAAAGAATGGGGAAATGATTGAACAGTATCATTAATATCACAAGCAAGTAAAATTTTGTTCAAGACAATTCAAAAATTGTGGCCACAGTACACTGACAGGGAACTTCCAGAAATTCCAGCCAGATTCAGAAGAGGATGTTGAGTGAGGGACAACATGCTGATGCCAGGTGGTTCTTGACTGAAAGCAGAGAATACCAGAAAGATGTGTATTTGTGTTTTATTGACTATGCAAAAGCATTTGACTGTGTGGATCATAACAAACTATGGATAACATTGAAAAGAATGGAAATTCCAGAACACTTAACTGTGTTCATAAGGAACCTGTATGTAGACCAAGAGGGAGTCATTAGAACAGAACAAGGGGACACTGCATGGTTTAAAATCAGGAAAGGTATGCATCAGAGTTGTACCCTTTCACCATCCTTATTCAATCTGTATGTTGAGAAAATAATCAGAGAAGCTGGATTATATGAACATCATGGCATCAGAATCAGAGGAAGATTCATTAGCCACCTGTGATATGCAGATAACACAACCTTGGTTGCTGAAAATGAGGAAGACTTGAAGCACTTACTGATGAAGATCAAGACTTCAGTATGAATTACATCTCAACATAAAGAAAAGAAAAATCCTCACAACTGGACCAATAAGCAACATCTTGATAAATGGATAAAAGATTGAAGTTGTCAAAGATTTCATTTTAGTTGGATCCAATCAACATCCATAGAAGCAGCAGACAAGAAATCAAATGATGTATTGCAATGGGAAAACATGCTGCAAAGGACCTCTCTGAAGTGTTTAAGAGGATAGATGTCACTTTGAAGGCTAAAGTGTGCCTTACCCAAGTGTTGGTATTTTCAATAGCTTCATATGCATATGAGAGCTGGACAGCGAATAAGAAAGACCGCAGAAGAATCGATGCTTTTGAATTGTGGTGTTGGCAAAGAATATTGAAGGTACCATGGACTGCTGGAAGAATGAACCAATGTCTTGGAGGAAGTACAGCCATACAGCCAGAATGTTCTTTAGAAGCAAGAGTAGCCAGACTTCGTCTCTCATACTTTGGTCATGTTGTCAGAAGGGACCACTCCCTGGAGAAGGATTCATGCTAGATAAAGTGCAGCGTCAGCAATAAAGGGGAAGCCCCTCAACGAGATGGACTGGCACAGTGGCTACGACGACGGTCTCAAGCACCACGGTCACGGCTGTGAGGACGGTGCGGGGCTGGGCAGTGTTTCATTCTGTTGTACACAGGGGCACTATAAGTCAGAGGACCCACTTGATGGCACCTAACAACAACATATCAGTATAAATTTTATATTTGCATATTCTGTCAAATTGCTAATTTTGCTATTCTAATTTTTTCTATTTCCACTGACCTTTTTTTTTTTTTTTGCTTGCTTGTTCTAAATTACAGAGAGAGATGCATAAAAATACACCCTCTCTGCTTTATTTTATTTGCATTCTCTATCTATTTATTTCTAACTATTTTTCTTTACACATTTTGAAGCTCTACCATTAGCAACAGAGTCCAACAGGGTCATTGCAAGGTATGTCCCTTCTCCCTGTGAGTTATGCCTTTATTCCTGATTAACTATATAATAAAGCAGAGTCAAAAAATTACAGTTACTAGAGTGAAGTAAAGATGAAAATTTTTCAAATATCCTTGGGCAAAGTTTGTGAACCAGGGTGACCAGATGGTTTCATTACAAGTATTTTCCATTTTTATTGCACTTGGCAATTGTAAATTGGTTTATGAAGTAAAAAATAACTTACTAAGAGCTTAACATGTTGATAAAGATTTGGAAAATGAAGTCCCAGATGAATTTTATGGTCAATGATGTGGTATTCGTATTTATAGATGATATTATGCATACTGGCTTTGAGAAGATGAAGTGAAAATTTACTTATATCTTTTCTCTCTCAAAAGGCCTATATCTTCTAGTCATTAAAGCAGAGGAGAGTTTGCTGTCACTTCTGAGATTAACACAGAACCACTTCTATTTTTCCATCTATTTATTTGATTCAGTGTCAGAGAGGACTGTCCACCTGACCTTCCCAGTTCCTTTCCTTTAGATTATGCTCTTCCCTATTGTCCTGCCTATGGATGTACTCACCCTCCTCCGATCTCTCTTGCCCAGTGTCCTGGGCCTCCCTCTATTTTATACTCTATTGTCTTTGGATCCCCTGTAGCACACACTCCTGAGCCCTTCATTAATCTGAAAATGTAATCCAAGTGAATGTGGCAAGTAGCCAACCCTACATAATTTATAGTGATAAAAAGAACTGCTAAGGCAATCAGGAAAACTAGATTATAACACTATTTTGTGGTAACCTTGTGCAAATGACATCCCCTTGTTCTTTTTCTTTCCTCTAAAAGTACGAAGTTGGAGTTCAGGATTTCTGAATTATATTCCAACTCCTAAGTTCTATGAGGGGAGCCAGGGCTGATGGCCAGAATAGGTAAGGGAATAGGCTCCAGGCAGGAAGTGGGAGCCAAGGCCAATGGCCAGAACAGGTGAGGGGAAGGCCAGAAAGTGAGTGGAGGAGTTTGGAATAGCTAAGGGAGACAAACATATCTGTCAGGTATTGTAGTGTGGTGGCTTGCATGTTGCTGTGAGGCAGGAAGCTGTGTCAATGGTGTTTCATGCACCAGCAGGGTTGTCCATGGTGGGTTCAGAGGAACTTCTAGACTGAGACAGACTCAGAAAAAGGAAGAGGCCATCCACTTCTCAAAGAATTGACCAGTGAATAGCAGTGAAACATTGTCTGATATATTCCTGGAGAACTTTATGAATAGCCCTGAAACATTGTCTGATACAGCGCCAGAAGATGAGCCCTTCACGTCAGAAGGCACCCAAAATACAATGAGGAAAGAGCTGCCTCATCAGAGTAGAGCCAACCTTAATGATATGGATAAAGTAGACCTTTAGGGACCTCCATTTGCTGACGTGGCATGACTCAAAATGAGAAGAAACAGCTGCAAACATCCATTAATAATCAGAACATGGAATGTATGAAGTATGAATCTAGGAAAATCAGAAGTTGTCAAAAATAAAATGGAATGCATAAGACTAATACTCTAGTCATTAGTGAGCTGAAATGGACTGGCTATGGTCATTTTGAATCAGACAACCATGTGATCTCCATGCCAGGAATGAAAATTGAAGAGGAATGGTGTGGCATTCATCATCACAAAGAATGCTTCAAGATGTATCCTGAAGTACAATGCTGTCAGTGATAGGATAATATCCATATGCCTATGAGGAAGACCAGTTAATACCACTATTATTCAAATATATGCACCAACCACCCAAGCCAAAGATGAGGAAATTGAAGATTTTTTACCAACTTCTACAGTCTGAAATTGACCAAACATGCAATCAGGATGTGCTGATTATCATTGGTGATCAGAATGCAAAAGTTGGAAACAAAGAAGAATCATCAGTAGTTGGAAAATTTGGCCTTGGTGATAGAAATAATGCTGGAGATTGCCTGATAGAACTTCCTAAGACTAACAACTTATTCATTGCAAATACCTTTCTTCAACAACATAAATGGCAGCTATACACGTGGACTTGCCAGATGGAGTACACAGGAATCAGACTGACTACATCTGTGGCAAGAGGTGATGGAAAAGCTCAATATCTTCAGCCAAAACAAGGCCAGGAGCTGATTGTGGAACAGACCATCAACTGCTCATATGCAAGTTTAAGTTGAAATTGAAGACAATTAAAAGAAGTCCACAAGACCAAAATATGACTTTGAATATATCCCTCCTGAATTGAGAGACCATCTAAAGAATAGATTGGATGCATTGAACACCAATGATCTAAAACCAGGGAATTGTGGGATGACATCAAGAACACCATCCATGAAGAAAGCAAGAGGTCATTAAAAAGACAGGAAAGGAAGAAACGACCAAAATGGATGTCAAAAGAGATTCTGAAACTTGCCCTTGAACGAAGAGTAGCTAAAGCAAATGGAAGAAATGACAAGATAAAGAGCTGAACAGAAGATTTCAAAAAGAAGCTCAAAAAGACAAAGTCAATTATTACAATGAAATGTGCAAAGACCTGGAATTGGAAAGCTAAAAGGGAAGAAGATACCCAGCAATTCTCAAGCTGAAGGAACCAAAGAAAAAATTTAAGCCTCAAGTTGCAATATTGAAAGACTATGGCACTATAATGAACATTGCAGGAAAAATCAAAAGAAGATGGAAGGAATACACAGTCACTATACCAAAAAGAATTGATCGATGTTCATCCCTTTCAGGTGGTGACATATGATCAAGAACCAATGGTACTGAAGGAAGAAGTAAAAGCTGCATTGAAGGAAGTGGCAAAAAACAAGACTCCTGGAATTGATGGAACACCCAATCAGATGTTTCAACAAACTGATGCCATGCTGCAGGCACTCAGTCGGCTATGCTAAGACACTGGAAGACAGCTACCTGGCCAACTGACCGGAAGATATCCATATTTGTACCAACTGACTGGAAGAGATCCACATTTGTATCCATTCCAAAGAAAGGTGATCCCAAAGAATGTGGAAATTATTGAACAAAATCACTGATATCACATGCATATAAAATCTTACTGAAGATAATCTAAAAATGGTTGCAGCAGCATATTGACAGAGAACTTCCAGAAATACAAGCTGGACTCAGAGGGTGATGTGGAGCGAGGGACATCATAGCTGATGTCAGATGGATCTTGGCTCAAAGCAAAGACCAGAAAGATGTTTACTTGTGTTTTATTGACTATGCAAAGGCATTCAATTGTGTGGATCATAACAAATTATGGATAACATTGAGGGGAATGGGAATTCCAGAACACTTCATTGTACTCATGAGGAACCTGTACACAGACAAGGAGGCTGTCATTTGAACAGAACAAGGGGATACTTCATGGTTTAAAATCAGGAAGGGAGTACATCAAGGTTGTATCCTTTCACCATACTTATCCAATCTGTATGCTGAACAAATAATCCAAGAAGTTGGACTATATGAAGAAGAACATGGCATCAGGATTGGAGGAAGGGTCATTAACAATCTGTAACATGCTGATGACACAATTTTACTTGCTGAAAGTGAGAATGACTTGAAGCACTTACTGATGAAGACTGAAGACTACAGTCTGCAGTATGGATTACACCCCAATGTAAAGAAAACAAAAATCCTCACAACTGGACCAATAAGCAGCATCACAATGAATGGAGAAGAGATTGAAGTTGTCAAAGACTTCATATAACTTGTGTTCTACAATCAACACCAATGGAAGCAGCAGTCAAGATATCACACAATGTATACCATTGGGCTACTGCAAAAAGACCCCTTTCAAGTGCTGAAGAGCAAAGATGTCTCCTTGAAGATTAAGGTGCACCTGACACAAGCCATGGCATTTTCAATCACCTCATATGCATGTGAGAGCTGGACAATGAATAAGGTAGACCAAAGAAGAATTGATGCTTTTGACCATTCCCTGGAGAAGGATATCTTGCTTGGTAAAGTGGAGAGTCAACAAAAAAGAGGAAGGCCCTCAACAAGATGGATTGACACAGTAGCTACAATGATAGGCTCAAGTATGGCAAGGATTATGGGGCTGGCACAGGACCAGCAGTGTTTTGTTCTGTTGTACACAGGGTCTCTGTGAGTCGGAGACGACTCGACGGCACCTAACAGCAAGTTCTATGACAATATGCTCTTCTAATTTGTAACGCTCTATAGGGAATGTGGGAGCTCTGCTGGCATAGTGTCTAAAGCATATGGATTTGAACCACCAGCCATTCCTCAGAGGAAGGTTGGACAATCTACTTCCATAGTGATACTGCCTCAGAAATCCAAGGAGGGGTCGCTATGAGTCGGATCCAACTCCAAGGCAATAAGTTTGGTTCAGTTCAATTTGGATAGGGACTGTACCTAACTTTTATTTCTAACTCACTCTAATAATGGTAGTGATGAAGAAGACTGAATTTCCTGTGTTTACTTTGGATACCTTAGTGTATATATCTGGTAGTGAGTATCTGGTACTGTGAAGCTTGCTGTAATCAGGTCAACTGGTGGGACAAAATTTGAAACTAATCACTATTTGTTTGGGAATGTGTTTCTCTAATTCATATGGCACCACCACAGTGCTCTGGTCACTTTCACATGACCAATATCATCTCGTTAATACCATCTCACTCTTATCCTTACTTTTCAAATCAGGAACTTAAAACATAGAGGTTAAACATCTTGTCCATCCTTAAGCAAAGAAGACATTACAGTGATGTAACCTGCAGTGTAGTAAATGGCTTTTCTAGCCATAGTCTTTGTAACTCCCACTTTGCTGTGAGTAAATGAGTAGCTGCCTGTTAAAGTCATCTACCTGAAGCAACACAAAGCAATCTTCTGGGAAGTTCACTCTCTCTCAGGTGTGTAGAATTCCGATGTCGGGATTGGTTAGTTTTGTCAAAATGAGCCCTCCTAGAGGCAGAAGGAGTCTCTCTGACTACCGGCTGAGAGAGATGCACTGCTGAAAGAGATGTGCTGCTGAGAGAGAGACATGCTATTGAGTGACTGAGAGAGATGATTGGCTGCTTCGAGAAAGGGCCAGCTGAGAGAGACTGAATGTGTTCCTCACTTGAATTGTAGCCTGTTGCTTCCCTAATAAGCCCCATAATCTGTGAGTTCTGTGTGGTCACCACAGAAAATTATTGAACCCAGCAGAGAGGTGGTGGATGCTGTGGAATGAATGGTTGGTGACAAGGTTAGTAAGAGAGTTGGAGGGTGGCAGCATGTCTGGCCTCTTAAGAACAGGCATTGGGCTGCTGATGGTGATTCTGTCTTCCTGTTGTGTAGTTAGAGGGGTCAAAAGATGCCATCTCCTTGTCTCTTTAGCATAAGCCCAGGAATACTAAGTACTAAATAGATCCTAGATATGTCTCATACCAAAGTGGCCACTCTTCAACTGAAATTTTATCATCAATGGGAAAGAGTCTGAAATAGAGAAGCAGGGTGGAGGACCTGAGTTCAGAGAAGCTCATAGTCTAGGATTATGGGAATGCCTCTCAGGGATCTGATTATTCAGGGCTCTAATTGGGTTCACCACCACCCATCTGTCAGTCAGTCATACTATGGTGGCTTGAATGCTGCCACGATGCCTGGAAGCTATGCCACCAGGATTTTAAATACTAGCAGGGTCACCCAGGATGGACAGGTTTCAACAGAACTCCCAGAATACGAGGAGGAAGAAAGGCCTGGGGTTCTACTTCTAAAAATTAGCCAATGGAAACCGTACGGATCACAACAGAATACTGTGCGATATGGTGCTGGAAGACGAGCCCCTACAGCCACAACAATGCACCCAGACACACCAACAACCAGGAAGATGGTGCCGGGTCAGGCAGTGCTTCCTTCTTCCACACACAAGGTCGCCATGAGTCAGAGCCAACTCAACAGTAACCAACAGCAGCAACAGCTGTTCCAAAGTGCCTCCACCTCCATCTTAAAGGCTGCACATCTGTGGGCTTAAAGCAGGACCCACTCTCAGAGGTAAATTAGAGTCCCAGGCAGGAAAGACAGGCAGTTCTAATAAGAAGTCACGTGCCACAGCTGGGAGTGTCATGGAGCCATGGGACCCATTCAATTCAAGTGGTGACTCGGATGCCAAGGGCTCAAATAGGCCTATCAGATCCTGTAATGGGGAAGAAGTTGCTATAGAAGAAAATAAAATTCCTGGCATCTTCTGACAACCCCCACCCCCAACAAACTCTAGGACGGTAAGCCAACTCCAATGCAACAAACCCTGTACCCCTCACAGCCACCCAACTCTGGTCCTGGAGACCTCCCAGGCCCACTTCAGACACACATCCACAGTGCCACCAAGGCTCCCCTTTGTGTGGGCTTGCACTCTTTCAATCTCGTACAAAACCCATCCCTTACTCTTTTTCTCATAAAGATAGAATGGGCATTAAACATATTAATGCTATTGTTTTAAAATGCAATGATTGTAAAAGATTTTTATGGAATATGCTTAACAGTAGGAAGCACCTGGCTCAAAGAAAACACCCTATTCCTTTTTATCACTGGGGATCTGGCTTGTTAACTACTAATATGCATCAAGAGTACCTGGGAACTTTCTCTTGGAGCTTTCATTTTAATTCCAAGAGCTGTATGTGAACAAGCATGCTGATTTAGGGCAGTGAGAAATGCCAAACACTTCTGTACAGAATGTTATCCTTATCCTCATTAATGGTACATCCAAGAATGGGAGTTACCCCTGTCAGTTACTCAGCTAAAATAATTTCTCCACAGAGAGGTGCTTGATGTTAACATCAAGCTCTGTGGGCATGAGAAAACATTGCTGAACAGGCACTTGCAACACAAGGGCTCAGTTGTGGTTTAAAAAAATAAACAATAGGAAAATACAGACAGCCGACATATTCCACTTTCAGCAATGCGGAGACTATCTTTCAACATAGAGGTCAGAAAACTCAAAGTGACTGTCAGCTGTGGACGTAATCTGCTGTATAATTAGACGCAGGCAAGCACACCAATATGTTTATACTTACACACACCTATAAACATGTTCTTTTGGTTGTGGATGATAATTTGTTTACTGCTTCATCCTTCTGCCCATATAGACAAGTAGAGGCAGTCCCTGGTTATACACAAGATCCATTCACTCCCGCGTCTTCAACTGGAATTTGTAGCTAAGTTCAGACACATGCATATGGTTCTTATTTAATTCATGGAAAGGCTGGAAGTCTTTGCTATGATTTAAAAGCTGCACGTGCAGCAAGGGAAGGTGACTGTGATGAAGAATTTGTTGCAAGTTGGGGTTGGTTCAATCATTTCAAAGGGAGGGCAAATTTACATAACATTAAAGGGCAAATATGAGTTGTCTGTAAGTTGGACATTCGTAACCCAGGGAACACCTGTGTATCAGATTGCATTAACCTATTTCCAGAGTTTCCCAGGTATAAGAAAACACTTTTATTTGGATTATACTGTATCCTCAGAAATAGGCTGAAGCCATGGCTTCTTTTTATTCTGTCTTTAAGATAATAAAGGGACTATCAAATGGGAGGCACACTAGTGTCTGCTTGGACTCTAAACTGATAATGACAAAAATTAGTGCATACTTAACTTGCCCATTAAAATTCAAGCTGTACTAAACTGTAACAATGGAAATACTGTATAAAGATAGAGATTTTTAATTCTGTTGTCTCTTCAGTATTCACAGTGATCGATTTTTATCTGTCTGTGTTGTTTACAGTTACATTTGGATGATATTCCCCTGAGCGATGAAATCTTTCAGGTTCAAGTTGAGATGCATCCTCCCAGAGAAAAGGAAGTAAATCATTTGTTTTTGAAAATGCTTTGACTGAAACAACCCTCGGGAGGATCTTTTAATGAGAAAGAAGTCATTTACTCAATGGTACTCAAGAAGCAAAATTAAACTCACATACCTCCAAAAAGTAACTTTTTCTTTCTCCAGATTGGAAGGATCAGAATTATTATTTTTAAGGGTGGCCTTTTCCTAATCTGTTTTACCCCACTGCTGGGACCTGGTCATTCTCAGTTATCTATAAGTGGCATTTCTCAACCAGAGATGGAGAACAATGGATTGGTGAACTCAATCCCTTGTTTCCTGCCTGTCCATTCTTTGGCTCTAAGTTCTCCAGACTCCACAGGAAAAGGCCACTCAACCTTGTGTCCCTTGGATACTCGGACCTTTCCTTCCTTGCTTGCTGACCCATTATCTGCTGGCGTGGCTGAACACCCTTCTCCTCCAGTCCCAACTAATACTTAATGAGGAATGAGTAACATTTGTTAGAGATATGCCACGCCATCTTGCGTGGCTCTTCCGGGTTCTTCTTCATTCCCTGCGGCCCCACCCAAGGTCATAAGTCAGTTAAAGGAAGTAGAAATTGAGCTTCCTGCAAGGCGCGAATTTTAAAAGGCAACATAGCCTCTGATAGGTTAAGACCTCTTCCCCCAGCTCTGATGTACAACCTCCTAACCCCAGGTCTATATAAGACCTCTCTCTCCCCTGCTCTTCCTCTTCCTCTTCTTCCTCTCTCCACTTCTTCTATTTTTCCTCTTTCTTTCTTCTTCTCTTCTTCCTCTTCTCCTCTTCTTCTCCTGTCCTTCCTCAGTGCAGGTGCCCTTTCGCCTCCTTAATAAAATCTCCTGTTGGGTACCCTGGTGTGTGGCGTGGTCGTTGAGTGCCGACGGAGCTCTAACAACATTCCTAATGAGGAATGTTTCAACATGGAAATAATATATAGCCTTTAATAAATCACTCAAGATCTGACATTCCTTTGTGAACACTCGATGTAATTAATAGGGAAAAAAAAAAGAAAGAAAAGATAGAGAAAAAAGAAAAAAAAATGTAATCAAGTAGGTTGACAACCAGCAAAAGATAATTAAAATGGTACTGTTTTGTTTCTTAGTTTCATTAACATGCAAATGAGATTCATGAGGGTTGATACTGTGTTTCACCAAGAGCCATAGAAATGAATTAAGAATGAAAACGACACTCACTGATGCAGACTCCTGACGGGTATGTAAATTAATGAAAAATATGATTTGGCCCAATTAATAACATATACTTTTAGTGATTTATTGAACCTCAGAAGATGAAATAAAGACAAATAGGGAATTAAATACTTTATCTCTTTCCATGGGTCACATTCTATGAGAACTGTCACTACTTAAGTGGAGTGGACGTCAATGCTGTTTTATTTTTTAGAAGGAGGACAGGGCGGAGACTTCTTTCTAAGACCAGTGTTGTGACAGACAGTTGTTCTGGTGGGAGGCCAATGGACTGGGCTCTGGATCGGGACGGCCCTGAGATGGGCGCTGCTGTTGTTGGTTGCTCTGGAGTTGGCTCTGACTCTGACAACCCCACGTGCAACTGCCCCACAGAGTATTCAAGGCTGGGAGCTTTTGGAAGCAAGTTACCAGGCCTGCCTTCCAGTGCCTCTGGGTGCATTCAAACCGCCAACCTTTTGTTAATAGACACACACATAACTGTTGGCAACACTCGGGGACTCCTTTCAGAGGGGCAAAGCCTGTGGTCAGTCAAGGCCTCGAGTTTGCAAGTAGATAGGGACAGTCCAGTGTGACCAGTTACAACTCTCACTATAAGGCCATTAAAAGTTAACAGACAAACATTGTCTACACAGATATGTTCCAGGCCTCCATATTATACAACAATCTCAGTTCCTACTGTCCATTGATACCAATACTCAGAATACAAATAAGTGATTTATCTCAAACAATATGAGATGAAATTTTAAAGTAAGTTTAAAATCATGTTAAACTATTATCTGAGTATCTGTCTGGTAATCAGCACTGTGTGTGACATGTAGACTCTCTACCCAACAGATCCACATACACAATGGTGATCGGCTAAGTTCTGTGCTCAGGGTGCTCAAACAGGAAACAAGAACCCTAAGGATGGTACCAAGGAGTAAAATGAAAAAGAGGAGATGAATGACACGGAAGGAGGGAAAATGCTAAGAAACAGATAAGGCCCACGTCTAACAATACATGGGTACTGGTGACATTTCTTATGGTTGTTAGAATATTTTCTGTGGTAGTACTGCCAGCAATCTTCCAAGAATGTATGTGGAGATCATTTTTGCTTTAGCATATAATGAAAGGGACTCAGTTTCTGAATGTACAATGTTCTGTTTCTAAGGCTGTTGATGTTGTAAGATTCTCTCTTATTTCTACAGTAACTTGCCATTTAATTTTTTGCAGTTTAGTTTAAACATATTCATGAGATCAAAAACAACCTACCTGAGATAGAGTGAAAAACATAAACTGAGTATTCCTTTAGGAACAGGAAAGCTTTAGTCAACTTCCATTTCTCAACAGGAGAGAAGACCATGTCAGTCACAGTGAGAGTGAAACAACCTGAAGGATTATTCATTTTAAATAACCAGAATCGTTTAAAGTTACTTATTCTGGCAAACTCCCTTGTTTAACTTGAAGTGGAGAGCTAATGAAATATTTGGGACTAATGTATCGATAATGAGTATATACTTGCTGTAGAAAAGCTTATTGTGTGAGACACACAAAAAGCTTGCCAGACTGACGAAACTCAATAGTTAAGAAGCTGAAATGATGATGTAAGATTTTCACACAAGATGCATCCCCTTGCCATTCCAGAACGGATGCAGATCAAAGACATCCAAGAGTTTCTATCAATGGCTTACGCAGAATTTTACTTCCTTTTGAAACATATTGCTCATAATGGTTTTGTTAAATTAAAATGGAAAATTAATGACGTTCACCATGGACCAACTAGAAGAGGAAAGCAGGCTTACCATCTCTTCGATTTAGCCTTGCAAATCCAGGACCATGGCTGCTAGAGAGCTCAGAAGAGCTGCTGAATGATGTCTGAGGCAAGGGAGGCACCAGAGGGTCGTCACAATCATCTGCCAGGGAAGAAAATGCCACATGCAGATTAGGCCACTGCTGATAGCTTTCTTGGAGTCAACAGACACAACAAGCAAACACACAAAAAGGATCTAGAATCTCTAGCAGTGCGTCAGCTGGTTCTACAGTGTGTTAGCATTCCACCGGAAGCTCTGCTGGAACACACAAGGTTTCCTGAAGAGTACAACCGAATGCTCCCTGGAAGAGAGGGCGGCAAAACTCTGTCTTGTTTACCGTGAACACATCATCAGGAAGGACCCATCACTGAAAAAGGACATGGTGTTAGGTAAAATAGACAGCATCAGCAAAAACTACAGAAACCCTTATGAGATGGATTAACACAAGAGCCACAAGAATAGGTTTAAATATATCAAAGGTCAGGAAGATAACACAGAATGGGGACAGTACATAGGATGAAGGGATGGTAATGTTCTCATTCTTGGTACAGGTGTCACACTCACAGGTTTTTATTTTTATACTATATGTATAAATGTGTGTGTATGTGTGTGTGTGTGTATATATATATATATATATACATGCACACACAATGTATTTACAAACACAGACACATACATATATGTACAAATATAGATACGTATATACATATATACATACATACATATATATATATATATATATACACATACATATATATATATATATTTATAGTTGTTGTTATGTGCCGTCAAGTTGGATCTGACTCATAGCGACCCCTCCTTGGGTTCCCAAGGTGGTACCACTACAGAAGTAGATTGCCCAACCTTCCTTCTGAGGAGTGGCTGATGGTATATACCACCTTAGTGCCTAAGGCATTCAACCGCTAACCAGAAGGTTGGCAGTTCAAACTTACCAGCCACTCCTCGGAAGGAAGACTGGGCAATCTACTTCAGTAGAGATACCACCTTGGAAACCCAAGGAGCAGTCACTAGGAGTCAGAATCAACTAGACAGCAGTGAGTTTGGTTGGTTATACATGTACACACATATATACATATGTATATGTATATGTGAAAATATTGATATGTGTATATTCTTGGCTAATAGCGAAGAATACTAGAAAGATGTTACCTGTGTCTTATTAACTATTCAAAGGCATTTGACTGTGTGGATCATAATAAATTATGGATAACATTGCAAAGAATGGAAGTCCAGACCATTGAACTGGACTCATTAGAAACCTGTACATAAATGAATTGGCTGTCATTCAGACAGAACGAGGGGATATTGTATGGCTGAAAATCAGCAAGGGTGTGCATCAGGGTTGTATCCTTTCACCATACTTATTCAACCTGTATGCTGAGCAAATAATCCAAGAAGCTGGACTATAGGAAGAAGAACATGGCATCAGGATGGGAGGAAGACTCATTAACCTGCGATATGCAGGTGACACAACCTTGCTTGCTGAAAATGAAGATGACAAAGCAATTAGTGATGAATATCAAAGACTACAGTCTTCAGTATGGATTACACCTCAACATTAAAAAAAAAAAATCCTCACAACTGAACCATAAGCAAGATCTTCATAAATGGAGAAAGGGTGGAAGTTGTCAGGGATTTCATTTTAATTGGACCTACAATCAACACCCGTGGAAGCAGCAGTCAAGACATCAGACATCGCAGTGCACTGGGCAAATCTGCTGATAAGACCTCTTTAAAATGTTAAGAAGCAAAGATATCACTTTGAAGACTAAGGTGCATCTAACTCAAGCCATGTTATTTTCATTCACCTCATATGCATGTGAAAGCTGGACAATGAATAAAGAAGACCAAAGAAGAGTTGATGCCTTTATTATGGTGTTGGTGAAGAATCGTGAAAATACCACAGCCTGCCAGAAGATCTAACACATCTGTCCTGGAAGAAGTGCAGCTGGAATGCTCTTTGGAAGTGAGAATGGCCAGACTTTGTCTCACCTACCTTGGTCATGTGATCAGAAGGGGCCATTCCCTAGAGGAGGATGTCATGCTTAGTAAAGCAGAGAGCCAGTGAGAATGGGGAAGACCCTCAAAAAGATGAATTGACACAGTGGCTGCAACGATGGGCTCAGGTGTATCAAGGATTGTGAGGCTGGCATAGGACTGGACAGGGTTTCGTTCTGTTGTACACAGGGCTGCTCTGAGTTGGAGTTGGCTCCACAGCACCAAACAACAACATATATAAGGGTACATATGTATATCCTTTTTGTGCATATCACACACATTATTTTTAAAAATAAAGACTAATGAGGAAAGAAGGATAGTATAATAATTCTCTCGTGTTCACCACAAGGTGCACACATGCTTAACTTATTTAGCTAATCTTTGTAATCTTTACACTGTCTTTTATTCTATACAGTGAAGTTGTTCCCAATTTTGCTTTAATCTGAACACTATTTCTCTCACAGTATTTAACATACACTGGTTAGTAAATAGCATGCAGGTTCATTGTTCCAAATGTCTTAAATGAATAATTTAACTTAAATAAAACTAGGAAGTATCTAAATTCATCTAGAATTTTATGAAACTCATTCAGACTAAACACCATTTGCTCTTGAAGGCCCTTCACAAGAATTCCATTATCACAGCATTTTATCTTTTAAGACTGCCTCATTTTCATTTAAAATTTGCCTTTCCTTTTTTTTTACACCTTAAATCCTTCTGCTAACTGTTAAGACAGACTGGATATCGGGCCCGCAGTTCCTTCACGTCTATTGATCGGCCTATGGACTGACACCAACCATTCTAGCTTTAACTACAGTATTAAGAAGCACAGACTAAAAAGACATGCAGTCCATGGAGTAGAGAAGAATTCTGACTATGCCTAATTACATGCAACAACCACAATGCTACAATCTTTACACTCCAGGGAAACCATGGTTTGTGTGTTTGCACATAAAAATAAATGTATCATATACGTGCACGTGCAAGAGGTGGGTGCAGGGGTGGGTGTGTGCACAGTGATTTTTGACCCATGATCAGTACACAGTTCTAAGTGACAACAAAAAAAAAGGATGTTTAACTGCAATGCACAATCAATTATGCAAGCAGATTCCAATCAATATTTTGGATGTAAAAATGCCGCTCTGGTGTAATCATTCTGGAGGGCATATGTTTACTGCTCACTGGTTTCTGCCGACTGTAAACTGAGAATCAATATCATTCTGCTTTTCGCTTAAAAAGAATGGAATTTAAATAAGAGAAGGGGTACTGATTCCATTTAAGGGGAGAGAGACAGGTTATCTGGAAAACAGGATCAGAGAGGCCGGATAGCGGGCTTCTGGTGTTGGGTGAAGCTATCATTCTTGGCCTAAGTAGTGGTTGCATGGCATTACTATTCTTTACCGTGAGCATATACAGTTCCCCACGATCTGTCAAACATCTATTTAGCAGTAAATAGTTTTAAAGCTTTTCTTATGTAAAATTAATATCTAACACTCACACAGTGAGTATGCAGCTAAGAACGTAATTTCACATACAGTAAGGAATTTCATCTGTATTCCTCCTCGAGGTACTAGTATTATTACTATTTTACAGATGAGCTAAGTGAGGCACAGAGTTTGATTCTTTTTCTCTCTCTGCTAGTAAATGGCAAGGAGCCCTGGTGGCACAATGGCTAAGTGCTCAGCTGCTAACTGAAAGGTTGGCGGTTCAAACCCACCAGCTACTCAGAAGGAGAAAGATGTGGCAGTCAACTTCCATAAAGATTTACAGCCTTGTAAACCCTATGATGTAGCTCCACTGTGTCCTACAGGGTCACTAGGAATCAGAACTGACTCAGGAGTAGTGGTTTTCAAGGGTAAGACATTCAAAAGGAGGCCTGGTGGTACAAATGTTTATGACTCAGATGCTACCTGAAAGCTTTGGGAGAAGGAGCTGGCAGTCTGCTTCCATAAAGATTACGGCTCCAAAAACTGTACTGGGGTGGGGTGGGGCAGTTCTACTCTGTCACTTAGAGTCGCCCTGAGTCAGCACCAAGATATTTACCAAGTGAGGTGGGTCCAGGGTCCAGTATAAAAGAACATGGTGATGATGCTGTTTCTTTAGCTTTATTGTTGCTGTTGTCATCTGCCTGCCCTTGAGGCAATTCCAAGTAATGGCATCCCTACGTGTGCCAAGGGGCTCTCCACAGGGTTTTCTGGGCTGTGCCTTTTAGCAGGTAGATTGCCACACCTGTTCTCTGACGTGCCTTTGGGCAGGTTCGAACTGCCAACCTTCCAGCCAGTAGTCAAGCACTTACCTGTCTGGAGTGGGGGAATTTCATAGACAACATCATGGCACAAAAGAAACCCTTAAGAAACCACATAAACCAACTCCGGGTTTACCAAGCTATTTGTTTCTTAGTGATTTAATTTTCAGTAGTCTTGACATCAGAAAAAGGGGGTCCTCGAAGAGTGATAATGAGGCTAGAGAGTGAGTAAAGGGGTATTTCCCTCTACACGTTGACGAAAGACAATTCCAGATGTGGTACCAGTCCCTGTGATTTTATTTCCTGACTGGTCACTGAGAGTTTTTCTAACTGCACCAGAAAGTACAGATCTGGGCTGTTCAGGACTGGATTCTAGCTCAATGGTCCTCAACCAGGTGTGGCCCATATGGGACACTTAGCATTGTCTGCAAAAATTTTGGTTGACGTAATTTGAGGTGTTACTGGCACCTAATAGTACTTAGAGACCAGTAATGATTCTGCTAAACACCTTAACAACACACAGAAAGATCTCAACAACAAACAATTATCTGGCCCTGAGTGACAACAGTGCTACAGGTTGAGAAACACTGTTGTAGACTATGGTGAAAGCAACCCAGTGAACTATCCCTTTCTTGGAGTCATCTCTCTGCTAGAACCCTTAGGCTTCCTCTGAAGTGTTAATGCTCAGAGCGCATGTATCATCGTTCAGAATGCCTCAATACATAGGCTTTTAAGGAAGCAAGTTTTCAAATTTTAAACAACATGCCAAAAATAGATTACACTTTATAGGACTTCTTCATTATTGTATTAGAATTTGCACATTAACCTTGATATACAGTTAGAAATAGTGATACTATGGTTTTTCAGCCTTAAAAAAAAAAAAAGAATATTGTACACAGATTATTTTCTAATAGTCCTAATTACTTATGTTAGACTATGTATATACTTCGGGGAAAAATGTGTAATTTGTGTTGAGAGATTCTCCCTCACCCACAGACAGACACATCTGTGGCTTTCAGGTCGATATCTCAATTTACTCTTCACATGTGAGGAAACTTAGTATTGTCATTAAAAAGACAATGATAAATAAGATCTCCTGCAAACTGTGTACAGGGAAAAAATTAATAATCTCTTAGAAATAAAGATGGGAATTATACTTGAAAGTATTTTAATACAGTGCCATCAAAAGGAATTTGATTTGATTTTTTTAATTGTTAGGCGCTGTGGAGTCAGTTCCCACTCATGGTGACCCTATAAACAACAGAACGGAACACGGCCAGGTGCAGCACCGTCCTCATCAATGTTGCTATATTGGAGCCCACTGTTTTAGCCACTGTGGCAACCCCTCCATTAAGGGTATTCTGCCTTTTCACTCACCCTCTATTTCATCAAGCATAATGGACTTCTGCGGGAACTTGTCCCTCCTCATAAAACGTCAGAAGTACCTGGGACAAAGTCTCCCCACCCTTGCTCCTCAGGAACATTTGGACGTACTTCTCCCAAAATAGATTCATTCATTCTTCTGCTAGTCCACGGCACATTCAATATTCTTCACCACACCCTAATTCAAAGGCATCAGTTCTTCTTTGGTCTTCCTTATTCAACTGTGCAGTTTTACCATGTATACGAGGTGAAAGAAAGTACAATGGCTTAGATCTCAGGCACACTTTAGTCCTCAAAGTGACATCTTTGCTTTTTAACACTTTAAAGACTTTTTATTTTTTCCAACAGATTTATCTAATGCTATACATCATTTGATTTCTTGTTTGCTGCTATTAGTGGACAATGACTGTGGACCCAAGTAAAATGAAGTCCTTGACAACTTATGTATTTTCTTTGTTTATCGTGATGTTGGCTATTATTGGTCCACTTGTGAGGATTTCTGTTTTCTTTATGTTGAGAAGTAATTCATACTGAAGGCTATAGTCTTTGATCTTCATCAGTTAGTGCTTCAAATCCTCTTTGCATTTAGCAACAAGCAAGATTGTATCATCGGCATAGAACAGGTTGTTAATGACTCTTCCACCAATCCTGATGCTGTGTCCTTCTTCACATAGTCCACGTTCTCCGATTCTTTGGCCAGCATACAGATTGGATAAGTATGGTGAAAAGATATAACATGCTTTTCCTGATTTTAAACTAACCCATGCAGTATCCTCTTGTTCTGGTCAAATGACAGCCTCTTGGTCTGTGTACAGCTTCCTCATGAGCACAGTTATGTATTCTGGAATTCCCACCCTACACAATGTGATCCACAATTTGTTATGATCCACACAGTTGAAGGCTGGGCTTTGCATGCTCCATACAGGTAAACATTCCTCTAATACTCTGTTTTCAGCCAAGATCTGTCTGACATCAGCAATAATATCCCTCTTGACTCACCCTCTTCCAAATCCAGCTTGAATTTCTGGAAGTTCCTTGTCAAAATACCTCTGTAACTGATTTTTAATTATCTTTGGTATAAATTTTACTTGCGCATGATGTTACTGATTTTGTTTGACAATTTCCACATTCGGTTGAAACACTTTTCTTTGGAACTGGCACAAATATGGCTCTCTTTCAGTCACGAGGCCAAGTAGCTGCCTTCCAAATGTCTTGGTATAGTCTAGAGATTGCTTTCAATGTTGTAGCCATTTGCTGAAACATCTCAATTCTGTCAATTTTGGAGCCTTGTTTATGGCTAACGCTTTTAGTGCAGTGTGATCTTTTTCCTTCGGTACCATCAGCTCTTGATCATATGCTATCTCTTGAAGTGGCTCAATGTCAACCAATTCTTTTTATTACATTAACTGTCGATTCCATCTTTTTTGATGCTTCTTGCATTGTTCAACTTTATCCCCATGGAACCCTTCAATATTGCAACTTGAGGCTTTTTTAATTTTTTTCTTCAGGTTTTCAGCTCTAGAAATGTTAAGCATGTTTTCCTTCGGTTTCTGACTTCAGGTCTTTGCATATTTCATTATAATACTTTGCCTTCTCAAGCCACCCTTTGAAATCTTCCGTTCAGCTCTTTTACTTCATCATTTCTTCCTTTCACTTTAGCTACTCTGCACCCAACAGCATGTTTCACAGTGTCTTTTTTTCTTTTCTGTCATTTTGGGTTTTTTTTTTTTTTTTCTTTTTCATAGCAGCTCTGGTGGCATAGTGCCTAAGGCATGTGACTGCTAACCAGAAGGCTGGTGGTTCAATTACCCTTGGCTTTCTTCATGTATGATGTCTTTGATGTTATCCCACAACTCATTTGGTCTTCACTCACTAGTGTCCAATGTGGCCAATCGATTCTTGAGCAGCTGAGGGTCTGTCTGTCAGCCCCTGGGGCTTGGTTCTGACTGATGATATTGAGCTTCTCCATCATTTCTTTCCACAGATGTAGTTGATATGATTCCTGTGTATTCCAACCAGCAGGTTCATGCATATAGCTGCCATTTATGTTGTTGAAAAAAAAGTATTTCCAATGAATAAGTCATTGATGTTCTTAATGCTATCATGTGATTCCTGCATTGTTTCTATCACCAAGGCCACATTTTTCAACTACCAGTCCTTATTCATTTCCACCTTTCGCATTTCAATCACCAATAATTATTGATGCATCTTGATTGTATGTTTGATCAATTTCAGACTGCAGAAGTTAGGAAACATCTTTAATTTCTCCATCTTTGGCTCTAGTGCTTGGTGTGTAAATTTGCACATAAGTCATAGTTAACTGCTCTTCCTTGCAGATGTATGGATATTATCCTATCGCTGAGAGTACTGTATTTCAGAATAGATCTTGAAATGTTCTTTTTGACAATGAATGCAGTATCATTCATTTGCTGAAGTGGCGTGATTCGAAAGGAGAAGAAACAGCTGTGAACACCCATGAGTAATTGGAATGTTCAATGTATAAAGTATGAATCGAGGAAAATTAGGAGCTGCCACAGGTGAATTGGTATTCTTGAAGATTGATACCCTAAGCATTAGTGAGCTGAAAAGTACTGGTATTGTCCATTTTGAATTGGATAAGCATATTGTCTACTCTAGGAATGGCAAACCAAAGAGGAATTGTGTCATAATTTTATTTTACAAAGGACTTAACTGCATAATTCTTATAAGTAACTAAAAGCTATTCAGCTTTGAATAAAAGTAATTTCAATTTTCTTAATCTCTTTGTAATATTTACCTTTACTAAGACAACAATGGGAGTTCTGGTAGCGTAGTGCCTAAGGCATTTGACTGCTAACCAGAAGGCTGGTGGTTCAAACCCACCAGCCACTCCTCGGAAGGAAGGTTGGGCAATCTACTTATGTAGTGATACTGCCTCGGCAAACTAAGGAGGGCTTGCTATGAGTCGGTTCCAACTCAATGGTACATAACAACAGCAAGATAGCAATAATATTTATTGAGTGTATTGCATGTATTAAGTTATTTGATCCTGACAAATATCCTATATACCAGATACTATTATTAACTCCAGGAGTTCTGGTGGTGCAGTGGTTAGAGCACTTGGTTGCTAAGCAAAACACTGGTGGTTTGAATCTACCAGCCTCTTGGCAGGAAAAAAGATGAGGCAGTTTGCTTCCATAAAGATTTATAGCCTATAAAAATGTTTATATAAATAATAGAGCCTATAGAGCTAACAAGGGGCAAAGTTATGATAACTTCTTAGCCACAACCAAACACCCTGAAGGAGTGAGTTGCTGGAACTGTGGGCTAGGGACCCTGGTCACAGGGGACATCAAGCTAAATTGGTATAACATAGTACAAAACCATCGTTCTACATCCTACTGTGGTGAGTGGTGAATGGGTCTTAAATGCTCGCGAGAGGCCATCTAAGATGCAACAATTGGCCTCTCCTTTTCTGGAGCAAAGAAGACCGAAGAAACATGCATGGAAAGAATTAGTCCAAGGGACTAGTGGACCATGGCAACCTCAGCCTACACAACCCTGAGACCAGAAGAACTAGACAGTGCCTGGCTACCACTGTCATCCACTCAGAGGGGGATCTCTGTAGGAGATCCTGGATAGAGTGGGAGAACAATGTGGAACAAAACTCAAAATCATTAAAAAGAAAAAAGGGACCAGGTTTGCTGGTCTGACAGAGCCTGATGGAACTACTGAGACTGTGGCCCCAAGATGCCCTTCGGGTCTGGAATTGAACCTACTCCTGTGACTTCCAGCCAAACGAAAGACAGGCATATGAGCTGAGCATTTACATTAGGTAGATACACTCCTTAGAGAGAACAATCATGGAAGAATAGAAGGGCTGTGTATGCACAGGGAGACAGCTCAGGGGGCAGGAGTGCATGGAGGGAAGGACACAGGAAAGAGGTAACTATGGGGAGGAAGTGCAAGGGGAGCTGTTGCATTGTGGGAAGTCGTGGTCAATATCACGACACTGTGTATGTGAGCTGCTGTATGGAAAGTGAATTCGCTCTGTAAACTTTCACCCAAATCACAGATGAAAAAAAAAAAAAAATAGAGATCCTAGATAGAGTGGGAGAAGAATATGTAATAAGGTCAAAATCATTTAAAAAGACCAAGCTTACTGGTCTGATAGCCACAAAAAAAAAAAAAAAAAAAAAACACTGCTATCAAGTCGTTTCCGACTCATAGTAACCCCTCCTTGGATTTCTGAGGTGTTATCTCTATGGAAGCAGATTGCCCAATACAAAACCCCTGAGACTATGGCCCCTACTTACCCTTTGGACCTGGAATTGAACTCATTCCTGTTGCTTAACTTGCAACCAAACAACAGACAGGCCTACAAGTAACAATGACACCAGGTAGGTGCACTCCTTAGAATAGTTAACCACGGAGATGAGAAGGGCAGGGTTTGTGCAGAGAGACAGCTGAGAGGGCAAGAATGCATAGGAAAGAAGGAGAGAAGCAAAAGGTAATCACATGGAGGAAGTGGGAAGAGAGCTGTTACACTGAGGGGACAGCACTCAGTGTCATGAAACAAAACGTGTAGAAACTGTTGAATGGAAAACAAACTTGCTCTACAGACTTTCACCCAAATCACAATAAGAAGTTTTTTTTTAAAAAAAGAGATTTACAGCCTTGCAAACGCTATGGGGCAGTTCAACTCTGTCCTGAAGGCTTACTATGAGCTGGAATCAGCTCTTGGCAGTGGGTTTCTGTCTGGATTGTTAACTCCATTTGACAGCTGAGGAAAAAGAAATACAAATGTTAAATAATTTGCTCAAGGACTCATGACTAGTAAGTGATGGCAACAGGATCTGTACCCTGGCCAGATAGCCTGAAAGTTCCTATCCAGAGCCAATAGTGTACTGAAAGAAGACTGACAATCTAAAATACACTGGACGAGAACGTAACTAGGGCTGATGTTCAGTAGCATCCAACTTTGTTGCCAGTGAGTAATCGTCTTCTCTTGTTATTTGGAAGACCTGCTAATGAGTCATATTTTCCACAGGAATACGGATCAGAGAACGGAATGAATGGAACAGAATGGAATAAGACAGAAAGGAACAGAACTGAATAAAACAAAACAAATCAGTACGGAACGGAATGGAACAGAAGAGAAGTGGAGAGATGAAATATCAAATCTGCTTTCTGACACCAACCAGGAAGATATAAAAATCCCCACTTGACATTTACTTCTCTGTTCAGCTCTTCCACCAGCCACCCATGCACCCTTCTTCCTCGACCCTATCCACTGGGAGCTAGGTCACTCCCGACAAGTTAAAGGGCACAATCCTCCCAATTGCCAAGAAGGCTCATAATTTCAGACGCCAGCTACAAGTCCTGGAGTCCACACAACTCCTTCGCTTCTGATCTGTTGGCTACAAATTCAGACTTTTCCCATTACTCCTTCAGCATGCTGGCTGCAAGCTTGGGGGCCTCTCCTAGGCTCCCTCATTTTGTATGTCATGGTGCAGTGGTTAAAGTATTGACTGCTAACCAAGAGGCTAGCAGTTTGAACGAGGTTAGCAGTTCAAACACACTTGCTGCTCTGCAGGAGAAAGATGAGGCAATCTGCATTGGTAAAGATTTACAGCCTTGGAAACCCTATAAGGCAGCTCTACTCTGTCCTAAAAGGATGCTGTGAGTCGGACTCAACTCCTAGCAGTGGATTTTTTTTTTGGAGTGTGTGTGTGTGTGTGTGTGTAGACAGAATTACCAATGCTTTGTTATGTTAATTATTATGTTAATGGTGAAAGCTCTCATTTGGAGGCAAATTCTAGCTTACTGCCCCCAGTTATAGCCTTAATTCGAATAGTTTTCCAAATTAATCTTCACCACTCATGGATTAATGAGAAAGTAGTTAACTTTTAATGATCACACGGCCAGAAGCTGATTGACTTCAGAGGTTTAATAGTAACTATTTCAA
The DNA here is from genome assembly GCF_000298275.1 of Orycteropus afer afer. Taxonomy (NCBI): domain Eukaryota; kingdom Metazoa; phylum Chordata; class Mammalia; order Tubulidentata; family Orycteropodidae; genus Orycteropus; species Orycteropus afer. The sequence goes on along the minus strand of NW_006921644.1, from coordinate 151,403 downwards.
GTCCAGATATTAGGACGATAAGAGCTACAAACCTACCTAACAAAACCAACCAAAGACAAAGGGGTGGAAGAAATAATGAAAGGGTGAGTAGAACGAATATCAGAATCTGCACACATTAAGAACTTTTATTAGCAGATAATATGGTCACATGTAATACCATGAGTTTTAATTTTATATTAGGAATAATGCTGAAAAGAATATCACTGGGATACATACTCAGTAGGAGAATTAGTAGTTTACAAGTTTATTTCATTTTAATGTATAAAAGATGTTGAAATTATTGCAATTTTTTTTTCACAGTGGTTATATCAATTTTCTCTCCATCTATTCCATCACACACACCACAATTCATTGGAAAGAGGAACAAAACTGTAACTAAACTTCTAGAAACATACTATCTACCCAAATTAACACAATCTAAGGTAGAAAATTTGAACAAACCCATCACAAAAGAAGAAATTGAACAAGTCATAAAAAAATTTCATAACTAAAAAAAGTCTTGGACAAGACAGGTTCACTGGAGAATTGTAACAAACATTCAGAGAAGAGCTGAGGCTACTTATTCTACTCAAACTACTCCAGGACATAGAAAAGGAAGGAATATTCTCACACTCATTCTATGAAGCAAGCAACCCTGACACCAAAATGACTCAAAGACATTACTAAAAAAGAAACTTATATATCGATAACCCTCACAAATATTGTCACCAAAATTCTCAACAAAATACTAGCCCACAGAATCCAACAAAAGATCAAATAAATAAATACATACATACATACACACATACATACATCATGGCCAAGCGGGATTCATACCAATTACACACAAATGGTTCTGCATCATGAAAATAATCAAAGTTATCTACCACATAAATAGTACAAAGGGAAAAGAAAAAAAAAAAACCTACATGATCGTATCAATTGATGCAGAAAAGGTATTTGACAAAATATAACACCCATTCTTGATAAAGACGCTCAGCAAAACAGAAACAGAAGGGAAATTCCTCAACATAATTAAAGGCATATACACAAAACCGATGGCCAACATTATTCCCAACGGAGTGAGACTGAAAACATTGCCCTTGCAAATGGGAACTATACCAGGATGTCCTTTATTAGCACTCTTATTCAATACTGTATTGGAAGTGCTAGCCAGAGCAATGAGGGAAGAAAGGGAAATAAAAGGCATCGAAATGGGTAAAGAAGAAGCAAAACTATCTCTATTTGCAGTCTACCTGATCCTATACATAGAAAATCCTAGAGACTCAACAAGAAAAATACTGGAATTAATAAAAGGATTCAGCAAAGAAGCAGAGGATAAGTTCAACATGCAAAACTCAGCTGTATTCCTCCACATTAACAAAGAGAACCTGAAAAGTCAACCAGGAAAATAATAGCCTTTACAACAACCACCCAAATCAGGAAAACATCACCACTTACAACAGATAAAGTATTCAGGAATAAATCTAATCAGAGATACAAAAGACTTGTAGTAACAAAACTAGAAAACACTACTGCAAGAAACAAAGAGACCTACATAAATGGAAGAATATACCGTGCTCGAGGATGGAACGACCTAACATTCTGAAAAAGCCAATACTACCCAAAGTGACTGCAGATATAGCACAACCTCAATCCAGATTCCATCATCATTCTTGAAAGAGATGGAAAAAATGATCACCAACTTTATATGGAAAGGAAAGACACCCCGAATAAGCAAAGCACTACTGAGAAGAACAACAAAGTAGGAGGCCTCACACTCCCTGATCTCAACACCTACTATACAGCCACAGTGGTCAAAACAGCCTGGTACTGGAACAAAGACACACACACACACAGACCATGGAACAGAACTGAGAACCCAGAAAAAAGTCTATCCACCTATGATCTTTGACAAAAAGCTGAAACCCATTAAATGGAGAAGAGACAGTCTCTTTAACAAATGGTCCTGGTAAAACTGGGTATCTATCAGCTGAAAAATGAAACAGAATCCATATCTCTCATTTTATATATATATATATGAAAAACTAATATATATATAAAAGGAAAACTAATAATATATATATGTACATATATAAGAAAAACTAATTCAAGATCGATCAAAAACCTAAATGAAAAAGCTAAAACTATCAAGTTAATAAAAGAAAAAAATAAGAGCAAACTTAGAGGCCCTAATACAGGGTGTAAATATACTATCAAACAAATCAAACATAACTAACAACACACAAACAGCAGAAGAGAAACTAGATGACTAGGACCTCCTAAAAATTAAATATTTATGCACATCGAAAGACCTCACCAAAAGAGAACATACACTAGAGAAAAAATGTTGGCAATGACATATAAGACAAGAGACTACTCTCTAAAATTTATAGAAAACTTCAACACCTCAATAACAAAAAGACAAAAAATCCAATTTCAAAAAATGAGCAGAGAACATGAACAGACACTTTACCAAAAAATATATTCAGAGGCCAACAAACACATGAAGAAATGCTCACGATTACTAGCCATTAGAAGGAAATCAAAACAACAATGAGATATCATCTCAGGCCAGCATCAATATCAAAGTTCAAAAAAACAGAAAACCACAAATGCTGGCAAAGGTGTGGAGAGACTGGAACCCTCATGCACTGCTGTTGGGACTGTAAAACAGTACAACCATTGTGGAAAATGGTGTGATGGTTTGTTCAAAGATTGGAAACAGAAGTATCATATGACCCAGCAATCCCACTACTGGGTACATATCCTAGAGAAGTAAGAGCCAGGACCCGAAAAAACATATGCACACACATGTTCACTGCAGCATTATTCACAACAGGAAAAAGAAGGAAGCAACCTAAGTGCCTATCAACAGATGAATGGCTAAATAAACTATGGTGCATACACACAATAGAACACTACACAACATTAAGCGACAACATTATGTTGAATGAAATTAGTCAATCACGAAAGGGCAAAATACTGTATGAGGCCACTACTATAAAAAGTCAAGAAAAGGATTATATACAGAAAGAATCATTCTTTGAAGGTAACCGGATGTGGAAGAGGAAGGGAGAGTAAATCACTAATTAGAGGGTAGACACATATTAACTTGGGTGAATGGCGATACACAGTAAAGTGCAGGTCAGCACAGAATGATCAAGGCAGAGGAAGACACAGGGAAGACCACAGAAGGTAAAGGCAGCAGAGGTGAATACTATTACATACACAATCCTGCAATGCCGATGATCTAGGAGGACCACAGGAGGTAAAGGCAGCAAAGGTGAATTCTATTACACGCACAATCCTGCAATGCCGATGATCTAGAAGTGGATAAGGAGCTCTGGTGGCATAGTGCCCAAGGCACTTGACTGCTAACCAGAAGGCCGGCAGTTCAAACCCACCAGCCACTTCTCGGAAGGAAGATGGGGTGATCTACTTCCGTAGTGATACTGCCTCTGAAACCCAAGGAGGGGTCACTATGAGTCGGGTCCAACTCGAGGGCACATAACAACAACAACAACAGGAGTGGATACATAGAAACTCAAGCTGAACAGGGCTGGAAGGGTAAATGGGACTACCCTCATGAATATCCATATAGATTTGACATATGTATCTGTATGTACTACAAATACACCCATGAATATTGAAGAGCACAAAGGAGGCAAAGCTGTGATAACTTCCTAAGCACAATCAAACACCCTGAAGGAAGGAGTCACTGGGCCTGGGGGCCCTGGACCACAGTCACGGGGGACACTAGGTCAACCAGCACAACAAAGTTCACATAGCCAATGTTCTACATCCTACTCTGGTGAGTAGCATCTGAAGTCTGAAAAGCTTGTGAGCAGCCATCCATGGTGCAATACTGCTTTCTCTCCATACAGAGCAAAGAAGAGTGAGCATCAAAGACACAAGGAAACAATTAGTCCAAAGTACTTGACAGACTATGCGAACTAGATGGTGCCCAGCTACCACTGCTACTGCTCTGAAAGGGATCACAATAGGGGGTCCTGGGTAGAGTGGGAGAAAATGGGGATCAAAACTGAAAATCATAGGAAATTAAAAAAAAAAAAAAAAAAAACAGGCTTACTGGTCTGAGAGAGACTAGTGGAACCCTTGAGACTACGACCTTCGAGCCTAGAAATAAACTCAACTTCCAGCCAAACCACAGACAGGCCTATAAGGTGTACAATAGTATCAAGGAGGTACACTCTCATTAAACAATCAACCAGACAAGATCAAAAGGGCAGAGTTTGCCCAGGGATGAAGCTCAGAAGACAGGAAGGGCCTGGAAAGAAGGACAAGTATAAATGGGAAACACAGACACAAAGTAGAAAGAGTGCTGTCACTATGGGGATTGGAATGGACATCACAAAACACAAGGTGTATGAACTGTTGAATGGAAAACCAATTCGTTCTGTAAACTTTCACCCAAATCACAATAAAAAAATATTTTATATATATATCACATATACGTTACATGCATATGTATGACAATTAGTGTGATAAACTGATGCAGAACATTTGATATAGGAAACAAAATATGTGTGGCAAATATTATACCAGCCTCCCAAGGTATGAGAATAATCTTGACCTCTGCCCTTGGCATCTCCCGTTCAGATGCTTTGGCTTGCATATCACTTTTATTTCTGATTTGTGCTTTCAACCTTTTGCCTTCTGTGACAATGCCAATTAGGTACTTCACAATTTCAGTGGTCAGGAGCTCACCGTGTGTTACTGAGTTAGCTGAGGGTCCTGCTTGTGTGTATTCATGGGGAGCAGGAGGGTCAGGAAGGGATGTTGCCTATGGCAGAACTGCAGTACCCACTATTTGTGTGCAGCTGGAAAACAATTATCAAAGTAAAAGGCCCTCACAAATAGGAGAGAAGCTGATGAACCACTTCAAGATAAAAGTCCATGACCCCATCAGGAATGGTAGACCTGGTGTAATGGCCAGCCTCTTAGAGGTCACTGTTCCCAGTGCTGAAGCTGGTAAACCCCACTGTCACTGGCAGGTCTGCCCTGTCCTTAGTAGTAATGCCAAAATTAGGAGGAGGAACTTAAAGATAAGAAGTCCCAAGCCCTGATATTCTCACCAAACATGAGCAAAGAACATAAATGACTTGACACTCAACCAAGAAAAAGCAATAAATACAAGGAAAGCACTAGGAAGGAATTAATACAAAAGAAACAGAAAATAATGAGTTTAAAACAAACATTTAAATAAACTCAAGAACTGGTTCTTTGCAATCATGGGAGAAAAAAGGGCTGCTTATGCCCAGGGAGACAGCTCAGGGGGCAGGAGTGTATGGAGGGATGGACACTGGGAAGAGGTAACTATGGGGAGGAAATGGGAGGGGAGCTGTTGCATTGTGGTAAGCTGTGATCAATGACATGAGACAAAGTATATGTAATCTGCTGTATGGAAAGTGAATTTGCTCTGTAAATCTTCACCCAAATCACAAATAAATAAATAAATAAATAAAATTTTTTAAAAAAGAATTGGTTCTTTGGGAAAAAAAGCAAAAAAAAAAAAAAAACCCTACCTACTTTGATGGAGAAAAACATGGCGTATGAAGAGGGTACATATGCATAAAATGAGAATAAAGATAGGCGTTAATCACAGATACAGAGGACATTAATGCAATTTCCAATGAATACCTTCTCAAATATAAGAAAATAAATTCACAAATGTAGAAGAAAAGGATAAATATCTAAGAACATACATGATTGTGTGAATAAATATGTGTATGTGTGTAATTAAAATTAACTCCAAAATGATAGAAAATAAAAAGAGACCAATTTCCATAAAACAAATCAAATAAGTTGTTCAAAGAGCCACTCCCTCCCACGTAGTTAGGACCAGGTGGCTTCATAAGGACACGAATCTATCCTTCATTGGACAGGTACATGGGGCACTGATAGTCTAAGACAAGAACTCTGGCCTCCCACGCAGGGGACCTGAGTTCCATTCCCATCCAATGCGCCTCACACACAGCTACCACACATCTGTCATGGAGCTCTATGTGCTGTTATGAGGCTCAACAGGTTTCAGCAGTGCTTCCAGACCAAGCAACTAGGAATAAAGTCCTGGTGATCTTCTTCTGAAAAATCAGCCCATGGAAACGGTATGGATGACAACAGCCAGATTACGGGGATGGCCCAGCACCAGGCAGCCTTTCGTCCATTGAGCATGAGGTCACCGGGAGTCAGTCGCAGCCTTAACAGCAGTTAACAACAGCTCAGAGGGAGCAAAGAGGTGCACTTCTCCAAGTAAGACAGAATGTGCTCTGAATTAACAAACATGAAGCTCACCCACAGGAAAACTTCCTGTAGGGTTAAAAGCTGATACTTACATGAAAGTGATAATAGAGGCAAACAAAAATAACTAATGGCACCTAAACATTTGTTCCAGTCATAATGTTTTAAAGTGATTATGAACAAATGCCTCCTTTGTCAGGAGACCAGAAGAACAGGACAGTATCTGACTGCCATCACTGAACATTTTGATTAAAGATCCCATAGAAGAATTCCTGATCAATAGAGAGAAACTGCAGAATAGAATTTCAAAGGCTCATGAACTCCAGATGTCCCAAAGCCATGGAGACTGGATGAACCCATGAAACTACTGCCCTGAGATAACCTTTAAACCTTAAACCAAAAATATTCCCTGGAGCCTTTTTAAAACTAAACTATAGTTTAGTTTAACTAGTAAAAAAAAAACAGCTGCCTTGAGCTTTATTCTCTTTTAAGAACTATCTATATGGAATCAAATTGACAATCCAAAAATATCCCACTGCTATGGAGTCAACTCTGACACATACTGAGCCTCCAGGACAGAGCAGAACTGCCCGGTTGGGTCACTAAGGCTGTAAATCTCTACAGAACCAGACTGCCACATTTTTTCTCCCGTGGAGCAGCTGGTGGTTTCAAACACGCCAGCCTTCGGGTTAGCAACCGAATGCCTTAACCACAGCACCACTGGGGCTCCCAAACTGAAAACAGCAACTCAAAAGATATAAAGAGGAACCTCGGGACAGTGAATTTACATTCATAAGGAGGAACACCTCAGGAAAGGAGGGTAAAACGGTTATACAACTCGAAGAATGTAACCCATGTCACTGAACGGTACACGGAGAAACCTGAATTGGTGTATGTTTTGCTGTGTACATTCTCAACAACGAAATAAAACTATATTAGAAAAATGAAACAGGTGTTCACCAGGCATGCGGTCCATGCTATTGCCAAGCTAAACACACAGCACCATACAGTCAAGCAAGCAAAAGGATGAAATCCATAGAAGGTGACATGTCAAGAAAAATGCAATGAGGTTCTGTCTACACTTGCTCAAACACAGAATGCCCTGAATGTCTACAGTGTACACGCAGTCACACAGGTGGTTATGTGATTTCCCGTCTATCTACTGCAAACAACATAGATCAAACTGACCATAAGTGTATGACAGGAAACAGTAATGAAGACATGCCCTGGAAAGAGAAATAGTTTGAAATGTGTAGAACTTTTTTTTTCTTCTTTTAGTTAATTTTTTAAAAGCTCATTGAAAATTCTTAAGTGTATCACTGAAGACAAGTGTTTGTCTTTCACAGCCCAAGGATAGAGGCAAGGGAATAAAAATGAGTGGTTAGTTTCCTCTTGGTGCTACAACAATCATCAAAAAGGCAGTGGCTTCAAAGAGCAGATATGTATTATCTTACATTCCTGGAGATGAGAAGTCCAAAATCAGTTTCGATGAGCTAAAATGAGGGTTTCAGCCAAAGCAACGTGCCCTCTGAAGACTCTAAGGGGATCTTTCTTCTACCTTTTGTAGCTTCTGGAGGCCACCTGTGTCCCCTGCTTGTGGTCCTGTATCACTCGGACCTCTGCTCTGTCCTCACATTGCCTTCTCTGACTCTCCTGCCTCCCTCTTTCACTGAAGAGGTTCCTTGTGAGGATACTGGGCACACTTGGTTCATCCAGGATCATCGCCCCATCTCCAGATCTTTAATCACATCTCCAAAGTCCCCTTTTGCCATGGAAGGTGGCACATCCACAGCTTCCAGGCTTTAGGATGCGCACATCTTCGGGGACATTATTCCACATGCCACAGTTGCCAAAGATTGTTTGTTCATTTCAGATTCTGTGGTTCAAAATATTGACTACTGGTTGCTGAAAAGTAGTTCTGAGTCTGTCCATACACACCTCTTTAATGACGAGAGCCCACATTTTGAGTACGCCTTTAGGGGTAGCAGTGGAATCCACACCTATAATTACAACTGGAGACAGGCAATGCTGTGTCATTCCCAAAGCCACCAGAGGATTATCAATGCACAAAGTCAAGAAGTGTCCTTCCTTTGTTTTGAGCATCTTCTTCTTCAAGTCGCAGCCCAGTGCCCCATCTTCTGTGACCCTCTCCTGAGAGCCCCACCCCTTCCATCACTCCTTCAGGCCCCTCTTTCACTGCACAGGCTTCCCAGCACCCCTGTCGTGGTCTGAACCTCCACATGCTCAGATGAAAATCTCTGGAGTTGCAGCATCATGTGTTATCCATTACCTGGCACAGAAGCCAGAATACAGTGCACTGTAGTGGTTACAAGTGTGGTGTCTACAGCCACCCTGCATGGGTGCAAGCCCCACCTCTGCCAATCACTAACTGATCCTAAGCCCTTTGTTTAAACTGCTCATCCCATATCTAAATGGGGATATAATGATGGTAGATTTCAAAGACTATGAGTCAGCATATTAAGTCTAGTTGGTACCTGGGGTACAGTAAGTACTATGTGTTTGTGACTGCTACCTTTTTAGAACACGAGTGTGCATTACAAATTCAGAAAATTCAAGAGGTGGAACTGAATAAAATTCAGCTAGATACTTCCTTTAAAATCTTCTAATAAGAATTATTGCTTGAGAAGGAGAAAGAGAGAGAAGGGAATATTTAATGTTCCTAACCACCGTTATCCTTCCATCTAGCAGAAGATGGCACACAATTATTTACCTAAAAATGAAGTGACACATCCTTCTGATGCATTGTGTTTGTACCAAGGGATAGTTTTATAATGTTCAAAGGGGGCAATTTTTCTTTATATCGCTTCAGCTTTACAGTTATTCATGTCATTTACTCTGGAATAACAGTGCCTAAGGCACCTAACTGCTAACCAGAAGGCTGGCGGTTCAAACCCACCAGCCACTCCTCGGAAGGAAGATGTGGCAATCTACTTCCGTAGTGATACTGCCTTGGAAATCCAAGGGGGGGTGGCTGTGAGTTGGGTCCGACTCGACGGCACACAACAACAACAACAACAGAATTTAAGATTGCACACAAAGTAGAAATCAATAGACCCCAATGCAGAAGGCAGAGGAAAAGGAATTCAGAGACCAGGAGCATCTCTTTATCTGGATACCTTTGATGATGCTCAGAGCATGCCCAGTGTGCCTAGCTAAGTCACAAATGCATGACGTTACAGCAACGATGTCTGCCTAAGTGTGTGCTATTTCCATTACTGATATTTTCAACCTGAAATTGCCATGTTTCAGACTTTGATTCCTAGAGGGAAAATTGGTAAGCCTCAATTCAATTCTTATTCCAGTCATATTAGATGGTATTTCGACATTGCTGAGCAAATACTCCATTTTATTACCAAATTCTTCTGAGAGTTGTTATTTGTATCTCAAAATATCACACTTGAGATGAAGACTGAAATGTCTTACAGTGCTAAGAAGTTTTTTTTTTTTTAAAATGGCTATTTCTCACTAAAGGGGGAAAAAAAAGCCAACTAGAAATTTAAAAATATGGGAAATTAAATGGATATTTCCATTTCATTGGCTAAGATTATTGTGCTTGATTTCATCATCAAACAAGGAACAAGCCTGGCTCATCCTATGAGGTTCATTTTCGATTTGGGGCAGATTAGCTAAAAGCTGGTTGAGCAGCTGTGAGTTAGCTCAGGGTGATAAGTGTTCTGAGAGCTGGAAGCTTTCCCTTTGCAACCAAGTCACATCCCTGGATGAGAACTACCACTGTTACACAGACACATGGGTATTCCCTACCACTGATCCCCCTAAATATGGGGAGAATAACAGGATAGGACCCTCCCTGCTAAAAACATAGCCAGTTATGAGGCTCTGTGGTAGGGAAGATCCCAACATGACACCCAAGACTGGAGCCCTTCATTGTCCACGTATCATATGATGCATTCCTTGAGTGAAAAAAGCACTTGTGAATATACTAGGATGTCATTCCTGTAATTATGTTATGTCATATGCAAAAAGGAATAAGAGAAACTCACTGCCATCGAGATGGACCCAACTCATAGTGACCCCTCCTTGGGTTTCTGAGGCAGTATCACTACGGAAGTAGGTTGCCCAATCTTCCTTCTGAGGAGTGGGTTTGAACATCAGCCTTCTGGTTAGCAGTCAAATGCCCTAGGCACTATGCTACCAGAGCTCCCGGAAAAAGGAATAGTGCAGATAGAATTCATTAAGTTCTCTAATTTACAGAGCCCTGGTGGCACAGCGGCTAAGCACTCAGATGCTAACCAAAAGGTCTACTGTTTGAACCTACCAGTCACTCCCCAGGAAAAAGATGATGAAGTCTGCTTCCGTAAAGATTACAGCCTTGGAAACCCTACGGGGCAGTTCTACTCTGTCCTGTGGGTTACTGTGAGTCAGAATCAAGTCTATGGCAATTGGTGGCACAAGCAGTTAAACACTTAACTACTACCCCAAAGGCTGGCAGTTTAAACTCACCCATGGTGACTCCACGGGAGAAAGAATGGGCAACGTGCTTTCATAAAGATTACAGCCCAGAAGACCCTTCAGCAGCTCTACTCTATAACATGGACTTGCTGTGGGTCAGAATAGACTTGCTGGCACCTGACAACAAAAATTTAGTTGACTTTGTTTTCTTTCCAAAGCAGATTGAACTGACTGGGCTTGATCTAATCAGACGAGCCCTTCCACAGGTCTGAGGTCAGAGCCGGGCAGTGGTGGCTCAGTGGCAGAAGGCTCACCTTCCATACAGGTCCCTCAGGTTCAATTCCTGGCCACTGGACCTCACGTGCAGCCCCTGCTCGTCTGTGAGTGGACGCCTGAATGTTGCTATGATGCTGAACGGGTTTCAGGAGAGCTTCCAGGCTAAGATGAACTTGGATGAAAGTCCTGGTCATCTACTTCAAAAAAAATCAGCCAATGAAAACCCTCTGGGTCCCCAACCAATCAAGGGAATGGTGCAGGACTGGGCTTAAGTGTGTTCCACTGTGCACGGGGTTGCTGTGAATCAAGAGGCCAACTCATCAGCAGTCAACATCAGCAGTCAACAACACCACAACCAGGGTCAGACACACAAAGTCAAAGGGGATCACTGAAATGGGCTTAAGTTTGTTCCACTGTGCACGGGGTTGCCGTGAATCAAGGGGCCAACTCATCAGCAGTCAACAACACCACAACCAGGGTCAGACACACAAAGTCAAAGGCGATCACTGAAAT
>NW_006921644.1:136444-139790 GCF_000298275.1 Orycteropus afer afer | reverse complement strand
CAACTCATCAGCAGTCAACAACACCACAACCAGGGTCAGACACACAAAGTCAAAGGCGATCACTGAAATGGGCTTAAGTTTGTTCCACTGTGCACGGGATTGCCGTGAATCAAGGGGCCAACTCATCAGCAGTCAAAAACACCACAACCAGGGTCAGACCAACAAACTCAAAGGGGATCACTGAAATGCTTCTCACTGTCCTTCAAGGAGGAAACCACCATGCTGTGAAAAGGTTGTGTGGCAAGGCATTGTGGGCAGCCTCTGGGAGCTAAGAATAACTCCAGCTAGCAAGAAAGCAAGAGCCTCAGCTGCAAAAAAAAAAACCTAACTCCTTCCAACAAACCCTTGAATTTGGAGAGGGTTACAAGCCTCATATGAGACCCTGACCCCACCAGACACACTTCAGCTTTCTGAGACCCTAAGCAGAAAACCCAGTTAGTTACACCAACCCTGATTCCTGACCGACAGAAACTGTGAGATAATACATGGGTGTTGTTTTAAGCTGCTAATTGTCTGGTGATGTGTTACTCGGCAATAGAAAACCAACAGAAGTCCTCCTTACACCTCCCTGAGGGCGCATAAGAACTAGAGGACACTGTGTGTTGGCTCCTGCTCTGCTTCTTGTTTTCCTTCAGTCCTCTGTGCCCCACGCAACACCAACTGTCTGTGTGTCCCCGAAGCCTCTGTATTATACTAGCAGACTTGTTCAAAACACATCCGTGGAATACCTGTTTTGAACTGCTAATATTTTACCTTCGGGAGACAAAATTGATTGTAGTTACTTTTGCTAAAAGAAATGACTTTGACCAAATAATTAAGGTTGTGATGAAAGAGTCACAATCTGTTGCATCACGATGTATTTTTAAAAACTGTACATACTAAAGACTAAACACTAGAACTACCAAAATGGTTCATATGACTACATGCAAGTCACGATGCACTCCTATATAATAATGCATCACCCATGGTATAGCTTACATTTTCTTCAATATTTTTAGCTATCTGAAAGCAATATAGATCAAAAGATTACGGTTCTGATGTCAATAATGCAACTTAAGACCGTAACTTTAAAGATTTAAAACAAAATCAGCTTCTATTTAGAAAGCAAAAAATACCAGAAAGATGAAGCTGTCCTTGAATTAGGAAAAATGATTGGCTCGGTCTTTCAGTTCTTTAATGTGCCCTCAATGCTTCTAGGTCCCTCATTTCTTTGAAAAACTATTCTAAATTTCTCAATACCCAGATAAAATTCCTTTCTAACTAAAAGGAATGCTGGTGACTTACTTAGTTCCTTGAGTACTGGCTCTATAAGATAAGCAGGACAACCAAGTGAGCCATCCCCTTATCTTATTTATGCCGACCTCCCGGGACTAGCCAAAACCAGCCTGAGTCAGTTTGGCAGTCATCTTAGTACCCGAGGTGACCCGAGGTCATTAAGTGCTCATGAATATGAACGTCTCTTCCTCTGGGTGGAGTAGCCACCATTTTCTATACATGCAATATATAGAGAAGTATGTAACCCTAACAGCACCTGCACAGAATGCAGAAGAATGTATACCCATGATTTTATATGACTTCCTGTTCTATAAACTGGATATAAGTGAAGCCTAAGGGAGTCTTGGGAGCTCTGGTGGTGTAGTGCCTAAAGCACTTGACTGCTAACCAGAAGGCTGGCAGTTCAAACCCACCAGACACTCTTCAGAAGGAAGGTTGGGCAATCTACTTCCACAGTGACACCACCTTGGAAACTCAAGGAGGGGTCGCTATGACTTGGATCTGACTTGACGGCACATAACAACAACAACAAGGGAGGCTTTGTTGGAGCAGTCTTGGAGGCACTAGCCCTGGTTGCTCCCTTCCTTGGCCAAAGACATAAAAGTGCCTTTCTGTTCTCCTACCCCGACCTCTTGTTTATTAGCTACAACAAGTCATGCTGAGCAGAGCCTGGATTTTTAACCAGCAGCAAAATGAGTTCATATATTATTTGAAAATACTACTGTATTGATTGTTAATATTATCACAGACATATGTACCATGTCTTAAATTAGATTATAAATTATTTTAAAAGAGAAAATGCATGCTTTAATACTTTTGCATATCCCACCATGATCTTCTGGCCTCAAAACTAAAATTAAAAAATCTTTGAATATTTGTTATTTGACTTTAGAATTTAAGATAATTTATTTGAAATAATCCTTAAAGCTGCTAATACAGTGGTAATATTACAAGTGGTCATGATATGCCATTTTGTTTTTCAAAACGCCACACTTCCAAAAAGAGAAAAAAATTGCTTTTCAAAATGCCATGCTTATGAACTGATAATTCCAAAAGTAAAAGATAAAACTCATTACAGGTATGCATTACTTAACATCCATTCAGGCAACATCTAACCACATAAGGTGGTCCCATAAGGTTTTTTATTCAACACAGATTGTACAGAATCAGCTCAATGACAGTGGGTCTGCTTTGGTTTGGTGTACAAAGACTGCCTGTATATAATACGGTGTCCACACAAAGTCCAAATTGCATAACATCTTATTTCACAAAATGTATCATGGACATTAAGCGATGGATTCCATACTCTCATTCAAATTTTGCTTTTTTATGTTAATTTTTGTAGCTTCCTACTCATACTTTCTTGTTATTGGGAAAAAAAAAAATGTCATAAAGCTTTTTGTTTTCATGGCCACAGGTGATGATGTTAGTTACTACCGAATGCTGTTGAGTTGACCAAGTATTAGTGTTCTCAGTTGCTGCCTAGGTACTCCATCATAAAAGACATCCCCTTTGTGACCCAGCACTGAGATATTCTGCCATATGTCACAGCATCTAATCTACTGCAAATTGACTTCATGTTTAGCAACGGAGGCATTAGTTGGCTAATAGGATGAACTGATGCATGCCAATGTGCCAGTGATATTTTAACTGGAGCCCTCTAGATAAAATGTCAATGACGATAACACTGACATTGCATGCTATGTTCCAGCCCCTTTAAATCTTTTCAACAATCCTGTGGGGTAGATATTATCTCCATTGGTAAATCCAATGTCAAAGAACTTAAACTTCCTGCTGAAGACTTTGGACTTATTCCTTCTCAGTTCAACATCTTTACTCTTCATGACTATGTTATGCTAACAGCACAATTCTCCCATTTCATTACCCGCCCTTTTAAAGATGGAGCTGCGAGTATCTGGAGACACTGTCTTTGTGGACTTGATCTGGGGCAAACAAGGCATTCTAGATAATAGGTAACAATGGATCATGTTCTCAATAGTGAGATCCCTTTAAATGTGCATCAACGATATTCTAGGTATCACCTGAAAAAAACTGCCTTAACTTTTTGACA
>NW_006921644.1:130008-133007 GCF_000298275.1 Orycteropus afer afer | reverse complement strand
CGGGCGGGCCTGAGTTTCCTCTCCTCACCTAATCCCTTTGGCTGATTGCTCTTCTCTCTGTCTTCCTGGCTTTTAATCCCCTTTCTCTTGCTCTTCCCGCCTGCTACTTTGGGCGTCCCTGAGTTGTCTCTCCTGTAACCTGTAACCTGTAACCCTGGGGCTGAATGCTCTTCTTTCCAGGTTCCTGGCTTTTATCCACCTGGAGTCTACAAGGGTTAGGGTTAGGGTTAGGGTTTATCTTGATAGATAAACTCTAAATCCTTGATTGTAAGGTTTTTGTTATTCATGGAGAGCTTCAGACTACACCTGCTAGTTTATACTAACAAGGTGACCCCTGTCAGGTAGAAGCTAGCTGTGCTACCTCCTTGGGCTTATTTAAATGTCTTCCTATGTCCTCATAGCATCTTTGGTAAGACTCTTACAGAGTAATTAAAATAACACATTGAAATTCTGTATTTACAAAATTGCTCATCCTGCCTACATGCTCAACCCATACGCAAGAACCACCCAACCTTCTGGAAGGGGAAAGGCATGGAGATGCAGCTCCCATGAGGGGGTAATGATTCAATCAACCATGCCTACCTAATGCAACTCCAATAAAAATGCTGGATTCTGAACACTGAGTGACTCTCCTGGTTGGTGTTAGACACAGAAGCATAGAAGGTAGCGTGTCCCTTGAGACATGAACCTTCATGCTGGGGACTCTCCCATACCTTGCCCCATACTTCTCTTCTTTTGTATCCTTTTTGCTCTAATAAAACTGTGATCAGAAAATAGTATAGCACTTTCCTGAGTTATGTGAGCTGTTCTACTATATTATCGAACCCAAAAGTATAGTAACCAAAGCCCACTGCCACCACGTTGATTCTGACTCTCAGAGACACCCATCAGGTGTCCAAGGCTGTAAATCTTCACGGAAGTTGATTTTCTCTTCTTCCCCCCATAGATGGTGGTTTCAAATTGCTTACCTTTTGCACAGTAGCCCAGTGCCGTAACAGCAGCTCCTTAACCCAAGTTTCTTAAAGGTATAATGGGAACAGCCAAATTGGTAGGCACCAGGCCAATGGTAAGGGTGCTCTAGGAACCCCTGAGCTTGCAGCTGGTATCATGAGGAGGTAGTGGGGAGCCCCAATTTTGTAGCCAGCAGGTCAGAAGTAAGAGTATCCTAGGCACCATCGAAGTTGCAGCTAATGGCTGATGTCTCATGCAGACTTGGCAATCAGAAGACTGTGCTCCTTACTGTATAACCTCTGACCTGACTCCAGGTGGTCAGGGTCCAAAGAACAAAAAGAACTGCATTTGCAGTTAGTGTCAGAGAAGATATTTAGAATTGGTGTCAGAAAACACACATTGTTTCACTCTTTTCCCATGCACTGCTGTACTTGATGGCCCACCACCCATGGTTCTGGCCCAGCTCAATTGCTTCATAAGGACCGGAGGCCAGCCTATCAGATGTCCCCACTGACAGAAGTATGGGCTGAAGTCCACTTGCTCCTTCCTTGGCCACATTTCTGCAGGCAACCGAGCCTTTTGAGAGCTTTATAATCATAGCCTTGCCTTTTCTTCCAGAATATAGTTGTTGTACTGACTGGCTTCCTGCCTTAATTTCAGATTCTAAGTCTAATGCACTTCTCTACTCGGGTAGACCCTACTCCTGAGGTTTTGGCTGCTTCCCCGAAATGCACACACACGTTCAGGGTAATCAAAGTAGCCTGACATCCCACAAAACCTAGAGCATTTAATCTCAACTCGTGTGTAAATGTACCTCCCTCACCCCACCAGGCCTTCAGATGGATGCTTTAAAGACACACACTCTGATTGTACAATTTGATTAAACTTGACCATTACCTTTTGATGACTGTATTTAGATTAAACTAACAGTGCTACTTGAGTCCATAGCTCTGTGCTACTGCTGAGGCTGGCAGCTTGGAATGCCTTCCAGACTCCTTGTTTTATTTTGCTATTCCTCCAAGAAGTGCTGGTTCACCTCCTCAGACTCATTTAAATGTCTTCCTATGTCCTCATAGCATCTTGTGCAAGACTCTTACAGAGCTATTAAACTAATACATTGAAATTCTGAGTTTACAATGCTTTTCATCCTGTCTAAAGGCTCCAGCCCACAGCGCAGGTGATAAGGCTGCACACTTGTGGCCATGGCCGTGGAATGAAAGAAAAGGGCAGGTGTAGGAAGACTGTGAAAGAGGTTGTAGTGTGTGTGCAGAGTCGATTCCACTTCATAGTGACCCCGAGTGAGAGGGCAGAACCGTCTCAGAGGATTTTCTAGGTGGTGATTTTTACGGGACCAGATCCCCGGGTCTTTCTCTGGCAGAGGCACTGGGTGCATTCAAACCACCAACCTTTCAGTTAGCAGCCAAGGACTTACCAGTTGTGTCACCAGGGCTCCTTTGTGAAGGATGGAGCACAGTAATTTGTAACTATTCAAACCAAGGGGCAAAGGCAGTAGAGAAATCACGATGTCTCTGAGGGTTTCCGACTACGGGTGACCAGAAAAGGAACACATTTAAATAGAAGGAAGTGGAGGGGAGAGAGGATCCGAGAGCACTTTTGACTTCTCGTTTATCATCCAGCCTATCAGATCTTATAGATGTCAAACAACACATGAAAGACAAGCTAAGTTCTTGGATAAATCGATCTGAAAACAGCTTGCTGGAGGATTTACCTATCACCATTAGTAGAGCAAAAGATGTGTGTGCATGAGTGTGATATCTACGATGCTAGAGCTTCCAAGAGTTTGCACTCTGGTGGTGCAGTGGTTAAAGCAGTGGGCTGCTAACCAGACGGCTGGCGGTTCAAACCCACCAGCCGCTCCTCGGAAAGAAGGTTGGGCAATCCTACTTCCGTAGTGATACTGCCTCGGAAACCCAAGGAGGGGTCGCTATGAGTCGGGTTTGACTCGATGGCACATAGCAACAACAAGAACATAGAAAACTCAAGAAACTTAACAAGAGAACTACTGGAACTTATTGAAAGATTTAGCA
>NW_006921644.1:117477-129908 GCF_000298275.1 Orycteropus afer afer | reverse complement strand
CAATCCTACTTCCGTAGTGATACTGCCTCGGAAACCCAAGGAGGGGTCGCTATGAGTCGGGTTTGACTCGATGGCACATAACAACAACAACAACAGAAGTTCCAAGTTTATTTTTATATAGTACCTGTTGACAAATTTAAAAGATAAGTTTTTTCATAGCCTGGGAATATATGTTTTAATTAATTTAGAAGACGCGCCAGTGATAGATATGAATCAAGATTTTCCTGTAAAATTGCTATCTCATCCCTTAGTACTAGAAGAGACCCTGGATGGCAAACCGTTCGGTGCTGAGCTACTAAACAAAAGGTTAAGAGTTCAAGTCTACCCAGAGGCACCATGGAAGAAAGGCCTGGAGAACTACTTCTGAAAAATTACCATTGACAGCTCTGTGGAGTGCAATTCTACACTCCAACATGGGATTGCATGAGTTGGAATGGACTTGATAATAACCGGTTACTAGTTATCCCTTAGTTCCAAGGACTTAGTTTCCTTTGTAAATCAAGTCATAACATGTACCTCTGAAGCAACAGATTCTTTTTGTTTGGGGGCTGCAATATAAAGCATACTGTAGTTCAAGAAAAATAAATAATCACTTCTTACTGGAGTTCCTTCAACACATCAAGTACTTTGCAATGTAGGGAATTTGCATCGGCAGGTTCATTCCCAGTTAATAGAGCTCTGAATATCTGTTTGCTGACTTTAACGAAATTTTTAATTGAATAATACTTCTTCCCAAATGCAGAGATCTAAATGACCCAGACGAGTTAGATCAAGAGTCTCATCAATAAAAATAAGCTTCCTAAAAACCAAGGGCTCGTTTTGTGGTGCTGGAAATGCTCATGCTCAAAACACTAACATGCTTGTAAACAAACAAACACTTCCTATTTTTCATAAAAATTTAAATTAATAATGGTCATTTCTTTACAAATTCATTTCGATAAAACCTTCCGGGCGTTTCTTCTTGGCTGAGTATGACCAGGGGCACAATTTAAAGATGCAGCAGTTGCCACTAGAGGCCAACTGGAAGCTCGAATGTGTCCTGTGAAGGGTTTTTAATTCTCACAAGATTGCATAATGCTGCAGAACGGAAGCTCTCTAGAGGGGCAATTACCTCAGCTCTTCTCAATGTTTGCGGTTTCAAATCCAGGGTCAGTAACTCAGTAGCATCCACATATATTTGCTGAATCTCCAAACACAGCAAGAGCAATGGATTCAAATGGACAAGTCCTTCCATAAAGCACAGTTAGTACCATCCTCATAGAGTAGCCCATTCCCACTCCTCACCCCCCCCCACCCATTTTGAGAGCAGTGATGCTACAGTTTTGCATTCCTACCTTCTAGCACATGCTTCTTACATGACAAGTCCCTGGAAAATGTTTAGTTAATGAAACCGAACATACTGAAGAGCATATTGTAAAATTTTAATCAGCTTCCGGTTTTCCGTTTATCAATGCCCCCTTGCCACACGTCACATGATAGATACTTCAGGCCTGAATATGTTGGGTCTAAAGTATTTAAACACACCAATCAAACGAATTCTGCTTTTTATCGTAAGAGGCAAATATTTAGTCTTGTCTATGTAAGCCAAATAATGAGGCGCACTGGTGGTGCAGTGGTTAAAGCAGTGGGCTGCTAAGCAAAAGGTTAGCAGTTTGAAACTACCAGCTACTCCAAGGGAAAAAGATGAGACAGGTTGCTTCCATGAACATTACAGCCTTTGAAACCCTACGGGGCAGCTCTGCTCCTACTGTGTCACTGTGAGTCAGAATCAACTTGATGGTGGAGGGTTTTGGTTTTGGTGTCTATGCCAAACAGGTGCAGTAGTGGTGAGTGTTTAAGAGTAATGGACAGAAGAACCATCCTAATTCTCAGTAATGGGGAAGAATCTCCCATGAAGCCTTCAATTCCCGGTATGTTCTTGTTGTCCCTAAATGGCAATAAAATACAACAGACAATACTAGGACGTTATTTCATTTGAGCATTATTTCAGAAAAATTTTACTCAATAAATCATCCTGGCATAAGACTTCCTGAAACAGTGTATTCTACATATCACACACAATTTCAAAGCATTAAATATGATCCTTTTTAGAGAAATACGTGAAGAAAATAAATAAATACATGTTGTTGTTGTTGTTAGGTGCTGCTGAGTCATCTCTGACCCATAGCAGCCTTATATACAACAGAGCAAAACACTGCCCGGTCCTGTATTAGCCTCAAGATCCCATCATTGCAGCCACTGTGTCAATCCATCTTGTTCAGGGCCTTCCTCATTTTCTTTGACCCTCTACTTTACCAAGCAGGATATCCTTCTCCAGGGAATGGTTCTTTCTGACATGACCAAAGTAGGTGAGATGAAATCTGTCCATTCTTGCTTCCAAGGAGCATTCTGGCTGCACTTCTCCCAGGATAGATTTGTTAGTTCTTTTAGCAGACCATTATACTCTTAGCATTCTTCTCCAACACCACACCTCAAAAGCATTGACTCTTCTTTGGTCTTCCTTATTCATTGTCTAGCTCTCACAATGCATAAGCAAAAAAGAAACAAACACACTGCCATCGAGTCAATTCTGACTCATAGCAACCCCTCCTTGGGTTTCCAAGGTAGTATCTCTGTGGAAGTAGATTGTCCAATCTTCCCTCCAAGGAGTGGCTGGTCAGTTTGAACCACCAGCCTTCTGGTTAGCAGTCAAATGCCTTAGGCACTATGCCACCAGAGCTGCTACATGAATAAGGAACGATTGAAAATACCATGGCTTGGATTAGATGCACCTTAGTCTTCAAGGAGACATCTTTGCTCTTCAGCACTTGAGAGAGGTCTTTTGCAGTAGATTTGCCCAATCCACTATGTCATCTCATGTCTTGACTGATTCTTCTTGAGTTGTGCCACATCAGCAAAAGGAGGTCCTGAAAGCTTTACTCCATCCACATCATTAAGGTCAGCTCTATTCTGAGGAGGCAGCTCTTTCCCAGTCATATTTTGAGTGCCTTCTGACCTGAGGGGCTCATCCTCTGGCACTGTATCAGACAATGTTTCTGGGGTATATTTCAGTAATCTATCAGACAGTGTTTCACTGCTATTGATAAGGTTCTCATTGGCCAATTCTTTGAGAAGTGGATGGCCTCTTCCTTCTTCCAGGTCTGTTCCAGACTGGAAGCCCCACTGAAACCTGTCCACCATGGGTAATCCTGCTGGCGTTTGCAACACCAGTGGCATAGCCTCCAGCCACATAGCAACACATAAGCCACCAAAGGATGACAAAATGACAGACAAGTTCATCTCCCTTAGTTGTTCCAAACCGCTCCACTCACTTCCTGGCCTCCCTTAAAGGTGCTCCAAACCCCATATCCAACTCCTCCTCTGGGCTTCCCCCTAAAGCCACTTCCAAAAGGCCCAGCACCTGGCTCCACTTCCGGGCTGCCCTTTAAAGCTGCTTCCAAAAGCCCCTGGCACCTAGCTCCACTTCCAGGTCACCCTTTAAAGCCACTTCCAAATAAATATATGGATATAGATATAGGAATGAACGTACAAGTCCCCGTTCAGAAAGAATATAGCTACATACAAAAGTTGTTTAAAGCTTTTCAAAAGGTGTAAAACCATCTATAATGAAACAGAAACAAAAACCACCAACTAGAACTGGCCTCTCCTTTCTCTCACGTGTCTCTGCTTTTAGTCATGGCTGTCTGTCCGTCCTGTACGTCCACATGGAACAAGGCTGGTGCATGCTCTGATGTGGGGCTCTTGTTCCTTCTTCTGTGAATTACCTCACCAGCTCAGGACCTGCACTGAAAGGTTGGGGTTCGAATTCACCCAGCACCTACGTGGGAGAAAGACCTGCCTGTCTGCTTCAGTAAAGTTACAGCCTAGACAACCATACGGGGCAGCTCTCCTCTGTCCCATGGGGTTGTTACGAGTCAGAACAGTGCCCAACAACAGCAACAAGTTCCCCAATTAGTCCCATTCTCTTTCCTCCATCATTCCCATCCTTCCCAACAGCTTAACTTTGTTGTTTTTATTGTTTTAACTTTACAC
Organism: Orycteropus afer afer; assembly: GCF_000298275.1. Taxonomy (NCBI): domain Eukaryota; kingdom Metazoa; phylum Chordata; class Mammalia; order Tubulidentata; family Orycteropodidae; genus Orycteropus; species Orycteropus afer. Next base: position 125,876 of record NW_006921644.1, on the reverse strand, counting down.
AATGTGGGAGCTCTGGTGGCATAGTGCCTAAGGCATTTGACTGCTATCCAGAAGGCTGGTGGTTCAAACCCCCCAGCCATTCCTCAGAAGGAAGATGGGGCAATCTCCTTCCATAGTGATACTCCCTTGAAAACCCAAGGAAGTGTTGCTATGTGTTGGATCCAACTCGACAGCAGTGAGTTTTTTCACACAGTGTAAATCTGATCTGTGTCAATCAAACACATATGCGCACACGCACACACACACACACACACCACTTATAATATTAAGTTGACCCCTGCCCTTTGAGATTCTGGGTAAGAAACTCAGTTCTTTGGCCAGACCTCCTGAGTTCCTTGTAGTTCATTAGAATGTTCCAGGCGTGTTGTGCTCATCTCTCTCAGTACATGCTTATCACACTGCGCTGGGCCTTTCTACAGAACCAGGAAGTGGCCAAGCTGAGCTTTAAGTCCAGGGCAGGCTGGTTAAGCGCCAGTCAGTCCAGCCACTGAGTAAACACATTGCCTATAAGGATGCCGATCACCCGGTAAGCACCTGTACAGTTGATTTTAAAGGAAAGTAAAACCTTTAGGAATAAAACATGACCAGAAAAGCATATGTACCTGAGAGGGAAAATATCAACAGCCCTAGTTCTCTTCATAATTATACCTGAGGCTATTAATATTTCCTCCTTACTACTTAAGCGAGCAACACGCTACACTATAAAATATTTGCTTTCCCCAACAAAGCAATGAGATGACCGTTTTGATACTGTTTTCTTTGATATAATAACACTGATGAACGCTTAGCAGCTTCTTCCTTTCTCCCTAATTACATGAGTGAAAAATATTTGGGGAAAGCATTTCATAGGCCAATAATTAACTGGTTCTAGAATTAATTTCTTCTTAATTTATATAATAAACTTTTCTTTTAGCTGCATTCGTTAGACTCTACACGTAAGGCTCTCTCACACAAAGTGCCCTTTCATACTTTGGTAGCTATTTGCTTGGAACTAATTGGATAGCACTCAGCATTGGTGTATTTATTCATAAATTTCAGATGCTAGGCAAAATACCAGGTGAAGCAGTACAAGCAAAGACTAATCACAGAGCTGAAGGTTACTGCATCTTCTAGAACAGTTTGGGTTTTTTTTTTCTTTCATTATTTTAATTAAAGAATACAATTGATGCCCAGAGCAGTGTGTCATGTTTTTGGTGAAGTGGTTGGAACTGAGAGTTATGATCAGCTTTTATTCTTTATGTTCTGCAGTCATTTCCTCAGTCACACATTCTTCTAAAATCTGGAAATGCAGAGTAAGTCCCTGGCTGTCTACCCAGCTACCGTTTCAGAGGATGTGATTATTTCACAAATGAGCTTCCAGTGTGATGGACAGCAACACAAACATCGCACTTAGCCCACAGTGTCTTGACTTCAGGGATGGGGCTGGGAAATTATTCATACATCCACTCACTCTTTCCAACAGCTAAACCTGAGTTCTTGTTCTAGTTGGAGCATTGGGGTACAGTCTTAGATGTATCACAAATCCTGTCACAAAGTGACGCAAAACCAAATGGGGAAGACAGAAAGGCAGGCCTTAAAGCACCTCCAGCCACAGACCAGAAAACCACTGCCACTGAGTGGAGCCTGGCGACCCTGAGCACGTCAGAGGAGAAGTGTGCACCACGGGGTTTTGACGGCTGATCTTCCGGAAACAGGTTATCAGGGCTTTCTTCCAAGGTAGGGATGGCTCAGACCTTCAACCTTTTGATCAACAGTGAGAACACTAAGTGTTTGCACCTCCCAGGGACTCTCAAAGAAAGGAGAGACTGCAGTAAATACTACACTTTCATCCAGATTCCTGACGTAATACCATCCTGATTGATTTGGCAGCCCATATGTTTTCTCTCGTTTCCTTTAAAAATCAATAAATGACTAGTGGTGTTCTTACAAGCCTTGATATCAAATGAGTTTTTATATTTTTCATCTGACTGTGAGGTGATAGCTTGGAAATTCATTCCCAAGAATTGCACTGGGTGAACTTGTTACAGTGCCGTACAAACTCTAATTGCACACTTTGGGACCCTGGTGAATTTTTACTCAGCACTGGTGATTGAGAGAATTATAGCTAAGAAAGAAAGATCAGATAAGTAGGTTATAAAAATTCGTATCAGATTGTACAGGAGCTCTGGTAGCATAGTGCCTAAGGCACTTGAATGCTAACCAGAAGGCTGGTCGTTCAAACCCACCCACCACTCCTCAGAAGGAAGATGGGGCAATCTACTTCCATAATGATATTGCCTTGGAAACCCAAGGAAGGGTCACTATGAGTTGGGTCCAACTTGACGGCACATAACAACAACAACATCAGATTGTATTGGGTTTAGTACAAACAAGCACTTCTCACTGGGTTGGCCTAGTGTTCACTCAGTCTGTTTAAGCATTTTTATCTCAAAGAATATCTGAGCTTCTTGGAATGTCACCACTCTGGTCATTTGATTCATTTATTCACTCAGCAAACATTCAGTAAGCCCTGTCATGTGCTACCTGTCATTACACACGTCTTCAGTATCGGTGGTTCTGAAACAGTTAATGACCTGACTCACTAACTGTTTGCTAACCAATCGAAAATCCATGTTTTTCCCCTCAGGTACATATATTTTTGTGGTCATATTTTATTCCTAAAGGTTTTCCTTTCCTTTAAAACCAATTGTGCAGCATTGTTCAAGGTGCTTGCAAGGTGATCGGCATCCCTACAGGCAGTGCACTCACTCAGTGGCTGGACTGGCTGGCGCTTAACCAGCCTGCCCTGGACTTAAAGCTCAGTTTTGCCACTTCCTGGTTCTGTAGAAAGGCTCAGCGCAGTGTGATAAGCGTACCCAGAACCACAAGGGGAAGGGGTCAACTTAATATTATAAGTGGTGTGTGTGTGTATGACATGGCTCAGATTTACAGTGTGTAAAGTTAAAACAACAATAATGAAGTTAAACTGCTGGCAAGGATGGGAAAGACAGAGGCAAGAAAAGGGTCTAATAGGGGAACTTGTTATTGCTGTTGACAGGCACCGGTGAGTCGATTCTGACTCACGATGACCCCATGTGACAGAGCAGGTCGGTCCCAAAGGGTGTGCTAGGCTGTAACTTTACTGAAACAGACCAGCAGGTCTTTCTCCCACAGAGCCGCTGGGTGAATTCGAATCCCAACCTTTCAGTGCAGGTCCTGAGCTGGTGAAGTAATTCACAGAAAAAGTAACGAGCTCCACATCAGAGCGGGCACCAGCCTTGCTCCATGTGGACGTGCCGGGCGGGCAGACAGCCATGAATGAATGCAGATGTGAGAGCAAGGGGAGACCAGTTCCAGTTGGTGGTTTTTGTTTGTGTTTCATTATCAATGTTTTTACACCTTCTGAAAAGCTTCAGATAATTTTTTTTTTATGTACCTGCTTTCTTTCTGAACAGGGACTTGTACCTTCATTCATATCTGTTTATTTTTTTTTGTTTCATTTAAAAGTGTAGTGCATTGCTTGGTGAGTGGTAAGGAGGAAATATTAACAGCCTCGGGCGTAACTATAAAGAGAGCTAGGCTAGATGCATATGGGTCAGAAGTCAAGAAAAAATGAGGCCCATAGTGCCCTGAATGCCTCTGATATTTTCCTTTGTAAGAAAGGAGTTAAGATTAACGAGAAACACCAGCTGGAGGCACACTAGACCTTTCACAGAATTATATCTGTTCCCCTGAAAACGAGCCCCAGCAGTACTGGGGCTGGCTGAGCTTTCAAAAATGTAAATCTGAAGTTTTTCTTTTTCATTTTGATGTTTGTTAAATATTAGTGGCTTTCTCAGGTTAAGAAAGGATGAAAGTATTGGGGGATATGAGTCTGTTCCCTTGACATGTTCAAGTTCTTCTCAAAAAACATGGAAGAAATTATAATCTTTTTTTAAAAAAAAGAAGAAGAAGAAGATAGAAAACCCTAAGATACCTGAAGAAAATCAAAATCGGTATCAAGGGAAGAGTGACATGGCAGTTGAGGGTCATTTCCCATAAATGATGACTCTAGGCCTCCTGGAGAAGACATTTGACTCATGATTACACAGAAAATCTGCATTTATAGTGGAAGAGAAGACAAGATGGTGCCCTGCTAACCAAACCAAACCAACTCACTGCCGTCGAGTCGAACCCGACTCATAGCAAGCCCTCCTTGTGTTTCCCCCGGCTAACATACTCTGCCAAATCCCCCTACAACAGAGATCTGGAAAAACTAAGTGAAATAGATACTGGAATTCTGAGCATCAAATGAGAAGATTAAGAATTAGATTGACCACTGATTGGAAAGGGAAACAAAGTGAGATTAGTGACCAGGGGGAAGGAAGAGAAATGGACCATTTGAAGTAGGGATATCCTGAATAAAGACAGACTCTGATGAAGAGGAGAAAAAGAACTTCACAGAATCCACAAGGAGATAATGACACAGTGTAGACAGACTGGGAGGAATTCAAGGCGAGCAAGAGACATGTGGGAGCTGGGAGAGAAATGTGCAGGGAATTGGGTCAGAGTTACAGCCTGTGGCCATGGAGAGAGAAGGGAGCGAGAAAGGAAGTCAGGTCACCACCGGTAGAAGCCAGGTGATGGCTGGTGAAAGACCTGTGTTAGGGAGGCTGAAGAAATTGGGCTCCAGACAGTCTCTTACTCAACTGAGTCTGGGCAAGAGTTGGACAAAGGGCTGTGTGAATGCAGAAGGAAAGACACCCGCGCCATGCCAGGGAATCCAGATAGGAGGGTACACTTTCCAATCTAACACACACCTTACCTGCACAGAGAGAAATACTCTTTCCACAGCCACAGACTCAGTGAATAGAGAAGCTCTACCCCACCAGCACCGACCCCTGGATACCTCCACCTCTAGCAGACTGAGTCAGGGGTTAAAACCTGCCCGCTAGGTACACAAGGGACTCAGAGAGCTTTTTCACACTGAACACAAGAGGGGCAATTCTGCCACTTCTTCTCAAGGGGGCTCACTCACCCAGGCACCTCCCACCTCTCTGTGAACTGAAAGGCCTGTATTGGGTGGTTAGAGAAGGCAGTATCAGGACAGCATTTCACTAGAGTGTGGACAGGAGCTGGATAAATGCTACATGTGGCCAGACGAGGGCCAGCCCACACAGGTGAATCATGACTGGTGAGCCACACTCTCCACTCCACTTGTGAACAGGGACAAAACTTCTCCTCACCACCAAGCCAGTGGCGGAGCTAGTCCCAGAGCCACCTGCAGCAACCCACTCCACACGGACAGGCCCAGAGGCTGCGGCTATCCCTCCCTCCGCAAACGTCACTGGCTGATCTTCTCACACTGACCACAAGAGGCGTACACCAGCACCTTGTTCTACTGAAGGAGCCCACTCGTGCCAGGCTCCTTTCACCTCTGTGGCACTCACCCCGGTGGATCAGTGGTTTCTGCTACTCTTGTCTGCTCCCAAGGCAGCCGGCTAACCAACTGCAAGAGTCCCTTCTCCTCAGTTTCCTTATTTCCCCTTTTCCTCCTTCTCTCTTTCCCAATTTTTCTCCCTTTTACCTGTTTGTTTCTCCCTCCTCTTTTTCATCTTTTAACATTGTTGCTGATATTTTTTTATCTTCTATTTTCATTCTTTGTTCCTTTTCCTTCTCTTCTTCTTCTCCTTTTTTTTTTTTTTTTTAATCCTCTTCTTGTCCCATCCAACAGGAGGAAGATATTACCTCTTCACTAGTCAGCCATTTCTACTGCCCCAGCCACCTCACCCAACGGACAAGCACCACTGTCAGCTCCTACACTACTGGATCAACACCAGACAGTGGAAAACACCTGTTCATCCCAACCGCAGCTCTTCTTCAAATCAGAGACCCACACCCACATTCCCATCAATTATTCCACCAATCTGGAGAGAGGAAGGGAGTACCTCAGTGCTGCCAAGTTAACAACCAAAGAAGCACACCTGCCACACTCATCTGGACATATTGAAACAAACACACTATCAACAAATAAAAACAACTTAAAAATGTCTCAGAGACAAAAGACCACTTCAATTCCAACTGAAACAGGACAAGATAAAAGAAGCAAGTGTCCAAAATAAAGAAGTAGGAAATCTCCCTGAGAGAGAACAGGTAATAGAACTATCTGAGAAGAAATTCTAAAGATATAGCCCTGAAGAATTCAGGAAAATCATACAAGAACAAAATGACAAAATATATAGACAATGAGAAATTATACACACACAGCAATTAGATATCTAGAAGCTGAACATTAAAATTAAGGAGACAGATAACACACTGGAAAGACAAAAGAGTAGAATTGAACTGGCTATAAATACATATCCCAGCTAGAAGACAAATCCTTTGACACTAGCTTGTATTAGGAAAATCAGAAAAGAGAATGAAGAGAAATGAAGAAAACATGTGAGTTCTATGGAATGATATCAAAACAAATAAAATACACATTACTAGAATCCCAGAGCAAGAGAAGACAAAAAAAAAAAAAAAAGAGAGAGAGAGAGAAAATTGTTAAAGACTTGTTAACAGAAAACTTCCCCAGCATCATGAAAGATGAAGCTCAATGAACCCCACACAAGATCAACCCCAAGACAAAGTCACCATGACATATCATAATCAAACTTTTCAAAACCAAAGACAAAAAAAGAATCTTGAGAGCAGCTCAGAGAAAACAAAATATTACCTAGAAAGAGCAACCAATAAGACTAAGCTCTGGTTGCTCAATAGAAACTATACAGACAAGAAGGCAATGAGGTGACACAGACAAAATCCTGAAGGAAAAAAGCATCAACCAAGAATTACATATCCAGCAAAAATGTCCCTCAAATATGATGGTAAAATTGGGACATTCCCAGACAAACAGAAATTAAGGGAATTTGTAAAAAACAGACCAACCCTACAAGAACTGCTAAAGGGAATCCTTCCAACAGACAATAGCAATCTAAGATTAAGACATATGACAACATCACCCAGAAACTAACCCACAAAAAGAATTCTCTAATCTAAAATAAGCTTACGAATTGGAAAATAGAGAACCAGAGGAGCAAATCTGTAAATGATACCAACCACAAAGAAAATACATGGGATGAAATTTCCATATGGAGAGGCAATCAGGATGATGTCAATACAGAATAGACTGTTCCAAACTTAGTGAGATAAGAATTTACTACAGGGAAACCACAAAGGAATGAGCAAATATTCTAAGCAAAATAAAACTGCAGAAAATTACAAAGACTCAGTAAACACAAAAGCAACAATGAAGAAAAGGGGAAGAAAACTTTATAATAAAATGAATTCAGCATAGAAAAATATTTAGAAGAAATCATCAACACCACAACAAAAAACACAAAAGAATAAAAGCAGTTAATTTATACATATGATTAATTTCACTAAATGTGAATGGATTAAATGTACCAGTCAAGAGAAAGATCGTGGCAGATTGGATAAGAAATGAAGACCCACTGATATGCTGCCTATAAGAGAGTCACCTTAAACACAAAGATATAAATAAATGAAAAATCAAGGGATAATATATATATATATATATATATATATATATCTCAAGCTAACAGCAACCAAAAAAGAGCAGGATTGCAGTATTGATTTCTGATAAAACAGACTTCAAGGGAAAATCCAGCAAAAGGGGCAAACCATATAACCATAATAAATATCTAAGCACCCAATGAAAAAATCCAAAATACATAAAGCAAACATTAACTGAATTAAAAGGAGAAAAAGACAATACTACAATAGTAGTAGGAGATTTAAACACACCACTTTCAATGGAGGACAGAACAACTAGAAAAAAAAACTCAACAAAGATACAGATGATCTCAACAACACCATCAACCAACTTGACCTCGTAGACATATACAGAGCACTCCACCCAACAAATAACACACATTCTTTTACAGTGCACATGGATCATTCTCCAGAAGAGACTATATGTTAGGCCACAAGTCAAGCCTCAATAAATTTAAAAACATTGAAATTCTACAGAGCATCATCTCAGATCACAACACTATAAAATTAGAAATCAACACTAGGAAGACCATGGGGAAAAAAAATCAAATACATAGAAACTTAACAGCACACCTCTCAAGAAACCCTGGGTAACATAACAAATAAAATATGAAATAAGAAAATTCCTAGAAACAAATGAGAATGAAAACAGAACACACCAAAACACTTGAGACACAATGAAAGCAATACTCAAGAGGTAAATTCATAGTAATTAATGCACACGTCAAAGAAGAAGAACCAAAATCAACACATTAACCCAATAACTGTAACAATTAGAAAAAAGAGCAACAAAAGAAGTCTTCAGTCTCCAGAAGAAAGGAAATAAAGATCAGAGCAAAAATAAGCAGAGCAGAAAACAGAAAGAAAGAAAAAAAAAAAAA
>NW_006921644.1:102317-117377 GCF_000298275.1 Orycteropus afer afer | reverse complement strand
TGGTTCTTCAAAAAATTAACAAAATCAACAAACCACTGACAAATGTAACTAAGGAAAAGGAAGAGAAGATGCAAATAACACAAACAATAAATGAAATGGGTGACATCACAACAGAACCAACTGCAATAAAAGGGATAACAACAGACTATTAAGAACTGTATTACAAGTTCTAAAACTCAGAAGAAATGGACATATTTCTAGAAAACAAGACATGTCCAAACTAGCAAAGACTGAGGTAGAAAATCTGAATAGACCCATAACAAAAACAAAACAAAACAACAACAACAAAAATAACTCAACATACAAAAGAAGTCCTGAGCCATATGGCTTCACTGGAGAATTCTATCATATGTTCAGAGAAGAGGTGACACCTTTCTGACTCAACCTATTATAGAACATAAAAAAGAACAACATACTCTCAAATTCATTCTATGAACTAAGCATAACCCTGATACCAAAACTAAGCAAAGACATCACTACAAAGGAAAACTACAGACAAATATCCCTCATGTATGTAGACACGAAAATCATAAATGAAGTCCTACTCAGTAGAATCCAACATTATATGAAAAAAAAAATACACCATAACCAAGTGGGAGTCATTTCAAGAGTGCAAGGATAGTTCAACACAAGAAAAATAATCAATGTAATCCACCACATACGTAAAACAAAAGAAATGATTTTATCAATTGATACAGAAAAGGCATTTGATAAAATCCAGCACCCAGACCTGATAAAAATTCTCAGCCAAATAGGAATAGAGGGGAAATTCCTCAACATAATAAAGGGCATATAGGCAAAACCAACAGCCAACATTATTCTCAATGGAGATACTCAAAGCATTCCATTTGCAAACAGGAACCAGAAAAGGATGCTCTCTATCACCACTTCTATTCAACATTGCATTGGAAGTCTCAGCCAGGGCAATAAGGCAAGTAGAGAAATAAAGGGCATCCAAACTGACAAAGAAGAAGTAAAGCCATCTCTATTTACAGCTTATATTGTCCTGTACATAGAAAAACCAAAAGATTCAACAAGAAAATTACTAGAACTAATTGAAAGACTCAGCAAAGTGGCAGGATACAAGATCAACATACAAAACTCAGTTGGATTCCTTTACATCAACAAAGAGATCTCTAAAAGAGAAATAAGGAAAACAATATACCATTTACCATAGCTACCAAAAAGATTAAAAAAAAAAAAAATACTTATGCATAAAGCTTACCAGGGACACAAAAGGTTTATACAAATAAAATTACAAAACACTACTACAAGAAACTACAAGAGAACTACATAAATGGAAGAACACTCTATGTTCACGTATAGGAAGACTGAATATTGTGAAAATGTCAGTGATACTCAAAGAAATCTATACATTCAATGTACCCCCCATCCAGACTCCATCAGCATTCTTTAAGGACAGGGAACAACCACTCACTAACTTTATATGGAAAGGAAAGAGAACTCAAATAAGCAAAACACTGCCGAAGAAGAAAAACAACGTAGGAGATCTCCCGCTCTTCGATCTCAAAACTATCATATATCCACAGCAGTCAAAACAGCATGGTATTGGTACAACAGACAAATAGACCAGTGGAATAGAATTGAGAATCCATAAATAGATCCATCCATCCATTCAATGGGGAAAAGATAGTACCTTTAACAAATGGTGCTGGCAAAATTCCATTTGTGGAGAAATGAAAGAAGATCTATACCTCACACCATACATAAAACAAACTCAAGCTGGATCAAAGACCTAAATGTAAAAGTGAACACTATAAAGTTCATCAAAGATAAAACAGGGGCAACCTTAAAGGCTCTAATTTATGGCATAAATAGACTATCAAACAACCCAAAATTCACAAACAGCAGAAGAGAAACTAGATGACTGAGACCTTCTAAAACTTAAATTCCTATGTGCATCAAAACATTCTCCAAAAGAGTAAAGAGAACCTACAGAATGGGAAAAAAATATTTGGCAATGACATATTTGAAAAAAAAAAAAAAATCATCTCTCAAATTTACAGAAAACTCCAACACCTCAACTACAAAAAAAACAAACAATGCAATATAAAAATGGGCAAAGGATATGAATAGACACTTCACCTAAGAAAATAAGCAGGCAGCCAGTACACACATGAAGAGATGCTCATGATCATTAGCCATGAGCGATGCAAATCAAAACAACAATGAAATATGTTCTCACTCCAGCAAAAATAACAAGACAGAAAACAACAAATGCTGGTGAGGGTGTGGAGAGACTGGAATGCTCTCATACACTGCTGGTGGGACTGTAAAATGGTACAACCACTGTGGAAAACAGTATGACCCTTCCCTAAAAAGTTAGAAATAGAAACATAATTTGATCCACCAATCCCACTACTAACAATATACCCTAAAGAGGTGAGATCCAGTGACATGAATAGATATGCTATTTACATAGCAAAGAGATGGAAACAACCTAAGTGCCCATCAACAGATGAATGGATAGCCAAACTATGGTACAAACACACAATGGAATACTATGCAACACTAAAGAATAATGAAGAATCAGCAAATCATCTCATAACATGGATGAACTTAGAGAACATTATGCTGAGTGAAATAAGTCAATCATAGAAGGACAAACATTGTATGAGTCTATTAGTATAAAAAGGTTTACACAGGGAAGGAAATTTTTTTTAGGGATGGGAGAGGAGTGTATGGGAGGGAAAACATGGATAGTTAAGAGACAAGTTTGATTTGGGTGAAAGGAAAAGCAATGTAACAAAAACATGCGACTAGCACAATATCACTAAGGAAAAGGAAGACACAGTGAGGTCAACCACAGGTACAAACAACACAAGCAACTACTAGTGTATACACAAAACTGCAAACCAGAATACTCAAACTCACTGCTATTGAGTCTGTTCCAACTTATAGTCACCCCTCCTTGGGTTTCCAAGGCAGTATCACTACAGAAGTAAATTGCCCAATCTTCCTTCCGAGGAGTGGCCGGTGGGTTTGAACTGCCAGCCTTCTGGTCAGCAGTCAAATGCCTTAGGCACTATGCTACCAAAGCTCCTATTAACTAGAATAGCAAATACTAACCCATGGGTGGATCAAGTATGATAGATGACTATACCAATGATCAGCACAGGTTTGGCAGATGATATTCCTACATATGTATTTGTAGAAAAATGTCCATAAGCATTTTAAAGCTAACAGGGGGCAAAGTTATGATAACTTCTTAACCACAGCGAAGCACCTTGAGAGACTGAGTTGGGCCTGAGGCTGGGAACCATGGTCACAGGGGACATCAAGCTCAACTGGCACCACCACATAGTATACAAAAATATTGTTCTACATCTTACTTCAGTGAGGAGCAACTAGAGTCTTAAAAGCTTGCAAGCAGCCATCTAAGATGCAACTATTGGCTTCTCCTTATCTGGAACAAAGAAGAGTGAAGAAAATAAAAGACACATGGAAACAGTTATTCCAAAAAACTAATAGACCATGAGAATCTCAGTCTATACAACCCTGAACCCAGAAGAACTAATGAGTGCCCAGCTACCAATGCCAACCAACTCAGCAAGAGATCAACACTGGAGATCCTGGGGAGTGGGGAAAAAATGTAGAACAAAACTCAAAATCATAAAAAAAAAAAAAAAAAAAGACCAGGATTACCGGTCTTATATTAAAAACTAAACTCACTGCCATTCAAGTTGATTCCAACTCACAGTGACCCCTTCTGGGTTTCTGAGGCAGTAAATCTTTACAGAAGTAAATTGCCCAATCTTCCTTCCACAGAGTGGCTGGTGGGTTTGAACCACCAACCTTCTGCTTAGCAGTCAAAGGCCTTAGGCATTATGCCACCAAAGCTCCTTTGGTCTTAAAGAGACTGGTACCACTCCTGAGACTATGCCCTGAGTCACCCTTCACGTCTGGAATTGAACTCACTCCTGTGGCTTAACTCTGGGCCAAACAATAGACCTATGAGCTGAAGACCTACCCCAGGGGAATGCACTCCTTAGAACAATCAACCATGGGAGATCAGAAGGGCAGCATTTGCGCAGGGACAAAGGGAGGGAGACAAGAAGCCATAGGCGAGAAGGACATAAGGAAAGAGTAAACACAGAGAGGAAGTGGAAGGAGAGCTGTTACACTGTGGGGAATATAACCAGAGTCACAAAACAAAATGTGTATGAACCAGTGAATGTAAAACGAATCTGCTTTGTAAAATTTCACCCAAATCACAATACAAAGTGAAAAAACAAGCACTAATCATAGAAAAGACAACCTGTATTTGCAACAGCCCAGCAGAGGCCAAAGCACCAAGCTCCGGAGAAGGACACATGCAGGGATGATTGGTGATGCCACTGAGGGCTGCAGAGACAGCCGTGCATGGAGGTGACAAGACCAACTGATGAGTGAGCTGGCTTCCTGGAGGGTGACAGATGTGCTCCCGAGATCTGTCAAACCTGGCAATCGCTACCCACCACCGCTGATTCATGTCTGAACGAATGACGTGGCTAGGAGAGACACAGAACCGTCTTTAAGTGTGATAAATTCTTGGGCAGGAAGGAGAAGAGTGGAAGCAGACAGCTGCTGTTTTCAATTTCCCTTCCAAGAGAAATCTGGAGTTTCGCAGGAGGCAAAGTGGGACAAAAGAGCTGAATACTCCATGACACTGTCATCTGTAAATGGCTTAACAGAGACTTACAAGAATCTGAAGGTTGTAATAGTAAAATACTAGTTAAAGTAGTTACCAGATGACTGGGAGTGTTAAGAAATAAATCGGTTAACAACAAAATGGTTCAAAATAGAGTATGGATTAAATAAGCGATTCCCACTTGATGGGTTACCATGCACCCATTAAAAAAGACAAATCCAAAGACCATTTGGCCACAAGAGAAATGCATGGCGAGCGTGAGAAGGCAAGCCTATGAGGAAAGGCTGGGCGCCAACAGCTGCTGCGTTACCACCGAGAGGGGTGATGTATGGCACACATCTGGCCTGGTCCCAATACTTGGAGGGCACGCCACAAATTTAAAATCAGACCAATTTTAAACTGACTTTTTACAAGTTATTAGAACGATAGGGTGTTTTTGTTTGTTTTATTTCTTTCTCGTGTTTGTTCTGGGCTGGGCAAAGAATGGATCTTCCATAGGAAGGACAGGGAGAATGTGCAGGCTCTGAGATTTACGGATAAGGAAGTGGGAAAGTGCCAGAGAAAATCAACTTTGGGGAAGAGGACAGTAGAGACACGCAGAGCAAACCACAACCCAACTGGGGCCCAGGAAGGTCGAAGAACAAGCATTTGGGGCTGGGGGCGGGGCAAAATAGTCTTTGCAATAACTGTAATGGAAATGCCATGAAAAAGAAAGAGGTGACTGTAACAAAAGGCAGTAAATCATGTGTTCTCTGTACCCCTGAGACTCGGTGGAAAGAGAATTAAACCAAACCAAACTCACTGCCGTCAGGTCGGATCCGACTCATAGCAACCCCTCCTTGGGTTTCCGAGGCAGTATCTCTACAGAAGTAGATTGCCCAACCTTCCTTCCGAGTAGTGGCTGGTGGGTTCGAACTGCCAGCCTTCTGGTTAGCAGTCAAGTGTCTTAGGCACTACACCACCAGAGCTCCACGGAAGGAGAATTAAGATTGAACAAAGCACTTGAAAGAAATGACAGGCCGATAGGGAAACATAGTTTGTATCATGGAGACACACACCTCTAAGGGAGACCATAAACCCCCATGGAGAGGCAGAGTACAGAGCACAGTGCAGAAAAACGACAGGAAAACAGAAGGGGCAGGGCGGTGGCCGTGCCCTTATGCCAACCAGACCACAGGAGCTCACTGGGCAGCACGCTGGGTGTGATCCTTGAATGCCAAGGAGGTGAGCAGGACTTCACTCATCTGGTCAGTTCCAATCAGTAAAAGCAAGACAGCTGCTGTTGAATTTTCAAAACTTCCAACAGCCAAAGAAAATACACAATGCATTTCATTGCCACAGGTTTAACAGGGAGATGGTGTCTCCTCCCGGAACATAGGGAAGGAAAGCGGCTTTTGGGGGCAAGAAACAAAGTCGGCACAGTGCCGAGGTCAGGCAGTACTGCAATTGTAGAAAAGTGTTCAATTCTCTTTGTGGTTTGGGCTGTTTCAGTCTCTTAGACCTGCTCCTGGAACTGCTGACCCAAATAAGACTTGAGGGAGTGGGTTAGTCTCAGGGCACCAGAGAGCAAGGAGGTCAGTGTATATTCAGAGCAGACATTTTTAGTTATCGACACTGAGTGAGTGACTGACACTTCATTCATAAGAAAAAGAGCTTGTTACTAAGATGCAAGTGACGAAACTCTTGCATGAATACAGTAGTAAAATGACAGGAATTTATCAGACGCCAGGGAAGGAACCCTGAGAAAAGGCTGATGGGTGTTCTACTTCTCAGTGGGGCTGATGATTCCAAAGGTTCATGAGAAGATGAATGGAATCGATTTCAAGAGCAATGGGTTTGGAACGAGTGGACTTGGGTCTGCGCAGCCACTTTATCCTTCCGTGTGTGGTGGTTTTCCATGCACCCTCTGCATTTCAGTCTGTATTTTACTGTTGTCTTTGTGAGCCATCAAGTCGAATCCAACTCAGAGCAACCTCATGTGACAGGGCACAGCCATCTTTACAGTCTTTACGGGAGCAGATCATGAGCTCTTCTCTTCCGCAGAGCCACTGGCGGGTTCGATCTGCCCACCCTTCAGTCAGCAGCCGAGTGCTTCACCACTGTCCTACCAGGGCTGCTTTCTAGCTTGTAAAGTCACAGTAACACCTGCCTCACAAGCCTGCGTGCGAATGACAGGAAGAAAGGAACACGCCGCACCTTCGAGCCTACAGAACCTGATTCAAAAGGAATACCTGTCACTATTCATCACAAACTTGTCAACAGGGGTGGAAAGCTGCGAGCTATAAAATTCTGACAATAAAAATCAGCAACGTGTACAATGAGGAAGGAGAAACATGAGGAGGAATCTAATCACAGGAAAGAGTTTTATAGGAAATTCATTAAAAAGAACACGTGTGCAATGAAAAGAGGAAAATAAAAGTGCAAGACTAGTTAATGCTTGTGGAAATTGCTAAAGGCAATGAAAACAAATGTTTTGTGTATTGTTGAGGCCAAATCAGAGCTAGGAAGCTGCAAGTCCACTCTGCTGCTAAAAAGAAGTTAATGATAAAAATTTAAAAAAATAAAAAAACAGAGAAAACCGTACTTTTATTTTGCTTCTAGCATCTATACAGGGCAAACGGAAAATTATCTCCAACACAAAGGAATTGATGACTAAGATGGATGAAGGAGCTGACAGTGTCTTCCCAGAGGGCAAAGAGAACTTCTGAGAACAGCCACCAAATGCGTGGGAAGTGCCACAGAGGAGAGACTCAAGAATGGCCGAGTCAGGGTAAGATAGTCTTCCAACTTCCCATCTTACTCAGAAAGATTTTTTGTTTCCTTGTCTAATAGAGTCTTCATTCTAAATGTGATTTGGTACAGTGGCCTATTAGAGTTGCTATAAATAAAAATAAAAAACAGTGAAGGGGACAAGAGAGTTGATGAGAAACAATGAGTAGGCTGAGCATGAGAATATGGATCCTAAGAGATGACGACAGGAAGGAATGAAGAGCTCAGCCTAACTAAATGAAATGGAAGCAAGATAAATAGAAAGTCAAATTAAGTTCAGAAAAGCAGTAACAAAAATAAATGGTCTCCTACATAAAAATGACTTTCCAGGCTTTATCATTAAAGTAACATACAATGCTTCAACTTATCTAGACCAAGTCTGTTCACCTCCTCTTTCTTGGTGATCAACAGAAATAATAATACTAAAATACGACTCCACCCATTGAAGCATTCTTTCCATACATACTGAGTATCTTCTTGACGCTAGGCACAGAAATGATTAAAATAACCCCTTTGCCTTTCAAAGATTCCATGGTACTGCAAAACAGACATGTGTATTTTTTAAATAATAAATTACGACGATATACAATCGGGGCAGGAATAGGTAAACGCTCACAGTATCGTGAAATTTCTGTGAAGGAAATGATGAAAGTTCACATGATTTGGTAAGACTCCATAGAGGAAGGAGGTGGTGTTCCCCAAGAGAAAGTTTTCTAGGAGGATTTGGAGGGAAGCAATTGGGGACAAGCTAAGCAAGGGCAAGTGAAAAGGCCAGGGAACAGAAGCCAGGGGACGGAAGCCGCGACCATGAGAAAAAGAATGCAGTCAAGAGGGACAAAGTGGAAAGGTCGACGAATTCAAATATGGAGGCACTGGTTCACTCTGCTGGAACGTAACATTAAAAACACCTAACAAGGAAACAGTGTTGCAAGGCAGGACTTGCTTATTTATTTATTTATTCACTTAAGAATACCTTAAGACTGATTACATCAATGCATTACAAGGCTTTACCTAAATATACAAGAACATCTGTAGCATGTTTTAAATAGTTCATGATATGGTGTGGAGGGGTGGAAGTCCCCGGGAACTGGGAGGAAGGGAGCAGCTGCCTGGCCAGCCATGCAGCCAAGTCTACCGGGCAGTCGGTGAGATGACCGACATCACAGCCAGATCATTCCCACATCCAGTAGCACAGAGGGGGAGAGGGAGGCAGGAGGCTCAATTCTGCTCCCTCAGAGACCTGCCTGCATCTTCTCCAGGGAATGTTCCAGTAATTAATGATACTCCACACATTCTTTTCATCATCATCTATTTCATGTTGGGGAAGAAAAAATATATACACATATTCATCAACACACACATGTATGGAAATGAGCTCCTGGTAACGCAAACCATTAATGGGTTCAGCTTCTATGTAAACAGTTGGAGACTCACGCTCACCCCGAGGTCTCTCAGAACAAAGGCGTGGCAATTGACTTGTGGAAAACCGACCACTGAAAACCCTAAGGAGCATAGTCATGCTCTGCCACACATGGGATTGACATGAGCCAGGACCAACCCAATGATAAACATACATATGTGTATATGTATGTACACACACACACTGCACTACAGTGAACTGCTTAATATGGCCCTTCCAGCCACAGTCCTCCATTTTGAGATATATTATAAATCCTAGCCTCTGGGCCTATGGTTATGATTTCATCCTGTGTGAGTTTTCTATTGCGTTGATGAGGAAGGAGTAGGGTGGGATGGATCCTGAGTCCCGCCTCACTGGAGGGTGTGACTCAAGGTACCACCCTTAGCTTCCTTGCGGTTATATGTATGAATGTTCTGGCAAAAGTCGCTCTCTGGCTCTGGGTCCTACACCTAGCTTGTCATCATCTTATTCCTAAGTCTTGGGACTTGAGACCTCGTCTGACCTGCCCATTTGGGTCCGTCAGTCCCTGCAACCACAGGAGTGAGGAGAAACCTCCAGAGCGACACCTGACCCATGGATCTGGGACCTGCCAGCCCCCACCACTGCGTGAGTCATCTCCTAGGCAGTTTGTGAGTTTTGCAAGATGTTACAGCAAAATATAGAACCCTCACACAGGACGCAGAGAACTGAGGGGAGGAGGAGGAGCGGATGATAAAAATGGTAAGACGGGTACAGCAGTTTGGAAAAGACGGACATTTGGGACACATTTAACCTCCACCTCACAGGCACCAGCCTCATGATGATCTTTGTAAACTATTCGAGCACACACATGCTGTACATGCAATTCTACGTCCAGCCAAAGCTGTCCTTCAAATACGAGGGCTAAATGAAGGCCCACCCACACAAACAAAGCTGAAGGAGCTCATTACCAGACCTTCTCTACAAGACATGTTCATGGTATACATACCATTCTGTAGTCCAGCATACAGTGAACAAATTAATGTGGTCACTTACAAAGGAGATCCAATAAAAAATGGAATTGGCTCAATTTTACCTGTTAAGCATAGAAAGCTATTGCGATTATAATTTTATTCTTAGTACGAAAAATTCTACATCATATTTTGTTAGCTTACTTTATTCATTCCTGTAGCACATATTTGATTATAACATGTTTTATCTTATGTTCCGTTTTGTGATAAGATCCTGTAGGATACTATGAGTTTAAGAAACCAATGTTATCTTCAGTGTTTGCACTTTGTTGTCCTAAATGTATCCTAGTTCCTTTAGTTCCTTTAACAAATTATATCTTCTTATTTTAGCAAAGGTTACACATATTACGATACTTCACAGGTTGTGCTGTGACATTTCACAGGTCCATGAAGCTCTCTTAGCAGGACTGTTGTACAGTTTCTATGTTACAAGTCCAACAGTTCAAATAAGCACAGTGAAACAAAAGAGCCTAATTGAGCACGTTTATAACCATGTACAGAATTCCCTTACCACCACTTTAGACAGAATTGCTTTTATTCTAGAAATGTTCTTTTAATTAAGTCCTAAACATTTAAAACATGGCAAATGTAAATATGTATTATAAATCCTTAATTATGAGGATCACTAAGCATTTATGTGGCTTTCTGCCTTAGAGATAGATTGTTTTTATTTAAAATCGGCCAAAACTGAAAGATAAAAGTGAATGACGTGAAAAATGTTAAACTTTATTTATAACGCCCTTCTCTTGGTATCAGTATCACTTTACTGCATTGTCATTTAAACTTAAATCATGCTTCAATTTATCTAGGGGCTTTTAAGCTAAAATCCCTCCAGTTGTCATGTATCTTCAATTCTGTGTTCCAAAAGACTAGCACCCAGCAACCGTCAAAAGCTGAATTACATGTTGAGGATCCTGAGGTCTGCATGCCACACCCAAAAAAATAAAGCACTTTGGGGGTCACAAAATGGCAATACTGTACCTCAGTTTGGGATGAATTTAAAGCAGATTGAGGAAGACCAGTTGCTATTTTTTAATCGCATCTACTGTTTTAAAATCGTACTAAAGAAAACACTGTCATCAAGATGGTGGCATAACATCTAGATGCAACAATGGGTCTCTCCTCGTCAAGAAGAAAGAAGAAAACCAAAATTAATGGAAACAATCAGTCCTAGCGACTGGTACACCATCCGATCTGCAACCTATACAACTAGGAGACCAGAAGAACTAGATGGTGCCCAGCTACCACTGCCATCCACTTGGAAGGGATGTAGGAGATCCTGCATAAAGAGGGAGAACAATGTGGAACAAAACTCAAAATCACTTGGAGGCAAAAAAAAAAAGAAGGTGGGGACCAGGTTTGCTGGTCCAATAGAGCCTGGTGTAACCACTGAGACTATGGCCCCTAGCTGCCCTTCAGGTCTGGAATTGAACCCACAACTGTGGTTTCCAGCCAAACAAAGTACAGGCATGTGAGTTAAACATTTACCTCAAGTAGACACACACCCTGGAGACAACAATCATGGGAGAAGAAGGGCTGCTTATGCACAGGGAGATAGCTCAGGGTGCAGAAGAGTATGAAGGGATGGACACTGGGAGGAGGTAACTATGGGGAGGAAGTGGGAGGGGAGCTGCTGCATTGTAAATTTTGGTCAATGACATGAGACAAAGTATATGTGAACTGCTGTATGAAAAGTGAATTTACTCTGTAAATCTTCACCCAAATCCTAATAAAAAAAAAAAAAAAAAGATGTTGGCATAAGTAATTCCAGACACCCCTACCCACAAAGAAATGCCACAAAACAAGGAACTGACCAAACTAAATTTCAGAATGATGGAAACAAGTCAACCAATGTTTTATAGAAACTAAGTATGTGCTGAGTGGTAAAAACAAAGAAAGAAACGTGACTTCACCATGGTAGAAAAGCTTTGGCTTTGTACATAGAGTGCCCTAACTCCTCCCGAACTTGACAGTAGTCTTAATCTGTATAAGCCTACATTTCTTTGGGCTAAAGAAAACATGGACAAAGAATTAAAGGATGTCAGGAAAGTGATGTATGAACAAAATGAGAATATGAATAAAGAGTCAGAAAGCATAAAAAAAGAATCAAACAAATACTGGAATTGGAAAAAATATAGTAACAGAAATGAGAATTTCATTGGAGGGGTTCAACAGCAGATTTCATCTGGCAGAATAAACAATCAATGAACTTAAAAACAGGACAACTGCAAGTTTTGAGTATGTGGAGCAAAGAGGAAAAAGAATTAAGAAAAGTAAATAGACCCTAAGGGACATGTGGACATTGGCAAGTGGACCAACATACACATTATGGGAGTCACAAGGCAAGGAAAAAAAGGGTCAGAAAGAATATTTGAAAAAAAACAATGGCTGAAAACTTTGTAAACTGATGAAAGACATGAATCTACACATCCAACAAGTAGAACTAACTCCAACAGGATATGGTACACCACGACACTTCCTAATCAAATTGTTGAAAGTCAAAAACAAAGCAAGACTTTCAAAAGCAACAAGAGAGAAGTGAATCTTCACATCCAAGGAATCCTCAATAAGATTAACAGCCATCAAAGCCAGAGAGCAGTGGGATGATATATTTAATGCACTGACAGATTAAAAAAAAATTGTCACCAAGAATTCTACATCCAGCAAAACTGTCTTTCATATATAAGGCCTGCATTAAGACATGCCCAAAGTTGAAGAAGCTCATTACCAAAGGCTCCTTCACGAAATGTTAAAGAGAGCCTTTCCAGTTGATGTGAAAGAACACCAGATGGTAACTCAAAGTATGTTGTTTTGTTGTTATGTGCCATCGAGTGGGACCCAACTCATAATGACCCCTCCTTGGATTTCTGAGGCAGTATCACTATGGAAGTAGATTGTCCCATCTTCCTTCCGAGAAGTGGCTGTTGGGTTTGAACTGCCAGCCTTCTGGTTAGCAGCCAAGTGCCTTAGGCATTACAGTACGAGAACTCCCAATACTCAAAGTATAGGAAGAAATAAAGATCTCATGGGAAAATATAAAGGCCAATTTTGTTGTTCTTTTAGTTTGCAATTCAAGTTTTTATATCCTATATACAGTTAAGAAACAAATGCATAAAAGTAATTATATTATTGTGTACACAATACATAAAGAAGTAATTTGGGACAACAACATAAGGTGGGGTACTGGATGAAGTGGTATAAAATAAAATTAAAAAAATAAAATAACACTGACATCGAATTGATTCTAACTCATAGTGACCCTATAGGAACAGGGTTTTTGTACACCACTAAACTTGTTGTTATCAATTCAAATTAGATTGTTATACATTTAGGAGGTTAGATGTAATCTCTATTGTAACCACAAAGAAAGTATATGAAAAATATACACAAAAAGAAGCAAGAAGAGAGACAAATTGGTTCACTATAACAAGTCACCTAAATTTAAAAAAAAAGAAAAAAATGGCAGTAGATGAGGAAATGAGAGACCAAAAAGGTATGAGACACATTTTAAAAATAATAATAATAGCAAATGACAGAAGTCCTTCCATATTGGTAATTACTTTAAATCTAAATAAACTAAAATTTTCCACCAAAAGGCAGAGATTAGTAGAATGGATACCGAAAAAAAAAATTTTTATGTGATCCACTTATATGCTATCTAGAAGGAGGACTTTGAACCAGTTCTTCCCAGTTCAGTCACAGCCAAAAAAGCAAAACCATGAAAAACCCAAATTTGTAAAACATGGATGTACCAGAATGATAATCAGAATGGGAAAAATTACGGGTTGAAACCCTGCTATAAAGTTAATTTCCCTCTTAGAAAACAAGAGCAGTATGTGCACTGCATAGCAAATAAATCTCTTAATTGTCAGAGTCACAAACAGTGGCACCCTACTCAAAGATGGTGGCCAAATATGCCACTCTCAACATATGTTGCTCTCCACAGTACTGGCAGTGATCCAATCTCCTGCATCAAGTTCCTGAAAGGGCTCTCTATGCCTCTTCTGAGTCTTCCATTCCCGAGATTCAACCCATAATTTTTCCCATTACAGTCACTATCCTGGTACATCCACAAATTTTACAAATTTGGGCCTATTCTAATTTTGCTGCATCTGCCATTATTGGAGTGGTTTAAACAAGTTCAAAGCCCTGTCTACAAGAAATATATCTTAGTCGCAAATATACAAATATATTAAAAGTGAACAGGTGAAAAAAGCTTTCCACCCAAATAGTTACCCAAAGAAAGCTAGGTGGCTATAGTAATATCAGACAAAGTGAATTTTAAGATCAAAACTGTAACAAAAGACAAAGAAGGTATTATATAATGATGAAAAGGTCAATTCATCTAGGAAATACAAGAATTATAAAGGTATATGCACCTAACAACATACTAAAAATATATAAGAAAACATTGACAGAATTGAAGAGAAAGAAATAGGTGGTTCTAAAATAATACTTGAAGACTTCAGTACAAAACTTGGAAAATAGGTGGAACATCCAGGCAGAAGGTCAGTAAGGAAAAAGAGAATGTGAACAAAGCTATGAACCAACAAGACATAACAGACACTTACAGACACTTCCCCCAACCACAGCAGAATACATACTCTTTTTCAGTGCACGTATAGCATTCTCTAGTACAGGCCATATGCTAGGTCACAAAATAAGTCTCAATACATTTTAGAAGGCTGAAATCATACATATTTTCTATGATCACAATGGAATGAAACTGCAAATCAGTAAGACAAGGGAAGCTGGAAAATTCACAATAAATATAGAAATTAAACACTGCTAAGCAATCAATGTGTCAAAGAAGAAATAACAAGGGAAATTAGAAAACACTTAAGAGATGAATGAAAATGAAAGTACAATAGGCATTTCAATAAAAGATAGAACAACTGGAAAGAAATTCAAGGAAGATTCAGAAGAAATAAATAATATGATTAACTAATTTGACCTTATAGACATCTACAGAGTACTTCACCCCAACAACAGAAAAATACACATTCTTTTCCAGCACACATGGAATATTCTTCAGGATTGACCACATGTTAGGGCACAAAGCAAGCCTCAATAAATTTTAAAAACATTAAGATACTGCAAAGGATCTTCTCAGATCACAATGCTATAAAATTAGAAATCAAAACTCGGAAGACCAACTGAAGAAGAGCAAACACATGGAAACTGAATAACACCCTCCTCAAAAATGACTGGGTAACAGAAGAAACAAAAAA
>NW_006921644.1:28821-101712 GCF_000298275.1 Orycteropus afer afer | reverse complement strand
CTGACACCAATCGTACTCAAACTATTCCCAGAACATAGAAAAGGGTGGAATCCTCCCAAATTCAGTTAATGAAGCAAGCACAACCCTGATACCAAAACCAGGCAAAGACACCACTAAAAAAGGCAAAACACAGACCAGTATCTCTCATGAATATAGATGCAAAAATCTTCAACAAAATCCTAGCCAATAGACTCCAACAACATATCAAAAATAATAATAATACATCATGACCAAGTGGGATTCATACCAGGTATGTAAGGATCATTCAACATTAGAGAAACAATCAATTTAATCCATCACATAAGTAAAATAAAGAAAAATAATCACATGATCATATCAACTGATGCAGAAAAGGCACTGGATAAAATCCAACATCCATTCCAAAAAAAAAACTCTCAGAAAAATAGGGATAGAAGGGAAATTCCTCAACACAATAAAGGACATATATGCAAAACCAACAGCCAACATTAATCTCAAAGGAGAGCGACTGAAACCATTCCTTTTATAAACAGGAACCAGACAAGGATGCCCTCTATCACCACTTCTATTTAACACTGTATTGGAAGTCCTAACCAGGGCAATAAGACAAGAAAGGAAAATCAAATGCATCCAAATTGGTAAGGAAAAAGTAAAACTACCCCTATTTGCAGATGATATGATTTTATATACAGAAAACCCAAGAGACTCAGCAAGAAAACTAGTAGAACTTATGAAAGATTTAGCATAGTGGCAGGATACAAGATTAACACAAAAAAAAATCAGTTGGATTCCTCTACACCAGCAAAGAGATCTCTGAAAATGAAATAAGGAAATTAATACCTTATTTATAACAACTACCAAAAAGATAAACTACTTGAAAATAAATCTTACCAGGAACACAAAAGACCTATACAAAAAACAAAAAACTACAAAACATTAAGAAACTAAAAGATCTACATAAATGGAATTCAACTTATGGATAAATAGATTGAACACTGTGAAAATGTCAAACTACCCAAAGCAATCTATACATTCAATGCAATCCAGATCCAGATTCCATCAACATTCTTTAAAGATGGAAAAAAACAATCACTAATTTTATATAGGAGCTCTGGTGGTGTAGTGCCTAAGGCATTTGACTGCTTATATGGAAAGGGACGAAACCTTGGATAACCAGAGCACTACTGAAGAAGAAGAAAGTAAGAGGTCTCATACTCCCAGATCTCAAAACCTACTACACCACCACAGTTGTCAAAACAGCCTGCTATTGGTACAACAGACACGCAGACCAATGGAGCAGAATTGAGAACCCAGAAATAGATGCATCCACCTATACTCAGCTGATTTTTGACTATGGGCCAAAATCCATTAATTGGAGAAGAGATGGTCTCTTTCACAAATGGTGCTGGCAAAAGTGGATATCTATTTGCAGAAAAATGAAACAAGATCGGTACCTCACACCATACACAAAAACTAACTACAGATGGATCAAAGACTTAAACATGAAACCTAAACCTATAAAGTTCATCAAAGAAAAAATAGGAGCAAACTCAGGAGTCCTAATTTATGCCATAAATAGATGATCAAGTATAACCCAAGATGCAGAAACAGCAGAAGATAAACTAGATAATTGGGACCTTCTAAAAATTAAATTCTTAGGTGCATCAAAAGACTTCTCCAAAAGAGAAGGGCAATGTACCAAATGGGAGTGACCAATATAGCAGCATTAAGGATGAAAAAGACATAGAGAGGTACATGGGAGGTACAGACAACAAATATGAACCCTTTTGCACATACAGTACTGCGTTGTCAGTGAAGGCAAACATGGGTATATGGATGGATAGATGGGTGGACAGGCTAAACGATTAGGTATGTCTATGAAATGGGGAGTGTATCCAAGAACATATATAGGGTTGTCAGACAATGGTCCTATAAGTTTATGTGAATGATCAGAATTCCCAGGTATATAGTATAGCTGACAAGGGGCAAGGCTGTGGTCACTGCTTGGTCACAACCTGCTACCCACGAGTAGTTGAACCTGTGGGCTTGGGACCATAGTCGCAGGGGACATCAAGCTCAACTGGCATAACATACTATACAAAACATTGTTCCACCTCCTATTTTGGCAGGTAGCGACTGGGATCTTAAAAGCTAGCAAGCTGCCATGTAGATGCAATGATGGGTCTCTCCCTGTCCAGAGCAAAGAAGAATGAAGAAAAACAAAATTCATGGAAACAATTAGTCCTAGCGACTGGTACACCATCCAATCTGCAGCATATGCAACTATGAGACCAGAAGAACTAGATGGTGCCCGGCTACCACTGTCATCCACTTAGAAAGGGATCTATGTAGGAAATCCTTGATAGAGAAGGAGAACAATGTGGGACAAAACTCAAAATCGTCTGGAGAAAAGAAAAAAAAAAAGGTGGCGACCAGGTTTGCTGGTCCAATAGAGCCTGATAGAACCACTGAGACTATAGCCCCTAGCTGCCCTTCAGGTCTGGAATTGAACCCACACCTCTGGTTTCCAGCCAAACAAAATACAGGCATATGAGTTGAACATTTACCTCAAGTAGATACACTCCTTGGAAAGAACAATCATGGGAGAAAGAAGGGCTGTTTATGCACAGGGAGACAGCTCAGGGGGCAGGAGTGTATGGAGGGATGGACACTGGGAAGAGGTAACTATGGGGAGGAAGTGAGAAGGGAGCTGTTGCATTGTGGTAAACTGTGGTCAATGACATGAGACAAAGTATATGTGAACTGCTGTATGGAAAGTGAATTTTCTCTGTAAATCTTCACCCAAATCACAATTAAAAAAAAAAAAGACTTCTCCAAAAGAGTGAAAAGAGAATCTACAGAACAGGAAAAAATATTCAGAAATGATATATCAGACAAAAGACTTATATCCAGGCAGCCAGCAAACACATGAAGTAATGTTCACAATCATTAGCCACCAGAGAGATACAAATCAAAATAACCATGAGATAGTATCTCACCCCAGCATTAATAGCAAAGTTCAACAAGACAGAAAACATCAAATACTGGTGAGGATATAGAAATTGTGATGGTCATACACTGCTGGTTGGACTGTAAAATGATACAACCACTGTGGAAACAGTATGGTGATTCCTTAAAAAGTTGGAAATAGAAATAATATTTGATCCAGCCATCCCATTACTAGGTATATATCCTAAAAAAGTAGGAGACAGGACATGAACAGGTATACGCACACCCATGTTCATTCCAGCACTATTCACAACAGTAAAGAGATGGAAATACCTAAGTGCCCATCAACTGAGCAACAGATAAACTGTGGTACATACACACAATGAAATACTATGCAACCCTAAAGAATAATGTAAAATATGCAAAACACTGTGTGACGTGCATGAACTTGGAGGAATTTATGCTGAGTGGAATAAATCAATCACAGAAGGACAAATATTGTAATAGTACACTATTGTGAAAAGTCAAGGAAGTTTATACATAGAAAGAAACTTTCTTTGTTGGTTACCAGGGATGGCAGGGGAGGGGAAGCTAAATTCCTAGACAGTTTGAAAAAAATTAAAATATATATGTGTGTGTGTGTGTGTGTGTATGTATATGTATGTGTGTATGTATATATGTATATATATGTGTGTGTATATATGTATATGTATGTGTATGTGTGTGCATATATATGTATGTATATATATATGTATGTATGTATGTATATATATACATGCAGAAACCAAGGATTATTATTTATTAGTGGCTAGCCAGGGAAGGTGGAAGGGAGAAAGGGGAAGCTTTAGTTTATGGGGCATCAAGCTTATGCTAATAGTGGTGGAATATTTTAGGGAAGGATAGCAGTAATATCAGCACAACATGAAAACGTCACCAATGTCCTTAAGCTGTAAATGAGGAAGTGGTTATGTTGGCAAATGTCTTGTTGTATATGTTTTCACCACAATAAAAGTGAAAAAAAAAATTACACAGTGCAAAATGTATGGGATGCCAGGAAGGGAGTGCTGCCCAGAGGCACAGTCACAGTAGCAAACGCACGTGTCAAGGAAGAAGAATGATGTCAAAGAAAAGGAAGAGAATGAAGGCCCAAGTGATCGGAAGGAAGGAGATGGTAAAGGTGACAGGGGAGATAAATGAAATAAAGAACAGAAAAACAACAAGGAGATACAAAAGGCCCAAAAGTGCCTTCCTGAAAATATCAATAAAACTGACAAAGAAAAATACACTGAAACTGAAAACAGAAATAAATGTGGGAAAGAACTACTAGGTGTGCAGGATTGTAAGAGAATACCATGAGCAACTCCACGGCAACAAATTAGATAACGTAGATGAGATGGAAGGAGCCCTGGTGGTACAATGGTTAAGTGCTCGGTTGCTAACCAAAAGGTTGGCAGTTCAAACCCACACAGCAGCTCCATGGGAGAAAGTCCTGGTGATTTGCACCCGTAAAGATTACAGCCAAGAAAACCTTATGGGGCATTTGTACATGGGGTTGCTACGAGTTGGAATCAACCAGATAGTACAATAAAACAACAACAGATGAAATGGATAACTTCTTAGACACCACAAATCACTTAACTCACGAAAAAATACAAACTCTCAACAGATCTATAACAAGGAAAATCGTTGTGTGATATCACTTACATAAAATATCTAGAAGCGACCAATGCACCAAGACAGAAGTAGATTGAAACCAACCAGGCACGGGCAGAAGACAAAAATGGGGGGTTATTGATTAGTGGGCACAGTTTGTGATTGAAGTGAGGAAAATATTTTGGAATTAAATAGTGGTGATACCAAACCAAACCCACAGCCATCAAGTCAATTCCAACTCACAGCGACCCCCTTTGGGTTTCCAAGGTGGTAAATCTTTACTTAAGTGATTGCCCAGTCTTCTTTCCACGGAGTAGCTGGTGAGTTTGAACTGCCAACCTTCTGGTTAGCTGTAGGCACTACACTCCAAGAGCTCCTTATAGTGGTGATAGTTGCACCAAAAATAAAACAAAAACACAAGAGACTATTCTTGTGTGGGTAACAAGTGAAAAACTATCTTATTATTCACCCCAAAACCAAAAGTCATTGCCACTGAGTCGATTCCAACTCCTGGTGACCCCCAGTGACAGTGTGGGAATGCTCCAAAGGGTAATCTACACAGAAGCAGATCTCCTCGGGCTCTTCTTCCACAAGGCCACCGGCTGTGTTCGAATGCCAGCCTTTAGGCTAGCAGACAAGCACAGACCTTTCCCATCACCCACAGACCTCTAAATCCCAACACTACCTAATTCAAAATGTGCCACCCAGGGGCAATGTTTACCCAACTATATTGTTCCATTTCCCGACTTTCACACGCAAGGTCATTCAACACACACACAAATGACACATTCCTTCTCATCTCAACAACTCTTGTACCTCAAGTATCATTTTCAATTTAGTCCTTTCTTCTCTTTGATTAAGGAGCTCTGGTGGCACAAGTACCTAACGTACTTGACTGCTAACCAGAAGGCTGGTGGTTCAAACCCACCAGCTGCTCCACAGAAGGAAGACTGGGTAATCTACTTCCATGAAGACTCACCGCCTTGGAAACCCAATGGGGGTCACTATCAGTTGGAATAGAGTCGATGGCAGTGGGTTACTCTGAGACTTGATTATCTACCATCAACAGAGTTTAAAAGTCAACACAAATTACTATCTTTGAAAACTAAAGGAAAGACTTGAAAATCCAGACAGGTATGTAATGTTTTACTCAAATTTTCTGAGTAATCCCTCCGTTTAGTCTGGAATAGCAAAGTTAATTATTTCATCTGACAGGAGCATCTCGGTCATGGCCCAGAGGATCCAACTGTCTGTTCAAGGTTACAGGGGCAACTAACAACTCCAAAGCTTACAATCAATTCCTAGGATGCTTAATCAGTGTACTTATTCAAAGAACATTTCCTAAAATTTACTACTCTCTGTGGGTAATAAATGCAGAGCAAGTCAAATAGTGGAATCACGGGTTATATCTTATCTAAAAACTATATAATAAGTGTAATTCAGGAAGGCAGGTGAATTTATATATTGTATGCCACCTCTAAATCAGAATCAACCTATGACCCAGTTTAAGTGCCATAAGTGTCAGTGGGGCGGGGCTGGGGGAGGTTATAGAAACAAATATGCCCTTAACGATTCAGAAGCACATGATACCTTACTCCAGACCACTGACGAGCAATGAGAGGTGCTTAATAAAAAAAGGAATTAGAGCTACAGGGGAACTGATACGTAGCCTACCATGTTTTTCTTTTCCTTTTCTTTTGTAATTTAAAAACCTTAGAGGTAAATTTCATCACTGCTCTAATAAATACTCATAGCATTAAAGTTTTTATAGTCACGAATTTTAAACCACTTAAAATGTCAAATGTTTCCAGGCTTCACTCACTTTTCCAATTATTACACTGGAATGACTCATTAACTGTAACATAAACAGGCTCGTTTTTACCTCCCGTTATGCCATTTTCTCCAATTTTATTACCAGAATAACACTTTGCCATGAACCATGACAAAAATTCACTGGAAGGAAAAAAAGTACCAAACGAAACACATACTATTCCTCTTCAGAATGACAATTTTCCATGGCCAAATAGAAACAGTGATGACAACTTATCAAGGGTTTGGCAAATATATTATTTACCCTCACCCAAGACTGTCAAACAACTGAGCAACATGCTACTTTTTACTTGTTCAATAGCTCATCAGATTTGGTCTTTACCAATGCAGACCAATGTGTTCACCCATGCTTATCACACTAGTTAAGGTGAAAAACGTAAAGGCTCTAGATGAGTATTAAACAAGACAAAATTTTACAGTAGAGGCCAAAAATTCGGAATCAAGAAAAACAAACAAACAAAAATTAGACCTAGGCAATACTTTAAACACTAAGTCACTGAAAAATGTTAATATTTCATCAGAAATATTTACCTACCAATCTGAACATGCCTATCTGGTATTTGTGTGACAATGTTACATAACTTTTTGTTTGCTATTCTTTGTACTGTTTCCAGGGCTGAGTCATTCCATAAACAAACTTTTAATCAGTAAGGAAGAAAAGATTTTTTTAAAAGATAGTGAAAAACAGCCAGCTACCCAGAGGGAGCAAGTAGTCGAACTTGTGGGCTCAGGACCATGGTCACAGGGCACATCAAGCTCAACTGGCATAACATACTACACAAAAACATTGTTCCACATCCTACTTTGGTGAGTAGCGACTAGGATCTTAAAAGCTAACAGGCAGCCATGTAGATGCAACGGTGGGTCTCTCCTCATCCAGAGCAAAGAAGAATGAAGAAAACCAAAGATGCATGGAAACAATTAGTCCAAGGAACTGACTGGCACACCATGCAATCCTCAGCTATGAGACTATACAACTAAAAGAAATAGATGGTGCCCGGCTACCACTGTCATCCACTCGGAGCGGAATCTATGCAGGATAGAGTGGGAGAACAACGTGGAAAACAGGGACCAAGTTTTCTGGTCTGAGAGAGGCTAGTGGAACCCCTGAGACTATGGCCCCTAGCTGCCCTTCAGGTCTGGAATTGAACCCATTCCTGTGGCTTCCAGCCAAACAAAAGACAGGCATATGAGCTGAACATTTACATTAGGTAGATACACTCCTTGAAGAGATCAATCATGGGAGAACAGAAGGGCTGTGTATGCACAGGGAGACAGCTCAGGGGTGTATGGAAGGGAAGAAGTGGCTACGGGGAGGAAGTGCGAGGAGAACTGTTGCATTGTGGGAGATTGCAGTCAATGTCATGAGGCAAAATGTATGTGAACTACTGTACAGAAGATGAATTTGCTCTGTATACTTTCACCCTAGCACAATAAAATTTTAAAAAAATAATAAAATAAATGTCTTGGAAAAGAAAAAAAACATATATATAGTGGAAAAATTCTCCAATGACTTATGACTAACTGGTAACCTGAAGGTCCAATGAAGCACTGGTTCACAATTCTAAGGCTCTAATATTGGTGACTTTGAGGTAGGGAGACTCAAACTCTAAAAATAGTACTACATTCAGAAAATGCGTATTTGTGAAGCCAAACTGATAATCTACTGGAAAAAATTTCTAAGTCAAGTCATGCCAATGTCATTATCTCTAATCATATACTCATGGTGGATGGTCATGAACCCCATGACAATTCTTGTTCAGATACCCAGAATAAGTCCCATTTCAGTATACTCTCTAAGAATATCTTAGGTTGTCTTTGAGTTGGAAAGTGGTCTTTTGACAAGACTTAGAAAGCTACATTAGAGCTTAGCCATTAAAAACAGTGTTATGGCCATTTTGGAAAAAACAAATGCTACAATGGAATGTTAACAAAAATCATTTTTTAAATATCATTCCCCCATTATATTTTTTAACTTAAACTTTAAAAAATATATATGGTAAACAGTGTAATGCAAATAAAATGAAGCTAGTGATTAGATCTTGGAAATGGAAAGTAAATACAATTCCAAATGGACAGACGTTAACGTAAAAGTTGAATACACTGGCATGAGCAGGTGAAAGGCACTTGCTTAATTATTATGAATTCTCAATGGGCTGTGTTTAAATGAAAAGCTATTTTTCAATTTATTTTAGAAAGTTTGATTTCAGAATTTTTAGGAAGTTGCTGCTTTGAAACTCAGAGAGACAAGAACACTTTTATGAAAAGATTCCTTCACTCACATAATCACTGATTCTAAGGAGAAGTTTCTGGTTGGTATGGAGTGGAATCTTTTATGGGCATGAAAGTATAAAATAGCAGCAAAATTTTCATCCAAAGTGTCTAAGATACAATTACTTATTCACATGCCGCGCTTCTTATACTAATAGAATTACTTGAGATTGAATGTATTTTATAGCAACCAAAACTGCTGAAACTTTCAGATGATTACAAATATCCATGCCACTGACCTAGCAATATGAGTCATACACTGCTAAAGTCTCACATTACATCATATGTTGATTATTTAAATCAGGGGACAAACTTTTTCTATAAAGGATCAGATAATAAATACTTAGCTAATATTAATAAATAATTACCTATTATTACGTAGGTACTTATATAACAAAAGGAAAAACAATTTCCAGGAAATTTTATTGATAAAATTCAAAATATAATAATAATAAAGTACAAATTTTTGTTATATGGGTCTACTAATGAGAAGAATGGATGACATTAAAATTTAAATTTCACATAATGCCCAGGTGTCGTGAAGAATTCTTCTTTTGAGTTTTTCCAAACTTTAAAAAATACAAATACTATTTTATTTTAGGACATGGGCTGTGTGAAAATAGGCAATGGACCAAAACTGGTCCAAGCGCCCATAGTTTGCCAAAATTTAACTAAACATTACATTATATGTTATATAAGTCAATTAATCTGTTTTCATTGAAGGGGTAAGGCAATTCAATCCATAAAGATTGGCTTCAGTGAAGATACATAGTTTGGCTCCAATGAAGAAAGTATTTACATATGATACAATTTCTGAAATTAATTTTAGAAGACACTAATAATGTTTATTACTTAGAGTAAGTGCTAGGTATTATGGGAACACCAGGTGTGTGATCTCCATATTGGCCTATGAGCTACGTTATCCCCAGCACTGAGGGCAGCCCTCATGCCCTTATCAGAAATGACTTGGACACAACAGGGACCAGGGTAAAAACTAATCAGCATTACTATTAGAAAAGCAAATCAAAGTCCACGCTCACCTTTATATCCAAAAGTCATGCACTGGATTACTTAATCATATTTTATCAGTCCTTTGTACTCCGGTTACTTTTCGTTATGGGAAGGTAATTTTGGGGAGGTGGGGTAAATAAGGAAGCTTCTAGAAAGAATGATAAAACTGAGCTGTAACCATCTGAAATCAGTCTAGCTGCATCCAGGTGGTAACCCAGAGCCCATAAGAGCGATCCTCTAGTCAGGTAATCACCTTCATCTATTGCTGACTTTAACATATCCTTCAGTGCTTTTATTCAGGGTAAGTATCCGGTTATCCTTTATTTCAAGTAAAAGAAAAAAAGCACTCAGAAGTTAGGTTCTAATTAAGTCATTCATACACTATTTGGTTGAGCATTAATTAGCGTAAGGTTCAGCATGTCTTAGGCCATGGTTTCCATCACATGATCTGTACCAGTAAAAATAAAGGCCAAACTCTTACCCACCTTACTATTTATACTTGTTCCTTCTTTTCAGGAGAGGTGACCCTTTCCCCAACAACATCTTAATGTTCAGAAAGAAACTGTGGATTCAAACCAATAATTATAAAATAAAGACATGACCCCATGCGTGCTTCCCATAGCAACTGAGGAAAGCAACAACAGCCTATGTAACTCCTCAGAAAGCAAGCCCTTGTATGTTAGTCCGCTAACTTTCTTCAGGAGAATGTCTCAATATTTTAACAAACTTGCATTGACCCGAACAAAGTAGAAAGATAGGGGCTTGTTCGTTGCTTTTGAAAAGTCAGATAGGATATGAGTAGGCAAAGAATGTGGTCCTTCAACAAACTTCATCTCTAGGCAGATGAGGAGTAGGCAGGGCCAACCAAGACGACCAAGCCCGTGAGTCTAATCACGTATACATATTTCTACACACATATAAAATACATGTTTGTGCATATAAGATAGATGGATACAGATAGACAGACAGACAGACAGACACATATAGACAGACAGATAGATACAGAATCCATCTAATATAAAATTTCCCTATTGATCAATTAGATCAACTGACGTTCAAATTAAAGTGCACCTACTCCCTGAGCTGTCCTGGGCTTCAGAGTCTTGTTCCATGAAAGCTTTCACACTGGGCCACTGGGCTAACTCAGTGGATGAACAGATTTGCTTCCGGTGAGTCAGTTGTAAATGAAGGGAAAAGGTCTTTGTATACACCTGACCAAGAGACCTTTAATTTTCCTCTGCATTTATATTCAGTTCCCCTGACTTTCATATTGGTGCTTGAGATTGACTCATTTTATTGCTACTATAATGGCTTATCCAGCACAATTAATGGACCTACTATACTTAAGCTGCTGGTTTCATGTCCAGGCACCAAAGACCAACCTTGCTGGCAAACATGTATATCTGTTCTCCTTAAAAAGGTGAAAACACATGGAGTACCATGACTTGTTAATAAGAAAGATCAAGCTTTTAGACCTTGTGTCCTTCTGAAATGAAAATACTGTCCAAATGATGAGGAATAAATTAAAAACTGGGAAAAGACATTTTTTTCTATTGTATCTATACTAGACAATCACACTGTCAAAGTGACATTAAGAAGAAATTACGAAATGCAATTTTAATTAAATGAATTCATTTCAATGACTATTTGACACTTGGGGAACAGTCAACTCCTAATACATATGTGAGGAAGAGCTCCCACTTCAATATATCTAAATATCCCTAGTAGTTTAAATTTTTACAGGTTCTTTAAGCATTGAGAAGAACATTAAACTCACTTCCTGAAACCTCGGCTGAGAGAATACAGACAGAGGATGAAATTTTAGATGTCGGCCAGAGGCCCAACCAGAGCTAAGCAGACATGGACAGCATGCCTCCTCAGGCTCCCAGCACCTTTACTAACGAGACAGGACAAAAGGGAACATACTGTCTGCCTGCATCCTCTGCCTATTACAGAACGTCAAGAGAACAAAACAAACATCAACAATCATTAGCCCAACTAATCGTATCCATATACTGTAAACCCGACTACAGGCAGAGCACTGGTCAGAGGACTGCACAGGGGGCAGACTTCCTGCTCCTCTTCTGAGGAAGGCTGCAAGAAGGGATGTGCTTCACATTGTAAGGGTGACCTCTAGTGCCTCCCTTTTTTGTTGAACTTTAGCAGTTGGATGAGGAATTACTTTCTTGTGCTTTTTTTTAAACAAAACTTTGTGTGTGTGTGTGTATGTATGTGTGCGCACGTGTGTGCGCATGTGCACGCATGTATGTGGTGGTGGTGACAGGGGTAGTGGTGGTTTCCTGCAACATTAGTCAAATGCTACCATTACAGGATTGTGTGACTTCCACTAGGTGAAAACATGCAAATCTTATTGACTTACAGGATGGTCACCCACCCAAATGAAAACTGCATCTGAAAGCCAGTGCGGGCAGCAGTGTCTGGAGGGAAGTTCCACTTCTTTCCACAGTAGCCCTGCAGCGTGAATGGACTTGGACTAACGACAGTTCACGTGGGTTTTTTCCACCCCGGAGCCTTTGAGCGCAGTGTTGCGATGTGCTCCGGTAAAACTCTGGGTACCAGTTCATTTGTGTCCCTCCACTGAAAACCCAGGTATAGGGCAGGGACCAAATCAACAAGCCTGCCAGCTCTTTCTTGAAAAGCAAATGAGCTTTTCCTTTAAAATCCAAGAGGTAAAAAGTTACATACGCAGAGCTTGCTAATCTTTCAACAAGGAGGGGGAAATTCTCCTTTTTAGCGATTTTCGTCCAAATAAAACTTTTTAAGCTTTTTCTACCCTTAATAAAAAGTGGATGCAGCGTGTTCTGCCGGATTAATTTGGATGCTCCATAAATCAGAAAAAAAGGTTACAGTAAATACTGACTGAATAAACTAGACCCAGCAGAACATTCAAAGTCCATTCTATCAAGTTAAAAATTCAACCACGAAAGAAGACTACTTTTGTAAAATCCGCTGAATGTTTTCCGTCTAGCAAGATGTGGGGCCAGGCCCCTCTGTCAGGAGTGCTCCAATCTCCTCCTCGTCCTCATAGCCGCGAGGCCACAGCTCTTAACAGGGAGCCCACAGCTCTTCACAGCCAGCCTGCTTCCCCCAGTTCTGCTCCTGAATCCTGCAGTACGTTTCCGTGATTAGCCTGGCGTCTTCCTCAAGATGCAGCCAGCTACTAGTCTGCTACACTGCAAACTTCAGAAATCTGCGCTAACACAGCACAATGTGAAATCTGCCCATTGTTTTCCTGTTAGATATCATTCCAGTAAAATTCAGTAATCCTGAAAAAAGAAGGAATGAACACATTCTCGGGCTACTCCCTAGTTAAGACGCTAATTCAGTGTTTTACTAGAACTCGAGTTTTCTCAATGAACATTCAAAGGCAAGAGGATGGGATTCTGCTCAGAGACCAAAAGGGAAAGGCTACTTTGCGTATTTTGACCAGATGAAGAGGAAGGACAAGCATGAACCCTGTCATACCCGCTGGGCTGTTAAACGATGCTCGATTCACAGCAATGTGCCTTGCAGTAAGTCCAATTGCAAATAATAATTACAAAAACAACAGAATCAAAGTTTTGCAGAGAGCCCCCTGTGAGTTTTAAATCATTTGCTGTATACTTACAGGAATTCTCAGCTAGGACCTTGTTCCAATTTTGAGTAGATAACAGAAGTAGCGTCTTGAGGACCGCTCCGGTGACAGACCCCATGTTCACATTCATTGAACTCCAAAAAGATTCGGAGTGGCTGTCTTCACTCCAGTCCTGCTCTCTGTCTCTCTGGCAGCTCTGTCTGGCCCTTGAGCACCTGTCTCTCTGTCTCTTGGTCACTATGTCGTTCCCTCCCTTCTCCTCTCTCTCTCTCTCACACACACATACACACACACACACTCACATGCACACACACAGTCCTGACTCCTCACTGAAAAGCACCCAGTATCTTTCCTAATGAGCATCCACACCACCGAGGCCACGCCCACTCCCAGCAGCGTCCCTGAAATTGGCAGCAGCACCCCCTCCAAATTCACCACTGCACTCCAAGCTCCCTGCGTGTGATGAAAGCTAGAGCTGGAGGCGAGGTGAGCGCCTCCTGGGCCTCCTCAGGGCTCCCTCCCCTCTCCTCTAGCCTCCAATCGTCCTTAACCCCTTTCTTCCCGGTGGAGGTGGAGGTGGGGGAAGGGGCAGGCAGCGGTGCCTCCTCAGGAGTCTCCGGAGGTCTTGCATGTTCACGTCAACACACTCAGCTAATTCCTGAATATCCAAGGGTGTATCCAGGTAAAATTACCCTATGTTTCAAAACAAAAGCATAAAAATAAGACAGAAATAACTAAGCAGCATTGGTAAACTGCAGCTAAAACTGTCTTCAGGGAGAACACTCGCTGCTGTTTTTCTGTTTATATAAAACCATTCTGAGCTATGGTGCCAGCATTTTATTATAGAAATTCCTAACATGGGGACAGGAATTCCTTTTTGGCAGATATTTAAAACCATCTGATAACAGTCTGCAAGAAATTCACATTTCTTATTTTAGTGCATCAGGAGTACAACCCTGCAAATGAAATGCACTGGATAGATTTCTTTTGATGAATGCCTCAGACTGTGAATACATAGTAGCATTCTACAATCAAATTATTTATTAGGAATTCCTAAAAGGCTTAAAATGAAAAAACGATGTAACAGTGAGGAAAGAGAAGCCCTCCACACACATATGCACACATTCACCCCAACCCTAAACAATGCAAAGATGTAATTCAAATGGTCAGTTGAAGAGAACCACCACCCCTCTGTCAGTTTGTCCTAAAGTGGTGGCTTGTATGTTGGTGTGATGTTGGAAGCTATGCCGCCGGTATTTCAAAGACCAGCAGATCACCCGTGGTAGGCAAGTTTCAGCAGAGTTTCTAGACTAAGAAGGAGGACCTGGTGATTGAAACAAAATTGTTCAGTGAAAACCTTATGAGTTATCAGCAGAACACTACCTGAAACAGTGACAGAAGATGAGCCCTTCAGGTGGAAAGTCACTCAAAATACTACTGGGAAAGAGCTGCCTCCTCAAAGTATAGGTGACCTAAGTGACCTGGGTGGAGTTAAGGCTTCTGGCATCTTCATTTGCAGATAGGTGACAACTCAAAAGGAGAAAAACAGCTGCAAACATCCATTAGTATTCAGAATGTGGAATATACTAAGTACAAACCTAGGAAAATTGGAAGTCAACAAAAATGAAATGGAATGCATAAAGATCAACAACCTAGGCATTAGTGAGCTGAAATGAACTGTACTGGCCATTTTGAATCTTACAGTCATATGGTCTATTATGCTAGGAATGACACATTGCTTACCATGGCTGAAACTTAAAGAGGAAGAGCATCACATTCATAATTGAGTCATTTTCCAACTCATATCGACCCCTCCTTCGGTTTCTGAGGTGGTATCGCTACAGAAGTAGACTGTCCAATCTTCCTTCCAAGGAGTGGCTGAGGGGGTTTGAACTGCCAACCTTCTGGTTAGCAGTCAAATGCCTTAGGCACTATACCACCAGAGCTCTCTTTATCCTGAAATACAATGCTTTTAGTGATAAGATAATATCCATGTCCCTACAAGGAAGACCAGTTAATAGGACTATTTTTAAAATTTATGCACTAACCACTAATGCCAAACATGAAGAACTGAAGATTTTTACCCACTTGTACAACCTGAAATTGATAAAACATGAAATTAAGATGCATTGATAATTACTACATTGATTGAAATATGAAAGTTGGAAACAAAAGAAGGGTCAGCAGTGGGAAAATATGACCCTAGTGATAGAAATGACATTGGAGATCCCATGATAGAATTTTGCAAGACCAACAATGTATTCATTGCAAATACCTTTTTCAACAACATACATGGCAACTATACATGTGTACCTTGCCGGATGGGATACTCAGGAATCAAATGCACTACATCTGTGAAGAGAGACAATGGAGAAACTCAATATAATCAGTCCAAGAAGGCCAGGTACCAAGGCCAGGTGCTGACTGCATAACAGATTATCAATTGCTCATATGTGAGGTCAAGTTGAAGCTGAAAAAAAATCAAAACAAGCCACAAGAGCCAGAGTATGACTTTGCACATATCCCATCTGAATTTAGTGACCACTGAAGAATAGATTTGACACACTAAACACTAAGGATTGAAGACCAGACAAGTTGTGAGATGACATCAAGGACATCATACATGAAGAAAGTCAAAGGTCATTCAAAGACAAGAAAGGAAGAAAAGACCAAAATGGATGTCAGAAGAGACTCTGAAATTTGCTCATGAGCATAGAGTAGCTAAAGTGAATGGAAAAACAATAATGAAGTAAAAGGGGTGAACAGAAGATTTCAAAATGCGGCTTAAGAAGACAGAGTAAAGTATTATAATGAAATGCGCAAAGACGGGGAATTAGAAAGCCAAAAGAGAAAAACACACTTGGCATTTCTCAAGCTGAAAGAACTAAAGAAAAATTCAAGCCTCAAGTTGCAATATTGAAGGATTCTATAAACAAAAAAAAAAAAAAGAACAACACAGGAACCATCAAACAAAGGAAGGAATACACAGTCACTGTACCAAAAAGAATTGGTCAATATTCCACCATCTCAGGAGGCAGCATACGATCAAGAATCAATGGTATTGTATAGGGTTGGCAGACAGTGCTTCTACAAGTGTATTTGTATGTTCTGTAAGAATTTCCAGGTGTATAGTAGAGCGGACAAGGGACAGGATTGTAGTCACTCTTGGCCATAGCCAGCTACCCAGAGGGAGTGAGTAGTTGGACCTGTGGGCTCAGGGAACATCAATCAAGCTCAACTGGCATAACATACTACACAAAAACATTGTTTCACATCCTACTTTAGCAAGTAGCGATCAGGATTTTAAAAGCTTACAAGTGGCCATCTGCATGCAACTATGGGTCTCTCCTTGTTCAGAACAAAGAAGAATGAAGAAAACCAAAGACATATGGAAACAATTAGTCCAAGGAACTGGTACACCATGTAGTCCTTAGCCTATATGTCTATGAAACCACAAGAACTAGATGGCACATGGCTACCAGTGTCAATCACTCGCAGGGGGATCTATGTAGGAGATCCTGGATGGAGCAGGAGAATAAGGTGGAAGAAAACTCAAAATCATGAAAAAAAAAAAAACCAGGGACCAGGTTTGCTGGTCTGATAGAGCCTGGTAGAAACCCTGAGACTATGGTGCCTAGCTGCCCTTCAGGTCTGAAATTGAACTCATTCCTGTGGCTTCCAGCCAAACAAAAGACAGGCATTTGAACCGAACATTTATATTAGGCAGATACGCTACTTGGAGAAATCAATCATGGGCGAATAGAAGGGCTTTGTATGCACAGAGAGACAGCTCCGGGGGCAGGAGTGCATGGAGGGGAGGATACAGACAAGAGATGGCTACAGGGAGGAAATGGGAGGGGAGCTGTTGCATTGTGGGAGACTGCAGTCAATGTTATGAGACAGTGTATGTGAACTGATGCATGGAAGATCAATTTGCTTTGTAAACTTTCACCCAAATTACAATAAAATTAAAAAAAAAAAAAAAAAGAACCAATGGTATTGAAAGAAGAAGTTCAAGTCACACTGAAGGCACTGACCAAAAAGAACTCTCCAGGCATTGATGGAATACATCTCAATTGAGATGTTTCAACAAAGGGAGGCATTCATTCATCTATGCCAAGAAATCTGGAAGATAGCTACCTGCCAGCCAACTGGAAGATAGTCATATCTGTGCCCATTCCAAGGAAAAGTTATTCTATACAATGTGGAAATTATAGAACAAAATCATCAATAACACACACAAGAAAAACTGTGATAATTCAAAAATCACTGCAGTAGTTCACTGACAAGGAGCTGCCAGAATTTCGAGCCAAATTTGGAAGAGGATGCAGAATTAGGGCTATGACTGCTGACGTCAGATGGATCGTGGTTAAAAGCAAAGATTACCAGAAAGATGTTGACCTGTGTGTTACTGACTGTGCAAAGGCATTCAACTGTATGGATCATAACAAACTATGGATAACATTGCCAAGAATGGGAATTCCAGAACACTGCCATTGTGCTCATGAGGAACTGTATATAGACCAAGAGCAGTGATTCGACCATGGCTACTGCGTGGTTTAAAATCAGGAAACGTATTTGTCAGGACTGTACCCTTTCACCACACTTATTCAATCTGTATGATGTGCAAATAATCCAAGAAGCTGGGCTATATGAAGAATGCGCATCAAGATTCGAGGAAGACTCAATGACAACCTACGATATGCAGATGACACAACTATGCTCGCTGAAAGCGAAGAGGACTTGAAGCACTTACTGATGAAGATCAAAGATTACAGCCTTCAATATGAATTACCCCTCAACACAAAGAAAACAAAAATCCTCACAACTGGACCAAGAAGCAACATTACAATACACAGAGGAAATTTTGAAATTGTCAAGAATTTCACCTTACTTGGATCCACAATAAACACCCATGGAAGCAGCAGTCAAGAAATCAAATGATGTACTGCACTGGGCAAATTTGCTGCGAAAGACCTCTTTAAAGTGTTCAAAAGCAGAGATATAACTTTTAGGGCTAAAATGTGCCTGACCCAGGCCATGATATTTTCAATCACCTCATAAGCATGTCACTATGGACAATGAATAAGGAAGACCAGAAAAGAACTGATGCCTCTAAATTACGATGCTAATGAAGAATATGAAATATACCACTGACTGTCAGAACAAACAAAGCTGTCTCAGAAGAAGTACAGCCAGACAGCTCCTCAGAAGGGAGGAAGGTGAGACTTTGGCTCACGTACTTTGGACGTGCTATCAGGAGAAACCAGTCTCTGGGGAAGGACATCAGGCCTCACAAAGTAGAAGGTCAGCAAAAAAAGAGGACAGATTGACACAGTAGCTCCAACAATGGTCTCAAACATCAACGACTGTTAAGGATGGCTAAGGACCCAACCGTTCTGTCTTACACAGGGTCACTATGAGGCAGAACTGACTTGAAGGCACCTAACAACAACACAACAATAAAGAAATGGGTAAGCTTCAAATGGGAAGATCAGCGACTTCAGAAAAATCATTCTTCTAAGGGCTGAGCCATGGATAACACTGTTTCTTGCATAGAATACTAAAATACTTAAGCAATGGAGTTAATACCACATAGAGAAGAGTGTCACGTGGTGTCGTACAGAATAAATAATCTCTTTAAACTAAATGTCAAGATTTCTAACTAATAAGGTACTTCATTTTATAAGAATGGTGATCCTAGTGTTTTCAAGGATTGTGCCTTCTTGTGATTACATACTGCAAGAACTGTTTAGAACTAGCAACTTTGCTGTGAATAAATGGAAGGGGGAGGG
Source organism: Orycteropus afer afer (assembly GCF_000298275.1). Classification (NCBI taxonomy): domain Eukaryota; kingdom Metazoa; phylum Chordata; class Mammalia; order Tubulidentata; family Orycteropodidae; genus Orycteropus; species Orycteropus afer. Next base: position 82,629 of record NW_006921644.1, on the reverse strand, counting down.
GGAATGACAGAAGCAGCCTCCTGCATAACCATAAGACAGAAACACATTATTAGTTCTTGCCTGCAAATAAAACCAGACAGATAGTTTTGCTTTTCCTATTTTACAGATGAGAAAACAAGAACAGGGAACTTAAATGATCTGACGAGGTCACAGAGTTAGTAAACAGAAGTGCTGAGAACTGGAGTCTATGTTTCTGTTCTCTTTCACAGGATTTACTGCCCCTCAGGTCAAAATACTCCTCTCTTGGGGTCCCTGTCAACAGCAGTGAACCTGAGACCTTCAGTTGCAAAGAAAGACATTGCTTGAGTGCCTACTCTGTGTTCCTAGACCTACAAACCGGATTTTGTTATTTGCAAACATCCTAAATTAAGCAAAAGCAGGTATCAATCAACAGTTTATATTAAGTAATTGTTGAAGACATTCAGTTTTATTGAACACGTACTATATGCCACATTCCCTAAGTTAGTTATTAAACAATCCTGTTTAATTGCACCTGATTTAACAGGTGGAGAGACCACAGAATGCTACAGTGAGTAGAAGGGGCTGGGCTGGGCCTCCTGGTCTGCAGAGATCGAAGACCATTACTTGCAGTGACTCCACACCCAGACAGGGTCTCGGCTAAGCTGTTCTCCTCGGTAGTTTATGAACTCACGAGGAATGTCTGCCTTGAGCACTGTACTCACGTAAGATCTATCTGTATGTGATCAAATCGAGATCCGCATCTCAAAAGATTAGACAGGAAACTTAGGGGACAGTGAGTTTATGTTCACTGGGGAGAAACTAGTCAGAAAAGGAGGGAGAGAATGGTGGCAGAACTTGAAGAAGGTTACTAATGTCACCGTATTGTCACGGACATTTGAAACTACTGTCCAATGTCCTCCTAGGTATATTTTCAGCAACAACAAAAACTAAATTATTTTTTTACAGTGGTTTTCTGATTGAAATTCCATATTCCATTCATCCCAAAACACAAATTAGGAAATACATCTTGAAAAGATCGGTGCGCCTATCAGAATGCAAAGTAATTAAACAGTCATGACAATAGTATTCCTTTAGGACAAAGTGTAAGCTGTCATTTAAAATAAATAAATAAACCTGTTGTCAACTCCTGGTGAGCCCACGTGTTATAGACCAGAACTGCTCCTTGGACTTTCGTAGCTGTGATTTCTACAAAAATTTGATTTCTACAGAAACGGCCAGCCATTTCTTCATATCTTTCTTCAATGGCACCGCTGGCTGGGTTCCAACTGCCAGCCTTCAAGTTAGTAGCAGAGCAGAGCTTAAACCCTTCCCACCACTCAGGGATCTCCTACAAATTATTATACAGCCACTAATGATGGATTTTTTGTGTATCAATGGGTTATAGTAACAGAGTGAGTGGAAGGCTGCCATTCAGACACACTAGCCCCTTCCCAAGCCACTGCCAACCCTGCCTGTGATGATGGCCACAAAGGGCAGAGGGCTGCAGACACCTAGTCAGTCCGGGAGGCCTGACCTGGCTAACAGAGAGGCACAGATAGGACTTCAGGTTTCACTGTTATTTTGAATCAGTATCTCAATTAATTCTGATCTTCAATTTCTTTCTTTTAACTAATAAAAGAATAGTGGCCAATCAGTCCTTCTGATTTCATGTGTGACTGCCCCCTACTGAGTCAGCACTTAGTGGATCTTCAGTTACTTGGTAGCCTCTGACCTCTGTCCCATAACTGCACAGAGTACAAGTTTAAGCAGGGGTGTCAGTCTTCTAGGGAGCCCTTATGGTACAACAGCAGAAGCACTCAGCTGCTACCCCAAAGGTGGTGATTCGAAACCACCAGCCGCTCTCTGGGAGATGTGGCAGTGTGCTTCCATAAAGATTGTTGTTGTTGTTGTTCTTGTTGTTGTTATATGGCGTCGAGTCGGACCCGACTCATAGCAACCCCTCCTTGGGTTTCAGAGGCAATTATCACTACGGAAGTAGATTGTCCCATCTTCCTCCTGAGGAGTGGCTGGTGGGTTTGAACCACGAGCCTTCTGGTTAGCAGTCAAGTGTCTTAGGCACTACGCTACCAGAGTTCCCCCATAAAGATGACAGCCTTGGAAACCCTGTGGGGCAGTTCTACTCCATGCCCTGCAGGGTTGCAATGAGTCAGCATTCACTCAATGGGTTTTCTAGTTCCAGTCTTCTAGGACTGCTGTAACAGAGTAGTGTTAACATGATGCCCAAAAACAACAGAATGTATTGTCTCACAATTCTGGAGGTTAGAGGTCTGGGTGCAGAGTGGGACGTAGAGTGGTCAGCAGGACCAGACTCTCTTCACAGTCACTGGGGAAGATGCTTGTCTCTCCCAGCTTCTGGTACCCAAGGCGTTCCCGCTGCAGAATTCTACCATCTCTGCCCCCAAGGCGTTCCCGCTGCAGAATTCTACCATCTCTGCCCCCGTCTTCACCTGGCGTCTTCCCTCTGTGTCTATCTCTAGTCTCTGTTGTTGTTCTTGCTGTTGGGTGCTGTCGAGTTGGCCCCAACTCATAGCAGCCTCATGTATAATAAGATGAAATGCTGCCCAATCCTGTGCCACCCTCATCATCATTGCCGTGTTGAAGCCTATCGCTGCAGCCACTGCGTCAGAGGTCATCTCACTAGGGGTCCCTTTCTTTTTCACTGACCCACCACTTTACCAAGCATGATGTCCTTTTTCAGGGATTGGTCCCTCCTGACAACATGTTCAAAGTTAAAAAAAAAAAAAAAAAGAAAAGAAAAAATCTTACTGCCATCAAATTAATTCCAACTCCCAGTGACCCTATAGGACAAAACAGAACTGCTCCATAGGGTTTCCAAGGCTGAAAACCTTCATGGAAGCAGGCTGCCTCATCTCTCTCTCATGGAGCAGCTAGTTGATTCAAACCACAAACCTTCTGTGTCCAGAGTAAGTGAGATAAAAATTTCACCTTCCTGTTTCTAAGGAGCATTCTGGATGCACTTCCTCCAAGACTGTATGTCATTCTTCTGGAAGTCCTTGGTATACTCAATATTCTTCACCAACACCACAGTGCAAATGCATCACTCATTCTTCAGTCTTCCTTTCCCATTGCCTAGCCTTCACATGTATAACAGGTGATCAAAATCACCATCACTTGGGCCTGATGCACTTTAGTCAGCAAGATTTTAAGAAGTCTTTTGCCCAAAATTTCCCAATGCAATGGGGTGTTTGACCTCTTGGCTACTGCTATGTCTCTACTCCTCTTGTATAAGGACACCAGTAATACTGGATTAGGCTTCATCCTATTCCAATATAACCTCATGTTAGCTTGCTGTTGTTGTTGTTATGTGCCATCGAGTCGACCCCGACTCATAGCGACCCTCCTTGGGTTTCCGAGGCAGTATCACTACGGAAGTAGGATTGCCCAACCTTCCTTCCGAGAGTGGCTGGTGGGTTTGAACCGCCAGCCTTCTGGTTAGCAGTCAAGTGCTTTTAGCCACTATGCTACCAGAGCTCCTCATGTTAGCTTAATTGCCTATATTTTCAAAGTCACATTCTCAGGTACTGGGAGTGAGGACTTCAACATATGTTTTAGGGGAACAATTCCATCCACAACAGCAGGTCATCTTGGAGTCTGGCAGCCTGGGTTCAGTTTCTGCTCCAGCTCCACTGCTTATCATCCCCAAACCTTGGTTTCCTCTTCGGTGCACTAAGGATAAGTTACAACAACCAACTCCAGGCCAGAGGCAATGTCTGTGAGATAAACACTCCAAGGACACACAGGATCAATGTTCTTGCAGTAACTGTACTACGACAGCTTACTGTGCACAGATGAGAAATAGCATTCAGAGGAACTGTGACTTGCCATAGCGACATGATTGACCCACTGGTGGCAGAAAAGGGTTGGACACCAAGACCTACTGCCTTGTGGTTCATTTCTTCAGAAATGATGAAGTCCAGAGAGGTACTTAACATCAGAAAAAACAAGATTAGTGGAAAATCAGAAAACTATGGAGACTTAATTTTGTACATTTCTGTGTTGCTGATTGAGATGCCACCAAACACTTTTCCCTGTGCATGAATTTGTGCTTTTATTTTCCACTTATCTAGAAAAAAAATTAAAACTGCTGGTGCATAGGGTTTAACATATACATATTATGGGCCAGATGCTGGCAGAAAAGCATTTTAGATCAAATCTAAGTGTTAATATTTATAAAAATCAGACTTTCCATTTCTTCTTGATATAACCTGCCAGGGTGTCCCACAACAGAGCTACCTCAGGCTCCTGGTACTGTAGAGGAGAAAGAGATCATCAGGTAATAGTGGAACAAAAGCAAACAATACTGTAGCTTAACTAGTAAAAAAGACCACCATTCATCTTTCAGTTTCTCATACTGTGGTGGCTTGTGTGTTGCTGTGAGGCTGGAGGCTACATGACAAATTGTGAATCCCAGCAGGGTCACCCATGGTAGACAGGTTTCAGCAGAGCATCCAGACTGAGAGAGACTATGAAGAACAGGGCCATCCACTTCTGAAAGAATTGGCCACTAAGAACCTTATGAATAGCAGTGAAACACTGTCTGATGTATTACTGGAAAACTTTACGAAGGACAGTGGAACATCATCTGATACAGTGCTGGAAGATGAGCCCCTCAGGCACTGAAAATATAACTAGGGAACAGCTGCCTCCTCAAAGGAGAGTCAACCTTAATGACATGGACAGAGTTAACCTTTTAGGACTTTCATTCGCTGATGGGCACAACTCAAAATGGGACAAAACAGCTGAAAAACATTAACAATCAGAATGTGGAATGTATGAAGTATGAATCTAGGAAAACTGAAAGTTGACATACATGAAGTGGAATGCATAAAGATCGATATTCTGCGTTAGTGATCTGAAATGGACTGGTAATGGCAATTTTGGTCTACTATGCCAGGAATGACAAACTAAAGAGGAATGGTGTTGCATTCATTGTCATAAAGAACATGTCAAGATCTAGCCTGAAGTATCATGCTGTCAGTGATAGGATAACATCTATATCCACATAAGGAAGACCACCTAATACAACTACTATTCAAATTTACACTCCAACCACCAAAGCAAAGGATGAAGAAATGGAAGGTTTTTTTTAACAACTTCTGCAGTCTGAAATTGACCAAACATGCAATCAAGATGTATTGATCATTACTAATGATTGGAATGCAAAAGTTGGAAACAAAGAAGAAGTATCAATAGTTGGAAAATGTGTCCTTGGTGGCAGAAATGACACCAGAGATCACATGATAGAATTATGCAAGACTAATGACTTACTCAATGCAAATACCTTTCTTCAAAAACATCAACAGCCACTATAAATGTGGACCTCACCAGACAGAATACACAGAAATCAAACTGACTTTATCTGTGGAAAAGGGTGATGGAAAACCTCAATATCATCAGTCAAAACAATGCCAGGAGCAAACTGTGGAACAGACCATCAATTGCTCATACATAAGTTCAAGCTGAAGTTGAAGACAATTAAAACAAGTCCACAAGAGCCAAAATATGACCTTGATGGCATTCCACCTGAATTGAGAGACCATCTGAAAAATAGATTTGATGTCTTGAACATCAGTGACCAAAGACCAGAGGAATTGTGGGATGACATCAAGAACATCACGCATGAAGAAAGCAAAAGCTTATTGAAAAGACAGGAGAGGAAGAAAAGACCAAAATAGATGTCAGAAGAGACTCTGACACTTGTTCTTGAGCACAGAGTAGCTAAAGCAAAAGGAAGAAATGCTGAAATAAAAGAGCTAAACAGATGATTTCAAAGGGTGGCTTGGGAAGACAAAGTACAGTATTATACTGAGATGTGCAAAGAACTGGAGTTAGAAAACCAAAAGGGAAGAACATGCTAGGCGTTCCTCAAGCTGAAAGAACTGAAGAAAAAATTCAAGCCTCAAATTGGAATACTGAAGGATTCTACGGGCAAAATATTGAAGGATGCAAGAAGCATCAAAAGAAGATGGAAGAAATAAACAGAGTCACTGTACAAAAAAGAATTGGTCAACATAATGTCAGGAGGTAACATATGATTAAGAACCGATGGTACTGAAGGAAGAAGTCCAAGCTGCACTGAAGGAATTGGCGAAAAACAGGGCTCCAGGAATTGATAGAATACCTATGGAGATGTTTCAACAAATGGATGCAGCTCTGTAGGTGCTTACCCATCTATGTCAGGAAATATGGAAGACAGCTACCTCGTCAAGCAGAGGGAAGAGATCCATATTTGTACCCTTTCCAAAGAAGGTGATCCAACAGAATGTGGAAATTATAGAACAATATCACTAACATCACATGCAAGTAAAATTTGGCTGAAGATAACTTAAGAACAGTTTGAGCAGTATGTTGACAAGGAACTGCCAGAAATTCAAGCTGGATTCTGAAGAGGATGTGGAATGAGGGATATCATCATTAATGTCAAGACTGATCTTGGCTCAAAGCAAAGAATACTGGAAAAATGTATACCTGTGTTTTATTGACTATGCAAAGGCATTTAGCTGTGTGGATCACAACAAATTATGGATAACACTGCAAAGAATGGGAATTCCAGAACACTTGATTATACTCATGAGGAACCTGGATGTAGACCAAGTTGCTGTCATTCAAACAGAACAAGGGGATACTACATGGTTTAAAATTAGGAAGGGCAGTGTGTCAGGGTTATATCCTTTCACCATATGTATTCAATCTGTGTGCTGAGCAAATCATCTGAGGAGCTGGACCATATGAAAAAGAATGTGGCATCAGGACTGGAGGAAGACTCATGACCTTCTTCCAACCTTGCTTGCTGAAAATGAAAAGAACTTGAAGCACAACTGATGAAGATTAAAGACTACAGTCTGCAGTATGGATTGCACCTCTGCTAAACAACATCAACACAGAGGGAGAAAAGACAGGAGTTCTCAGGGATTTCATGTTACTTGGATCCACAATCAACACCAGTGGAAGCAGCAGTCAAGAAATCAGACATTGTACTGTACTGGGAAAATCTGCTGCAAAAGACCTCTTTAAGGGGTTGAAAAGATGTTGCTTTGAAGACTAAGGTAGTCCTACTACAAGCCATGGTATTTTCAATCACCTCATATGCACGTGAAAGCTGGACAAGGAATAAGGAAGACAGAAGAACTGATGCACTAGAGTTGTGGTGCTGGCAAAGAATACTGAAAACACCATGGAGTGCTAGAAGGAACAAGTCTATCCTGGAAGAAGTGCAGCCAGAATGCTCCTTAGAGGTGAGAATGGCCAGACTTCCTCTCACCTACTTAGGTCATGTGGTCAGAAGGGATCAGTCCCTGGAGAAGGATATCAATGCTTGATAAAGTGGAGGGTCAGAGAAAAAGGGAAGAGCCTCAAGGAGATGGCTGACACGGTGGCTGCAAGGACGGGCTTAAGCAGAGCAAGGACTGTGAGGATGGGGCATGACAGGGAAGTGCTTCGATAGGATCAGTACGAGTCAGAATCAACTCGACGGCACCTGACAAACAGCGAAAACGGTTTCCCTGGGCATGCTGCTCTTTTCAGAAGCATCTATATGGGTCAGATTCACAACAGCAACTCGAAAGATTTGACAGGAAACTTAGTGGGCAGTGAGTTCATGGTAATGGGCAAGAACAACTCAGAAAAGGAGGGACAAATGGTGACAACTTGAAGAACGCCATCAACGTCACTGAATTTTATATGGAGAAAGTGTTGAATAGGTATATGTTTTGTTGTGTATATTCTCAAAACTAACAAAATAAATAAAAATTTAAAGAAATATTAGAAAGAGATTAAGATACAATTCCTTTTTTTTCATGTCGGTTATTTTATCGACATTTTCACATTAGCACCTTTTCAAATTTGAGTAATTATTTCATTGTTACTTTTCCATTACTGTTTGATTTTTCTTTGTATCCTCAAAATGAAATTGGTGTTTTTAAAACTAAATTTAAACTACAGCAAAAGGAGCCCTGATGGTATTGGGGTTAAGGTGTTCAGATGCTGACCAAAAGGTCTGCAGTTCTAACGCACCAGCTGCTCCATGAGAGAAAGATAAGGCAGTCTGTTTCCATAAAGATTAAAGCCTTGGAAATCCTAGGGGGCATTTCTTCTCTGTCTTATAGGGTCGCTATAAGTCAAAAAGAACTCCATGGCAATGAGTTAGCAATAGCAGAAGTAATACCTTTTTTTTTTTTTTTTTGCTAAAAGCTCTCTCCAAAATATATTTATACTGATTTTAAATAGTGTTTTCTATGCTATAGCCAGTAAACATGCAAAAATAATCACACTGTTTTCACTGTTGAATTTGAACCATTGTGGCATTAATAGCTAATTAATGGTATTTACTGTTATTTTGTTGTTATTTCTGGTTAAGGGTCTGACGTTCTGTAATACAAATTCATTTTTCATAAGCAAATTATGTAACGCCCTAAGTGCTACTGTTTTGTTTCTCTTTTTCTCAGTATCGTTATAAACAGTGGAAGTGATGACTTTGATAATAACATATGTACTGAAGTTTGCAACTTTACAAGTGCCCCAACTCTACAAATCTGTTGAGATCTCATCTGAGACAGAGCTTTCATGAAACATATTTAACTGGCAAATACAGATATTTTATTTTCTTCAGGAAAACAGCAATAATGAAAGATGCCTGTTTCCTATGTTACTCTGTACCTTTACTTCCTTATTTTTTCTTCATGTTGTTAAAGAAACTCTGCCATTCATGCTTCCCTAGAAAAATTATACATGAGTATGTATAAATCTGGGAGCTCTGGTAGCGTAGTGCCTAAGGCACTTGACTGCTAACCAGAAGGCTGGAGGTTCAAACCCACCAGCCAGTCACTCCTCAGAAGGAAGGTGGGGCAATCTACTTCCGTAGTGATACTGCCTCGGAAACCCATAGAGGGGTCACTATGAGTGGGGGCCGACTCGATGGCACATAACAACAACAACATGTATATATCTATCTGTGGATGTAGATGGAGAATATGTATACATTATACATACCCACATTATATAAATTATGCATATGCATATATGCATATATATCCATTTTACATAATTCAACAAGATTTAAAAGGAAATATAATTTAGTTTTTAATAGCATGTATTTAGGATATGTGATAAAAATGTCATATATTATAGAGTGAATGTGGTATCTTAAGGACTTGATTTTTTTTTTTTTTAATTTAACTTTTCACTTTAGAAAAGTTTTAGATTTCTAGAAAAATTACCCTCTGGGGTGGTGGATAGCATTATACTTCCCTGAACAAACACTTAAGTGCTGTTCCAGAATGCAGTCTTATTGTAACACCATAATTTGATCCAGGTAGGTCTTGTTTTTACGATTTTTTTTGGTAGGTCTGGAGTAGCCTTCATGCAACAGTTCCTCATTCCCGACTAGGAATGATGACAGTCCTAGATAGTCCAGCCAATGCCCTGTGGATTGGGAGTTTTTTCTCGTGGGACTGTTAGGAATAGGCAGTATTCCCGGCCCTGAGAGTGCCGGCCAAGCCTCTTCCCTCTAGTACCTGAACACTAGTTTCCTCGCAGACATGCTGATCAATACTCGCCGACTACTCAGGAGGAACACACACACACACACACACACACATCTTGGCGGGTGCCTTTCTGTGCCCCCTCCTCCCTGGCACTCTCTCTCTGAACTCTGGCTGCCTCCGTCTCCTGAGCTCAGAGCTCCAGCTCCTCAGCTCAGTCACCCTTCAACACTCTGCCTCGGTTTCCCCTCCAGGCACCAGAGCCCGGACCCTTTCTCAAGGCCGCAAACTGGAGCAACCTCAGGGCCCCTCTTGTTTGTTTCCCATCTTTCGAAGATGATCGTCCGCTGTCACCCGATACCCAGTGTCTCAAAACCCTCTGCATTACACATGTTGTCAATTTTGCTTGTTTCAACTAAGAGGACAGATCTGACCCCTGTCGCTCCCAGTTGGGTGGAAGCATGAACAAGGGTGGTGTTACTCTCGTCATCTGGGTGATGAACAAGCTAGCCTATAAAAAAAAAAAAAAAAATCTTCTTTCCAAACTATGTCCCTGAACAAAAGTTACCCAGCCATAAGGAATTGGGGAGATAAGAGGAGGAAAAACAGTGTGGGCATTTTTTATAAAAACTCTTTTCGAAACAATTTGCTTGACAGTTTCCTTCAGGTGACTGCTTTCATGTCTAATGTAACCCTGTCACAAAGCCTTTCAACACTGATACATGCATTTCCTCATATGGTTTCTCATTATTCAGATGTCTTCTGTGATAGGGAAAGAAAAGTCTGATCCTTTATCAGAGTTAACTTTACACATAATGACAATGGGTACACAAAATTAAGGTGATATATCAAGAGTTAAAAGTAAATCTTTAATGTCATCAAACTGCTTTACGTATATTTAGTGTAAGACAAAACACTTCCTTCCTCCAACAGAAATCACATAAAGCTTGAAATTCAAATGTGCTAAAAAGGTGAAACTGACTTGGATCAGCCTCAACTGAAGCTCACGGATGTCAGTGCTTTTCCAAGGATCTGACCATGATCTGGGGAAGGGCAATGAACACCTGGTGAAAGGAAGTGGGGAGAATGAATGAATGAATGCAGAGGGTGGAGTGCGGTGGTGGAAGAGAGGATGAAGGGACACTCAGGATGGCAGAGATGGCTGACAACCTCCACAGCTTATCTCGGTGAATCAGTTGACTGCAGCACTCAGTTTCCTGCTCTGATAGAAAAAGCTTATCCCAGTAGGAATGCATAGAGTTAGGAAATGTCATGCTTAGATTTGTGATGTCTTTATAGCAGACTGATTTAAGCATACGGGAACATGGTTACTGCAGAGCACAAAGAATGCTGCAGATAAGGACTTTGAATTTTTTTTATATATATCTACTAGCATTTATGTTTTAGAACTCTAGATTGCCTCATGGAAAGTTTCCATTTCTCAGAATAATGAAGGAGAAACAAATTTGGCCTCGGGCAGGTCCAAGGAAATCAAATCCACCCACCACCTAGATCTTCAGATCCACCACACACAGCAGGTTTTATGCCTGGCAGCCCATGTGTCTTAAAGTGCCTTCCGGGAGCAATAGTCCAACTCTCAGGCAGAAAACTATTGTTATAGAAGAGAGAGGGTAGCTGGGTTAATCTCTTACAAGTAAAACTGGTCATTACCTCTGCAGACACGGTAAGGTACCATCTTTACAGTAGCAGCAAAAGCACCCCTTGTTTTCTTAAAGAAACTAGTTCCCTTTCTGTGTGACCAGTCCTAGTGGGTCAGTACTATAAAGCAGATGGAGACAGTCTTCCGTCTAGAGCTGCTGTCCAGTGCAGGCACACCTCAGAGATATTGCAGGTTCGGTTCCAGATTACTACAATAAAGCAAGTTTTGCAATAAAGCGAGTCACATGAATGTTTTTGGTTTCCCAGTGCCTCAAAAAGTTATGTTTATAGTAGACTGTAGTCTATAAAGTATACAACACCATTATGAAATAGTTTGAAATATTGTGAGAATTACCAAAATGTGACGCAGAGACAGGAAGTGAACAAATGCTGTTGGAAAAATGGTGCCAGCAGACGTGTTCGAAGCATAGTTGCCACAAATCTTTAATTTTTCAAAAAGGCAGTATCTGCAAAATGCAATAAAGTGAAGCATAATAAAACAAGGTATGCCAGTACAGTAGTCACTTGCTATATTAAAACCAAACTCAGTTGCTTAGTCACACTAGTCCCATTTGAAGTGCACAAGAGCTACACGTAGCCAGTGGCTGCCATATTGAAATACATACAGTATTAGACCACTTTCACCCAAGCTCTACTGGACAGTGCTACTTGAGTTGGTTGCAAAGACAAGGTAAAGTGTTTTAGAATATGCCAAGGCTTTAGTACCTCATTCTTCCATAAGAAGCATTTAAAAACAAATTTATTTCCAATCATTGAAAATATACACAGTTCAGATTATAAAGGTATCAGATTCTAAATTCTCCAAAGAGGAAAAAGGGTTTCTGTGCTCATTACGAATACAAAGTGACCTCTAGCTGACTGGAATGAGCACCAGACCACTCACAGATAATGCAGTGGTGTCCACCAAACACGCCTCCCAAGGTGATAAATGAAAGAGAAAGACTACATGCAGGGTAACTTCCCACAGCAGTCTTCTAATAGACATGAGTGTGCATGGTCTGGTTCAAATTTTAAAACAAAGTGGCTTGGGTGTGATAAAGAAGAGAAAAAACAACAACAGTAATAAGCCCTAATAATAGGATGAAATTGATTGTACTTAAGATTTAGAAAGCACTGTGGTCAAGTGAGGAAACCTGGTGGTGCAGTGGGTAAACCACTACGCTATGAACCAAAAACTCAGTGGTTCGAGGCCACCAGCCGCTCCGTGGGAGAAAGACATGGCACTGTGCTTCTGTAGAGATTTACAGCCTTGGAAACCCTAGGAGGCAGTTCTCCTCCATGAGTACAAACTCACTATGAGTCAGAATCCACTTGACAGCAGTGCATTGAGGGGGCCCCGTGGACTAAAATGGTGAAGGAAATGACACCAAGAGATAGAACTCCCCATTTCTGCTTCTCTCATCCACTAGAGCCAGTCACCAGATGCCTCTAGACCTTAGTATTTATGTCTGGTTTCTAGGCTGGCTGTGAGTATGTATGAGAATAATTAGGGAAGGGATCTACTTCAGCTCCTTTTAACACACACACACACACACACACACACACTAAACTCAATGCTGTCAAATCGGATCCGACTCATAGCGACCTCGGGCTTCCGAGGCTGTATCACTACGGAAGTAGATTGCCCCAACCTTCCTTCCAAGGAGTGGCTGGTGGGTTTGAACCGCCAGCTTTCTGGTTAGCAGCCAAATGATTTAGGCACTAACTACGCCACCAGAGCTCCTATGATTCCATCTTTATTATATAAAAATAAACCTAAGGAACTATTAATCACTTCCCAAAGCAACCTGCTAATCACAATTATAAATGGTTTTAATGTCACTGTTTAATACCAATCAAACGTTCAATAACCTAGCCTTAGGTTTTAACATGTAGGTAGGATATTTGCCAGAGAGCCGTGAGGTTGGACATTTGTTTGACCCCCCAACCCCCACCTGGAGTCATTTACCTGTTGTATTTTAAGGTGTTACTGCCAGAGAGCAATTTTTACATGAAAAGAAAAAGAAAAAAAGAACTGAGATGACTGAAGGCCATTACAGTCATGCTCTCTTAACTGCGAGCTACCAAAACACAGGGAGTGTCCAGTTACTACAATCTGGTGAAATCCTTTTACTCCACCAAATGCCCAGGGTAAATGTCAGGACCTCCATTTAAATATTACTGCGTACAAACTGTCAAGTTAGGATTATTGTGTATTTTATGTGGTTGTGTTTTTTCTTAACTTTGTTTCTTACACAAGAAGTAAAAAACAGTTATATATATGATACATATATCATTGTTGTTGTTATGTGCCGTCGAGTTGGACCCAACTCATAGCGACCCCTCCTTGGGTTTCCGAGGCTGTATCGCTATGGAAGTAGATTGCCCAACCTTCCTTCCGAGGAGTGGCTGGTGGCTTTGAACCGCCAGCCTTCTGGTTAGCAGTCAAGTGCCTTAGGCACTACATTACCAGAGCTCCTATATATATATAAAATGTGTGTATGTATTTAAACACACATACACATATATAACTATAAACCAAAACTCACTACAATCAAGTCAACTCTGATTCATAGCAACCCTATAAGACAGAGTAGAACTGCCCTCATAGGGTTTCCAAGGCTATAAATCTTTACGGAAGCAAACTGCCTCATCTTTCTCCTGCAGAGGAGCAGCTGGTGGGTTCAAACTGCCAACCTTTTGCCTTAAACACTGCACCAACAGAGCTCCGTGTTTGTGTGTGTGTGTGTATCCAAACCAAAACCAAACTCACTGCCTGTGAGTGGATTCCAACTCACAGCACCCCCATTGGGTTTCCGAGGCAGTTAATCTTTAGGGAAGTAGATTGCTCCATCTTCCTTCCATGGGGCAGCCAGGGGGTTTGAACCACCAACTTTCTGATTGATGTACATACGTAAATATACTTATTTATGTAAAACCAAAAACCAAACTCACTGCCATCTAGTCAGATCCGACTCATAGCGACCCCTCCTAGGGTTTCTGAGGCAGTATTACTACAGAAGTAGATTGCCCAACTTTCCTTCCAAGGAGTGGCTGGTGGATTTGAACTGCCAGCCTTCTGGTTAGCAGTCAAATACCCTAGGCACTACACCACCAAAGTATACTTTTATATGTAAAGGAGCTCTGGTTGTTAAGGCATTTGGCTGCTAACTAGGATGTTGGTGGTTTGAACCCACTAGCCACTCTTTGGAAGAAAGATGGGGCAGTTTGCTTCCATAAAGATATTCAACCTTAGAAATCCAATGGGGGTTGCTATGAGTTGGAATCCATTCAATGGCAGTGAGTTTGGGGTGGTTTTTATTTTTTATTTTTTTTTTTGAGAATTTTTGAGTTTTTGAATCCAAATGTTTCATATGTATAGTTTTATACGTAAGTTATATATGTCTAGCCATGTATATAGATATAAACCAAAAAAAAACAAACTCACTACAGTCAAGTAGAATTCAACTCATAGCAACCCCTCCTTGGGTTTCCAAGGCGGTATCACTACAGAAGTAGATTGTCCAGTCTTACATCTCAAGAGTGGCCAGTGGGTTTGAACTGCCAGCCTTCTGGTTAGCAGTCAAATGCCTTAGGCACTATGCCACCAGAGCACCCATGTACAATTATATATACTGTTATATACATAGTTACATATATACTTATATATATATATATATATATATATAGTTTTATATATACATATATAGTTATATATACTACAATATTACAATGACATCAAGTCTTGAGCATGTACTTTCATAGGTACGTTCTCTTCTTTTGCCTTATTTTCAAGAAAAATTTAGGGCCACAGGATCCCCCTCTAAAGAAGAAATATAAAATGATAAAGCTGCAGCTTCTTGAATAAACTGTACCTTTAACCAACGGCCCTGCTAATGTTATTAAACCCATACAGAGAAATACAACAAATTCATGGGCTCTCTTAAAAGAAAGTATCTCATGGCATCATATATTATCAAAATTACTGACCTGACTATTAATTTGTCATTTTCTTACAGGTATGAACCCATATTAAGATGAATATTTTGATCACTCACAAAAATCTGCCCTCTCCCCCTGCCTTTCAGAAAGTGAGGTTAACACCAGTAGCATAGGTCAACTCAGCAAGGGCACATTTCCCAAAACAATGTAAGATGGGCTATAAAAATATGTTAAATTGGTTAGCTATCTGATTGGTTGTTTTATAAGGGAAAAGGCATTATCTCAAAAACTAAAAGTAACAATTATGAAAATACTGCAACTTTTTGCAAATTATTAAAACAAAGCAAAATGGAAGCAAGTTTCAGTCAACCTATGCTACGCAACCATCACCCCAAAATTTGGTGACTGAAAACAAGAACGACTTATTATTTCTGCTATTTCTGACCAATACCTAGAGTAGAAGGTCCAAGACAGCATGTCTTACCTTTGGCAGGTGGTCCTGGGTACCAGATGGTGTGGCTCAGTTCTCCTCCATGTGGCCAGGCTGGCTTCCTTACATGGAGGTCTCAGGGCATCCTCAGGATAAGGATGAAAACTGCAAGGCATCTTGAGACTTAGGCTCTGGAGGTAATGCAACATCACTTCCACTGCATTCAACTTGTCAAAACAAGTCCCAAGTCCAGTCCAGATTAACAGGGGTGGGGAAAACGACCTTCATCAATCTTCCTAAGGACCCTTCCTTAATCGTTTGATACTCAAATCATTGTCTTTTGAAGTTGGGAATAAATTTCCTTTGCATATTTAATGTTGACATACTCAACAATAAACTGACCTACAAATGACCCAGTGCAGAGGGTAAGGGGTGTATGCTAGTGTTTAAGGAGGAATGATAGTCCAGAGTCCAGACGGGCCTATCCCTGTAAGTAACCGATTCGTTAAGGCCTGTTTTGCTATTAAGAGTTTTGCGTCAATATAAAGTTTTGTAATAAAAGGCCTGCAATCATACTTAGGAAAGACACGCTGTCATCCAAATTATTCTTATTATTTACTCTTCATTTTTTTTCCAACATTGTATTAGGTCCAAATATGAACGTACCAATCAAGATCTGAATAGGGAAATAGCTTCACTTTGAATTTCAGACCCCGATCCAAATCCACTCCCATCAAGTCGATTCTGACCCATAGCGACCCCACAGGACACAGTAGAACTGCCCCATAGGGTTTCCAAGGTTGTAGGTCTTTAGGGAAGCCCCATCTTTCTCCCCTGGAGCGGCTGGTGGGTTCGATCACGGGACCTTTTTGGTTAGCAGCCAAAAGCTTTAGAGCTCCTTAATATCAAACACGCCGTTTGGTGCGGAAATTTTTACACGGGTAAAGAAAAGGTCTTGGGAACAGAAGGTAAGGTTCTCCAACGATTAATAAGTGCAGCATAAAGCAGCAAAGCAGTTATCCGCGGCCGGGAGCAGCACAGGCGTCCACAGTGTTGCCCACTGTCCACCACACTGTGCGGCTGGGACCGCACAGTTGGAGCTAAGCCGCTGGAACAGCACCCAGAACCTGCCTTCTGCAGAGCGGCCGCTACAGCCTCCTCCACGCCAGGCCCCACCCCAGCCCTTACCCGGAAGTCCAAGAAAGCAGCTTCTCCCCTTTGTACCGCCAATTAGCTTCACAGAACAGGAACCAGGGAAGTCCCTGGGGGGTGCAGTTTCCAAGCTCGCCTGCTTAAGGTGGCTCTGGCGACCCCAGAGGCGTCTGGGAAGCAAGGCCTCCCCATCGCCTCCCCAAACATCAACCACTGAAAACACTGTGGAGACAGTCCTACTGGGACAGTGTGGGGCTGCCATGCGTGGACGCAGTGCACGGCCACCGGCAGAGGTTAACAGGGTCTGGGAAATGTAGTCTACGGGGTCCCCTGAGGTTCAGACCACAGAGGCAAGTGACCAGCACCAGTGTAAGCTGTGGTACCTACCTCCAGGGCCTCGCAAGGTCATGGTGGCCCTGTATGTAAATAACTCCAGACCAAGTCGCATAATAACAATGGCTACTGCGATAGAGTAGAAACCACTTCGTCCCCATCTATTTGTAGGAAAGCAGCGTGATTAACTGGGAGCTCAGAGGAGGCGAAACATTAACTCGAATCCAAATGTTAGACGCCAATTTAAATATTAGCAGGAAAAGAGATTTCCAGGTAGAGGACTTTTGGTTGTTTTGTTTTGTTTTTGTATGAGCCTAAAATGTAGATTTGAAAGATGGTTGTTTCTTGGTCAAAGGACTTAGTAGAAATAAAGATGTTGATAAGTAACTGAAGCTAGATTTAAATTGGGTTTCCTAGAAAGGGGTATCCTTTTTTTCAAATGCATCAACAAATCATTTTAGGTCTCTTCCCTGTTTAAGTGTGAGTGGTGCAGCTGGTTAAAGTGCTCAGCTGCTAACCGCACAGCTGGAGGTGTGTCTCCACCTAGAGGCACCTCAGAAGAAGGCCTGGGGATCCACTGTTGAAAAGTCAGTCACTGACGACCCTGTGACAGGGAGCTCTGGGGGCCTAGTGCCTAAGGCGTTTGATGACCCCATTGACCGCAGATCTGCTCTGACACACATGGCGTCGGGTAAGAGTCACTGAATGGCAACCGGTAACAAGAACTAAACCCATTTCCCTGCTAGGACACCGGCTTCATCCCCTTATACAAAATGATCAGCGTTTACTTCCCTGCGCTTCCTAACTTACAGGAAGTTTACTGGAGCTGCAGAGGGATTGGCCTAGTGGGGGGCAGCTGGTAAGTTCCACTGAGGCTGCGCTTTGCAGAAGCATAATAAATTTGTGGCAGAGCTGTCTCCCGAGTGAGAAATATAGTAGAATATTTGGCATTTGCTTTCTTGTTCTCAAATTGCTTCTAAAAGCATTATTCTGTCCAGAATGACAGAAATCCCCCGGGTCACTGGATCAGGGCTAGAAACCGCCATGGGATTTAGACACCAGGAGACGTGACCTTGAACCAGGTTTGGCTCTGAGCACTATAAGGCAGGGAATTTTACCTGTAAAATGAGAAGATTTTAATAGATGATCTCAAATGTTCCTTTCCATTCTGATAAAGTAAAATGTTATGAAAATGTTTTAAAAGGTGTTTGAGTCAAAGTGCATGAAAATGCATTACAAAATTTCTTCCAGTTTATTCTAAATATTTAAACTGTCAGTACAATCTCTGCAATAAACCTGAAAGGTTATCTACCATCTCGGTTAGTTAAGAGGCTCATGATCTGTCTTGGGTTACCTATTTTCTTATTTTCAAACGGAGGTACAAAAATATTTGAAGAGACAAAAATTAAATAAACATACTGGTCTTAGAAAGCCATGTTGATAGACTGTTGACAGGAGTGTCTTGTATAATGTTAGTACAGTAACTCCCTGGGTCACACATATCCAACTTACACACAATTTGTACTTGCCCTGTAATGTTAAGTAAATTTGACCTCATTTTGAAATGATTAAACCAGCTCCAACTTACAACAAATTCTTCATCACAATCACCTTCCCTTGCTGCATTGGCAGCTTTTAAATCATAGAAGAGCTTCGAGCCTTTTCTTGCACTAGAGGAAGGCTAAATAAGACCGCATGCCGCTATTCCAATTTACCTACAAATCCTGCTGAAAGACATGCTTACCAGCAGATCTGTTTCCTAGTTTGGAGACAACTGAACTACACACTTGTGTGAAGCTATTTAAAAGGATCGCTCTCTCAACTGCCTTGTCCTCTGGGGCTTTAAAGTGCCACGTACTGACTTCCATCTCTGTATCTTCATATTTGTATGAAATGAGATGAATAAATTAATTTCTTTGATCTTTAATTTCTTTTTCTATCAGATCCACAGGATGGGATTAATCATAATCTTTGGTTCACCACCAGTTCATGTGTGACCCTCTTTAGCTTCATTTATTTTTAATCTATTTCTTAATTTTGAAAATCATGAATATAATAAATACCCATAAACTAGCCCTAGTTATGCTTGTTTTTGAGGTTATAGAAAAGGCATGTAGTCTGGCTTTTTTTATGTTTCCCTCAGCAGTATGTCACGAAGAATTATCTGTTATGCTGTGGCCCTGGGTAGTAGAATTCTTTCATTTTCATTACTGTCTACTGTGTGTGACTGTAATGTAATTTATTAGAAGTTAATTAGGTCATCTCTAGATTTTTTAAATTACAAACATTATTGCTATGAATTTTCTTCTTCATGCTCCTGGTGAAAGGAATAAAATTTCTACTAAGTGTATAACTAGAGATGGATTTGCTGACTATATAATTGTTTAACTTTACAAACTAAAATGAAACTAGTTTCCAATATGGTTGCACCAATTTAAATTGCTGCCAGTAATGAATAATAGTTCCAATGACCCATATCCTCTCAAACACTGAGGATTTTCTCTCTTAACTTTTTGCCAGTTGAATGAGTACAACAGAGTAGGCCATTTTGTGTTTCTGATTATGAGGGCATTTAAACTTTTCTTCAGAAGGTTACTTATTGAACATACATGTTTCCTCTTTGGAAAAATGCCAGTTCATGTCTTTTACCCATTTTATCAGCACCATCTCTGGACTTTGTGTGTTCTTCTCTTGGTAAATGATCCATTTCTGTATCAGTCACACACTGTACTCATTACCATGGCTTTTACAACCTAGATCTCTAAAAAGTACAAGTCTTTCCTCATTATTCATCTTCTTGTTCAGATTATGTCTTGTCTTTTAGGACCACTGAACTTTCATATACATTTTAGAACCAGCCTGTCAAGTTCCATTAAAAACTGTCAGCAGTTTAAATGATGTTGTCTTAATTCTATCACTCAATTTAGGGAGACTTGATATTCTCACAAAAATAAATGTTGTCATCATGAGCAGGGGACAAATATCCATTTATTAAAGCTTTATTTAACTTATTTCATCAAGTTTCAAAAACACCCACATACAGAGATTACAAAACTTTTTTAGATTGATTTCTGTTGTTGTTGTTGTTAGGTGCAGTCAAGTCGACTCCAATTTGAAGTGACCCCATGTCCAACAGAACAAAACATTGCCCAGTCCTGTGCCAGCCTCACAATCCTTGCCATACCCGAGCCCATCATTGCAGCCACTATCTCAGTCCATCTCATTGAGGGTCTTCCCCTTTTTTGCTGACCCTACACCCTACCAAGCATGATACCCTTCTCCAGGGAATGGTCCCTTCTGACAACATGACCATTAAATGTCTAGATCCATTCAATTTTAGTTGTAAATGGTATGCTAAATTTTTTCTAATTGTGTGTAGGGTACAGAAAAGCTATTCACTTTTATATATTGATTCTATATCCAGCTTCCTTGCTAAACTCTCTTACTGACTCATTATTTCTTCACCTATAAAATATCTCCTGCCCATGGTTGTGATGGAGATGAAAACTGTCAACTTATTTTAACAGGCATGTACTAAATGAAACTTCTCATTCCTTTCCTCTGTGAGGTGCTTGAAGACACCTTAAAATCCTGTAGTATATGTGAGTTTCTTAATGTGCATAAAATAAATAAAAGAGAAGGACACATAGAGGAAGATGGTGAGGTGGTTTTGGTTGACCCAGGCATTTGTTTTGTGGTCAAGTTTTGTATATTTGGTTGCATTATGACTGTTCTCTACTGACTCAGTGAAAAGGAATGTTGATAATCACATACACTTATTTTAAAGCCAGGGAAAACGAAGGATATATTCAAGAATCATAATCGCAGTGTAATGGTGTCTCCCTGTTAAATATGTTATATATGAAAATGACACATAATAAGATACTGAGGTTTATTTATTTTCACAGGCTAAAACGTGATATATAATTTTTTGCTTTTGACCATTACATTTCTTGATGAATCTTAGTCCATAAGAGTTCCTTCCTTTCTTCTTATCCCATTTCTTGCTTCCTAAATTCCTTCCTTCCTTTCTTCTTGCCTTTCTGTCTTCCTCGCTCCTTTCCCTCTCTCTTCCTAGTAAATCTCAGATTCTTTGAGTCCTGAATGGAGCTTCTGGGGTAATGTGTGGATGCCTTTAGACAGTGACTTGGACTGCTAGCCAGATTTTCACCTTGACCCTGGGGTTGAAATAGCAGTTTATGGTGATGCCATCTTGGAAATATGTGCTCACCTTTTGCCATTTCATACATAGAAATATAATATATTCATACTTTTAATATCAATTTATGATTGAGATATTTCATACTCTAGTCTTAAAGAGATTTTGACATTGTAAATATTCTTTTTTAACTTTTGTTGTGTGTAATTGTACAAAGCAGATTCATTTTACATTCAATAGTTCATGCGCATTTTGTTTTGTGACACTGATGACATTCCCCACAGTGTAACAGCTCTCCTCCCACTTCCTCTGTGGTTCACCTTTCCCTGTGTCCTTCTTGCCTCTGCATTCCTGCCTCCCTCCCTTTCTCCCTGTGCAAGTGCTGCCCTTCTGAGCTCCCAGGGCTGATTGTGCTAAGTGGTGCATCTCCCCGGTGTAGGTGTTCAGCTCGTAGGCCTGTCTATTGTTTGTGTGAGAGTCAAGCCACAAGAGTGAGTTCACTTCCAGACCTGAAGGGTGACTTGGGGCCATAGTCTTGGAGGTGTCACCAGTCTCTATCAGACAATAAGCTTGGGTTTGTTTTTTTTTGTTTTGTTTTGTTTTTTATGATTCTGAGTTTTGTTCTTTTCTTCCACTCTATATAGGATCTCCAATTTTGATCCCTTTCCAAGTGGCTGGCATTGGCAGTCAGGCACCATCTAGTTCTTCTGGCCTCAGGGTCTTATAGGCTGAGGTTCTCATCGTTCATTAGTACTTTGTGCTAACTGTTTCCAAGTCTGATTTTTTTCACTCTTCTTTGCTCCATATGAAGAGAGCCCAATAGTTGCATCTTAGAATGTTGTTCATGTTATTAAAATCCAATATGCTGAAATACTGTTCTCATCTACTGTATTTGTGAATCACACATTTAGGAAAGTTTCTCAACACATGTGTCTGATGAGCAGGCTTCACAGTCTCTCTATACAGTGGAAGAATACCTGCATTAAATACATCAATGACCTCTCATTAGCACAGGTTTGCTTCAATAGGCTTAGGATGATGCTTATGTCTAAAATTATTGATATAAATGCACGTAAGTTAAATCTCCACGTCAGACGAGCTACACAGTTTTGCTCTTTTATTTTAGATAAAGTTATATATGGTTATATGAGGTACCTGAAAGGTGAACCAGTGAAAAATCCAACTCAATAAATTTACTTTTTACATATTGAGTCTTTTCTATCATCATCCATTTTCAGTCCCTTCCTCAAATAAGAGCTATTTCTGAAAAGAAAATAAATGTAATTCTTAGTAAGTAAAACCTCACACAATAAAACACCCATGAGAGTTAATGACTAAAAACATTCATGTCATATAAAATCAATACAAGACAATCTTCCCTAAAATATGAACATCGATTTTAAAAAATATAAGTTTTATACCATACACAACTTGTATAATCCATTCTTTCTGCCTTTCTTTACATTATCTTGGATTAATGAATGTGAGGTACATAATCACATACCATAAAGCTAGGGAAAAGCAAAGGACATATTCAGGAATGGACAGATGGACAGACAGGCTGAACGATCCAGTATGTCTAGGTGGGCAAGTGTGCCCATGATCATGTGTAGGGTTAGCAGATAATGTTTCTATATGCATATTTGTATGTGCCGTAAGAATGTCCAGGTGTATAGTAGAATTGACAAGGGCCAAGGTTGTGGTGGCTTTTTGGCCACAGCCAGCTACCCAGAGGGAGCAAGTAGTTGGACCTGTGGGCTCAGGACCATGGTCGCAGGGGACAACAAGCTCAATTGGCATAACATACTACACAAAAACACTGTTCTACATCCCACTTTGGTGAGCAGTGACTGGGATCTTAAAAGCTTGCAAGCAGCCATCCAGATGCAATGATGGGTCTCTCCTTGTCCAGAGAAAAGAAGAATGAAGAAAACCAAAGATGTGTGGAAACAATTAGTCCAAGGGACTGGTAGACCATGTGATCCTCAGCCTATATGACTGTGAGACCAAAAGAACTAGATGGTGCCTGGTTACCACTGTCAACCACTCAGAGAGTGGAAGAACAATGTGCAACAAAATGCAAAATCATTAAAAAAAAAAAAAAAAAAGACCAGGTTTGCTGGTCTGATAGAGCCTGGTGAGGCCCCTGAGACTATGGTCCCCTAACTGCCCTTCAGGTCTGGAATTGAACTCATTCCTAGGGCTTCCAACTAAACGATAGACAGGCATATGGGGTGAATATTTACATCAGGTAGATACGCTACTTGGAGCGATTAATCATGGGAGAATAGAAGGGTGGTGTATGCACAGGGAGACAGCTCGGAGGGCAGGAGTGGATGGGAAAGAAGGATACAGAGAAGAGGTAACTATGGGGAGGAAGTGGGAGGGGAGCTGTTGCATTGCGGGAAACTGCAGTCAATGTCATGAGACAAAGTCATTGTGAACTGCTGTTTGGAAAATGAATTTGCTCTGTACACTTTCACCCAAATCAAAATAAAAATTTAAAAAAAAAGAATGGAGGCTGAAATATGATGGCTTCATCGTTTTGAAAGATATTTTATTTTAAAAAAATTATTATCAGTAAGAACAAACATTAATCTACAGGTAGATACATAGATAGACAGGCTGAAGGATTAAAAAAAAATTTACAATGAATTACACAATACACCAAACAGGACGCATGACTAGAAAGTTCCTGATGTAGAAGGTACTGTTAGATAAGGGAATGACCTGATGATTATGATTTTCAAATGAATGCAAACAACGTTTGTTGTCATTGATAAAACAAATTATTGAAATTTAGATTCTCATTAAGGCATATGAAATTATTCCCTTCACAAAAAAAGAACAAAGACGGAGTGTTAGGTGTTCCTTCTCCATCTCCCCAAGAGAGTTCTTTTATGACTGATTGGAAGGAGTCCTCTGATGGTGAAAATCATTAACAGGCTGCAAGGTTGGAGGTTCAAGTGTACCCAGAGGCGCCTTGGAAGAAAAGCCTGGCCATCTTCTTCTGAAAAACCAGCCTCTGGAAACCCTACAGAGCACGGTTCTCACACCCACGGGTCACCATGAGTTGGGATCAACTCAACAGCAATGAGTACCCAGCAGCAACTTTGATTTGAATTTACTCTAATGTGAAAGGAAAGACAAAATCCTATCCTCCCATTCACTAAATCATCTTTATATATTAGTTCAATAAATATTTATTAATTCAAAATTGATTATCAAGGTTATTATTAATTCTTAAAGATAATTCCAATACAAGAGTCTGAACACATCATTTGAATGGATCACCCCAAAATCTTTGATTTCTTCATCACTGAATATATTCAACAGCTACTGGTTGTTCATTTTCTGAGAGTCTGGAGAGGTGGTTTTAGATCTAAGTTGCATTAAATGATCTTTGAAGCCTCGTTAGTCCAAGGATCTCTTATGAATAAAAGTGTGTCTTTACAAGTATATATATTCTTGATTACTGTTAAGAAAAAAAAAATGAGAGATGAATTTGAAGGAAAAATATTGGTTTCTGTAGGGTTAAAAATGAAAGTAATGTTTATTTTGCATTGTTCCTAGTTTTATCTGGTCCTACTTTAATTTAAAATGAACTCAGTCTGTTTGGACATGCAGTGCTCAATTAAATTTAGAAATTAGCTAAATCACGTGTAAATGCATGATTTGCCAAAAACCCCACTCCTGGTTGTCTTTGAAAACAATGCCTGACCTTTCTGAATCATAGTTACTGTGAGAAATTCTAACCACCACAAAACCGACTTCCAAAGGGTATTGCCTGACATGACAAACACCTTAACTGCGTAGTCTCTTCAGCTCCACAGTCTTCACTGTCAAATTTTTTTTTTTTTTTTTTTATTAGGATTTGGGTGAAGATTTACAGAGTAAATTCACTTTTCATACAGCAGTTCACATATACTTTGTCTCATGTCATTGACCAAAATTTACAATGCAGCAGCTCCCCTCCCACTTCCTCCCCATAGTTACCTCCTCCCAGTGTCCATCCCTTCATACTCTTCGAGAGGCCCATTTTCTGCCAACCCTGTACATGATCTTGGATACACTCTCCATTTAGACATACATAATTGTTTAGCTTGTTCACCCATCTATCCGTCCCTATACCCATATTTGCTTTCATTAACAACTCAGTATTGTATTTACAAAGGGGTTCATATTTGTTGTTTGTAATGCCCATGTAACTCTCTCTGTCTTTCTCATCCTCAATGCTGCCATATTGGTCACTCACATTTGGTACATTGCCCTTCTCTTCACCCAAATCAATATTTATCTCTATCTATCTAACAGCATTCCCTCCCCTTCCCTCCCACCCCTGGTAACCAACAAAGAAAATGTCCTCCAATATATAAACATTTCCTTAACTTTTACAATAACGGACTAATACAATATTTGTCCTTTTGTGACTGCACTGTCAAATTTTTAAAGCATAATATTGCAACATAACAACTCGGGGATATTGTACTGCATCCTTATTCCTTTCCAAAAATAAAAGCAAATAGGTCTGTAGTTGCTAGAATCTCTTAAATGATGTTTATGTTCTGCAGTTCCACTAAAAACTTTACAATGAACAGCTGCAATCGCCTATGTCACCCATCTCCTCTCTGTATTATCTTGGTAATCTAGGGCATTTAATATCTTCTTGCACCACTTTCTTCATCTGTAAAATGGAGAGATTAAGAAATACCTACCTCATAGCGTTGTTGTCAAAATCAAATGAATAAATATATATAAAACAGTGTGAACAATGCCTGGATCATGGATAAGTACAAAATAAATGTCAGTTATTAACATTATTTTCCTCAACGTTCCCTGTCCTGATTCTCAACACAGCCACCGTCAATTTTTCCTCTGACATTTACCTCCATATATTTACAATTAGTAGTTCTTGATGTATCACTTTTTGAAATTTTTTTTTTATTGCAGTGAAAATATAGGAGCTCTGGTAGTGTAGTGCCTAAGGCACTTGACTGCTAACCAGAAGGCTGGAGGTTCAAGCCCACCAGCCACTCCTCGGAAGGAAGGTTGGGCAATCTACTTCCATAGTAATACCTCCTTGGAAACCCAGGGAGGGGTCGCTATGAGTTGGGTCCAACTCGAGGGCACATAACAACAACAACAACAGTGAAAATATACATAACAAAACATACACCTTCTCAACCACTTCTACATGTACAATTCAGTAATGCTGATTACATCTGTCGAGTTACGCAACCATTCTCGCTGTTTTCACATCATTCCACCACCATTAACATAAACTCAAAGTCCCCTAATCAAAAACTCCCTCTTTCCTCCTCCCTCGAATCCCTGGTAGCAGCTCATTATCTTTTGTTCCTATACACACCCACTCCTCACTTATCAACAGGATTAAATTTCAAAGACCAGGTCGCTATGCAAAAATCAGCATGAAGCGAAAATGGAGGATGACCACACGAGATCACAAAATGGAGGATGACTGCATCATTATGGAACTGACAACGTACATCATTACAAAAGAACAACCCACTACCATCAAGTGCATTCTGATCCTGGCACCCCTGTATCAGTACACAATCACCAAATTACATCGTTACATAACTGCCAAGTCACTGAGGATCATGGCCCAGCCAAGTTAACACATAACTTACCCATCACAGCCAGCATTATGCTCACCTCCCACCTTGGCATTCATTAACTGCCAAACATATGTCATTAATGCACAAAATGGTCAGATAGTAGATTTTTCACTATTGTCATAATGCAAAATGTCAGATGGCAAGACAGTCATTAAGTGAGTAGCTATATTTGCTTCGTTCATATAAGTGAGATCATATGATATTGTGCTTTTTTGACTGACTTATTTCCCTCAGCCTGATGTTTTCTAGGTTCCTCCATGTTGTGGCATGTATCTGGACTTCATTTCTCTTTACGGCTGTGTAGTATTCCATTGTGTGTGCATTTGTCCATTGATGGGCATTTAGATTGTTTCTGCTGTTTGACTATTGTGACTAGCACCACAATGAACGTGGGTATACAGGTTTCTGTTCACATTCCTGCCTTCGGTTCTTTTGAGTATGTTCTTAAGACCTAAGATTACAGCCCAGAAAACACTATGGGGCAGTTCTACTCTGTCACATTGGGTTGCTGGGAGTTGGGAGTCAACTTGATGGCACACAACAGCTACAACTACCTAGGATTAGGATCCCTGGTGGTCCACTGGTTAAGCACTTGGCAGCTAACTGAAAGGTCAGTGGTTCAAACCCACCCAGCTGCTCTGTTGGAGAAAAGGTCTGGTGATATGCTCTCATAAAGATGACAGCCTAGGAAGCTCTAAGGGCAGTTCTGCTCTGTCCTATAGGGTCAGTGTGAGTCAACTTGAGGGCACACGACAACAACAGTAATGGCTGAGGGTCCTGGATCGTGTGAACGGTTAAGCACTATCAGTGGAAAGGTGGGCTACTGGAACCCCCCAGAGTTTCTGGAAGCTCACAGCCTTGCAAACCCTATGGAGCAGTTCTGCTCTGCACCCATGGGGTCTCATGAATCAATCTACTTGATGGCAACTCACAATAACAATGGCTAATGGCTTTGGGCCTCTTTTCATGTGCTTTTTGGCCACTTGAATATTCTCATTGCTAAAATGTCTGTTCAAGTCATTTTTTGATTGGACTGTTTGTCTTTTTGCTGGTAAGCTGATGTGTTACTTTTGCACATTATTTATTTGCCTTCAGCCCTGATAGATGACAGTTATCCAGAGCGTCCCCCGGTGCCTTTCAAACTACCCGTAAAAGTTGATATTTCATCGTTTTGGTTAAATCAAGAATCATGAGTGTTTACATTTTCATTGCATCAGTTAGGAATTTCACACACAAGCAACAATGAAGCCAGCAACAGTGATTTAAACTAGCAGAGCTTCTCTTTTTATGTAACAACTTTTGGAGATAGAAGGTAGCTGCTCTTCCCTGCTGTCCTCAGTATTTTGCCTTCATTCTTACAGTTGTCAGATCACATTTATAATGACTGATTCAGCTTCAGGCTACAGGACCACCTTCAAAAGCAGGAAGCAGGGGCTGGCCAGGGCAGCAGAATCTTTTCATCTCTTGTGGACGATTCTTATTAGAGAGAAAAATAACTTTCCAAGAAGTTACCCAGCACAATTTCTCCTGCATCTTATTGACCGGCACTGACTCCTATGGTGGCCCCTGACTCCAAGGCAGGCTGGCTGGGCACTGAGGATCTTACACAGAGGAACAGCATGGCCTTAATTGGCTTAGACCAGAGGCTGCCAAGCGCTCTCAGCCCATGGCTCCACTGGCATCTCTGATTATTCCTATGGTGCCCTGGGCAACAGAAACACCAAACAAGCCCCTTTAGAAGTAGTCAGGGCCAAACAACGTACTAAGTATTTACGTCCCTAACAGCTAAGTGACAATTACTGTAATAATATACAAAATTATTTAAAACAAAAGCATTCTTAAATAACCACAATGACTTATGAATGGGAGATCCCTGAGTGGCGCAGTTGGTTTTGTGCTCACCTACTCACCTAAAAGGGAGCTCTGGTGGCACAGTGCCTAAGGTATCTGAGTGCTAACCAGAAGGTTGGCCGTTCAAACCCCACCAGCTGCTCCATGGAAAGAAGATGGGGCAATCCACTTCTGTAAAGATTTACTGCCTTGGGAACCCAATAGGTGTCGCTATGAATCGGAATCGATTCAGTGGCAGTGGGTTTGGTTTTGGTTTACTAACCTAAAGGTTGGCAGTTCAAACCCACCCAGCTAGCACCACAGAAGAAACTTCTGGCAATCTGCTGCCATAAAGACTACAGCCCAGAAAACTCTGTGGAGCAGTTACACTCTGTCACGCGGGGTTGCCACCAGTCGGAATCGACTTTACACTAACAGGTTTGGTTTACTTATAAATGAGATGTGTGTGCCTGTTGGGCACTGCCCAATTTCTCAAATTTCAGAATCAAATTAGACACCCACACCCACATTTTCTATTGCACATTGATTTCCATGAGATGCTTTCCTCTATCACATCAACTGCTAAAAATTCTGCATCACAAAGATATGACATCCTTGAAAAGGAAGGTAACCTGAAGTTATGGTAAAACTCTTAGTGAGCTAGCTCCAGAGGCTAAACCAACTGTCACCTGCAGGAGGGATGCTCAACTGTATGCACAAAACAAAGGAGAGCCTTTAGTCCAAAGGCTCTGTCAACAGAATCTCAGCCAGTTTTTCTCTTTCCAGCTCAGCACTTGACCCACTTCCAGGGGTACTGGAGGCTCCTGATCAGTGATCCCCTCAAGGTTTCTCTGGGGCTACAATCCACCTGCTCATCACAGACGGTTCTGGATTCAGACTCCCTGTGCTTCCTATATTAGTGACTATTCCCATTACCATCTGATCTCCCTCTCTCTCTCTCTCTCTCTCTCTCTCACACACACACACACACATACACAGTTGCTTTGTAAATTTTCCCAGTAAGAGGAGGAAAGCAAAAGAGTCCTCGGTAATTTATGGAGACACCTTAAAATCCTGTAGTATATTTCGGTCTCTTAATATGCATATTAACATTCAAATTATTTTATGTTTATGTATGTAGCTCTTCCCATACTGATTCACCTCCTGCTTGCAGTTGTAAATTTTTGGAAGCATAAACCATGATTTTCCTTAGTAAATAAAACTGCAACATCTGCACGTTACTAAAACTATAGTAACTGCTTAAGAAATACATGCAGGCTATTTTTCAAAACAAGAGGTCTTGGCTGCAAGCAAGCAAAACTGATGCTGACCATTGGAAGCAATAAGGAAGCGTAGTGGAAGAGCCTGACAACTTCATGGGATTACCAAGGACTTGACTTAGAAAATATAAGGAATCCAATGCAGTTCTGAGAAGTCAAGAAGTCGGACCTAGCTGTCCCCATATCTCTACCTCACCAGCATCACACCTGAGTGGGAGCAAGTGACCAGTAAAATCCTGGGTGCATGCCCAGAGACTGGTTACCAGGGAGTCAAGAAGACAGGCTGGGGCCCTCCTGGCTTCTATGTTGGGAGGCAACCCTTTGCTTCTCACCAGTCAATCTCTTGAATGCCCTCTGTGGTGGTTATGTTTGTGTTCAACTTGGCTGGGCCTGGTTGAGTGGCTGGGCAGCTGGTGGCAGTTATTCCCCATGATGAGACTGGCAATCAGCTCTATGGTGGGATCTACCACAAGCATCTGAGTAGCTGCCTTTCGGATGTGGTCTGCTTCCTCTATAAAAGCAGAAGCCTTGGGGATAGCTTAGCTTATGGCACACTTGGGCCCTGCATGTAGCCGTGTCATTGTTCAGCAGCCTGCCATGCTCTGCTGACCTTGGGACTTACAATGGACTTGAGTTAATGGCCTGCCATGTGGTTTTGTAACATCGAGACTGTGTTGTTTTACTTGTCAACCTTGGGTTTGTCAGCCTCAGCAGCCAGCAGCTGTCTGAGTGAAGAAAAGCCTCTGGCTCCAGTGGGCTGGGAGCAGGAGCCACAGCTGAACCCCAAGGTTGAGGGGCTTTCACCCAGTCCCTAAAAACTGGCACTTTGAACTTGGACTTAAAGCCTCCAAATTGTAAGAATAAACTCCTGTTTGTTCAGGCCATCCCATTTGTGGTATATTCTTGTCAGAGTGGCACTAGGTCACCAGAACCCCCTCAAACCAGAAGAGAAGTAAATTTTGAATAGGCAAAAAGTGACAAATTGACTACCCAATAACTCACACACACTTCATCCAATAAAGCATTACATTTCCAATAAAGACTATTCTTCTGAATATGTTGTTCTTAGTTGCTGTTGCGTCAACTCTGACTTACGGGGACCACGTGTATTGCAGACTAGAACTGTGCACCATGGTGTTTCCAAGGCCATGACCTTTTGGAAGCAGATCACCAGGCCTATCTTCCAAGGCATCTCTGGGTGGGCTCAAGCTGCCATCCTCCCAGCTAGTAGTGGAGCACTTAACCAGAATTATGCACAGTCATCCAAGGACAGCAAGGTGTCACCAGGATCAACAAATTATGCCCATTGCTCCTGCAGAACCTTGTGTCCTATCTCTGGTGTTCTGCCAAAAGAATGCTACTAAAGGGCACACATTAATTCAGTTGTTCATAAATGATGATATATTTTAGGTTTTTTCTCTGTTCCGTCACTGTTTAGAGAAGCTTAGATTTCTTAGTTTCCCTGTGATTAAGCTATCGCAAATTTTCCAAAAAATCCAGTATTTGATATGACAAGTACCAATCCAGTGGTTCACATCTTCCATTAAATTGTTTCTGCTAAATATCACTCATTTAATAAGAATCTCATTTTTGTTACTTTTTTGCAAATGAGAAAATTAATGCTTTCAATTTTCTTTATATTGCTCTTAAATAGTGGGGTCTCTACAACAAAAGTAAATATACTTCTAAGTTTATTTCCAGAAGGACAACTCATAAAGTAACAGGAACAGGTGCTGTGCTCTGGCATCACCCTTAAATTCTGATTAGACAAGAGTGAATTAAGTGGAATTTAATAAAAATTTGAGTTGTTACTATAGAAATTTCAATTCTATGTAAATGGAATTGTGAGGAATGGGCTCCGTTTTCTTATTCCTTATTGTACCTTTGGTACCATACCAGTCACTGAAGTCATGAATTTACAGCCTCGTAGAAGATGATGCATGGGACTGGAACACACTACAAAAAAAGAGAATTTTCTGATCTCCAGACACTTCCCCACCTGAAGATGCCTGAACGGCAGTTCTTTAAGACTCAAATAATCTTTCCAATTATTCAAAGAGAAAGAAAACCAGCACTTTTTAAATTAAAAATCCTGTTAAAGAAATCCCATTTTAAATGGCAGAATGTAAGATTATATGGGAATTTTATAAAATTTAAACATATGAAAATTATAATAAGATTTCATTTCACTAAAAGCTTTCAGGTCATTTAAAGTCTATTTAGAACCTGTTCCAATGGGTAGAATCTAATTAAATAGTCACAGTTATACAGATACTTATGAATACCAATGTGCGAATTTTGCAGTTGTTCACATTTTTTAGAGAGGGGATACAGTATAGAAGCTAAGAGCATGGACTCAGTTGTCACATGGACCTGGATTCAAGTTTCAAATGCTTGTTAGGTGATACATATTTCAATAGATCTATTGAGTCAATTCTGACTCATAGTGACCCCTCCTTGGGTTTTTGAGGCAGTAAATCTTTACAGAAGTAGGTTGCCTAATCTTCCTTCTGAGGAAGCTCCTTTTTTGTTTGATTTAATTTATGTGCAGAAGGAGAGCTCTGGTAGGAGCTCTGGTGGCATAGTGCCTAAAGCATCTGACTGCTAACCAGAAGGCTGACAGTTCAAACCCACCAGCCATCCCTCAGAAGGAAGACTGGGTAACCTACTTCCGTAGAGATACTGCCATGAAACCCAAGGAGGGGTCACTATGAGTCCAATTGACTTAAAGGCAGTGAGTTCGGGCTTTTGTTTTGTTTTGGTTTGGTTTTCAGAACGAGAATGATAACAGGTCCTAGCTCATAGAAAGAAGCCATGGTGGCCCAACAGTTAAGTGCTCGGCTACCAACTGAAAGGTTGGCGATTTGAACCTACCAGCAACTTCAGAGGAGAAACAAAGTGGCAGTCTGCTCCCATAAAGATTACACCCAGAAACCCCGATGGGACAGATCAGCTCTGTCACGCAGCATCACTGAGTCAGAATCAGTCTGACAGCACTTACGAGCCACAACCTCATAGACCTGTTACAAGGGCTGAGTGAACTAACGCATGGAAACATATCAACACGTACCTTTTAAAACGATGATAATAGAATCCTAAAAGGGCTCATATTCCTCCCACTGCCTGTAGGAAAAAATATGCTTTACTCTGAAATTTTTCACCTAAAAATTTTGACATACATGGTAGCTATCATGATGACATTCCAGTACAGAAAATTTTAGATTTCATAGAGTATGTTAAAAAAAAAAAAAAAACAGTGCTAATACAAGACCACAAAATATTTATAAAGTCAAGCCCAAAGTGAGCGATAAGCTTCTTGTTCAAGTCATAGCAATCAGAAAACTTTATGAGTTAGAACATATGGCAAATATTTAGCAAACGAACTTTTTATCTCAAAAGTTAATAGATTCTCCACATGTAGCAATGCATTAGTGAAGCTATTATCTGGGAAAAATTAAAGAATAAAGACACAAATAAAATCGGCAAATGTGCACAGTGATACACTGGGGAGATGGAGGTGTGTTACAAGTGACTCAAGCATCTCCTCCGGGATCCCTCATTTTGGGCCTAGTCTAATGCTTCTCAGACTTTTGTGTGGTGCATCACAATCACCTGGAGGGCTTGTTAAAATACAGATGGCTGGGCCACACCTCCAGATTCTGATTTGTAAGTTTGAACGGGGACCCCCATTTTGCATTTCCAACAAGTTCCCAGGTAATGCTGGTGCTCCTGGAGTGAGGACCACACTTTGAGAACCACTGACCTACTTCCTCATAAGTTGATAGCCTATCGCTTTATTCTCCTGATTGGTGAGAAAATCGAAAACGGTGTCATGATAAGTACTATCTATAACTGATAGAATTCATGTTTGCTCAGATTTTACCAAACTATTAAGAATGAACCATTAAAGTTAATTATTACGCACGTATACAAGACTGAAATGTTCCCCTATCAGGAGAGTTCATGTAATATATAGATATATTTGTCCTATATGCAATGACATATGTCATGTTAGGCAATATGCAACCATGTTGAACAATATTTAAACATGAAGTGAAGGTCTTTTACACTCATCTACTGACCTAAATTTTGGCAGTCCAAGGCTACTCAGCAGCACCACGGAAGAAAGGTCTGGCCATCTGCTTCTGTAAGGATTACAGCCAAGAAAACCCTATGAACTAGTTTTACTCTGTAACACACGGGTTACAGTGAGTTGGAATTAATTCAATAGCAATGAGTTTTTTTAGGGTTTTAAACATGGTTTAGATGCGAAAAACTATTGGCCATGGCCAATAAATAAGAAAAGAGAACTTCACTTACACTGATGTGTGTTATGTGCCCTTGAGTCAGACCCGACTCATAGCGACCCCTCCTTGGGTTTCCGAGGCAGTATCACTACGGAAGTAGATTGCCCCATCTTCCCTCCAAGGAGTGGCTGGTGGGTTTGAACCGCCACCTTCTGGTTAGCAGTCAAATGCCTTAGGCACTATGCCACCATAGGAGGACCCAATGAAGAGATGCACACTGTGCTTCCGAAAAGAATCAACACATAGGTGGACTCTACACCTGACAAAATTCTTGTTATGTGTAATTATAATGGAGAACAATGGGGACCTTTTAAATAAATGCCCACCCAGGGAAATGGTTTTTATAAAAGATGGTTCATTAATAACATGTGTTGTCATGCAGTTACTTTAGAATTATCATTTTGAAAACTATGCTTCCAAGAGGAAAATGTATATGATCCATTAAAGTAAAATAAAACATGAAAGATAAATACCTTTTCCCTGTTACCTGGTTACCTGTTTGTAACAGGGAAAAGGGGACTTTAGTTCTGGAATGGAGGAATCATGATGCTGTCCACCTGGGCTGCGTGACTCATACATCATCCCTGGACACCTTCTCCCAACAGAAATAGCCATTAGCTGATTAACTACTCTTCACACGGCTCCACCTGCCTGACCATACATATGGGTTAATGGTATTGCTTCTGTGCTAACTGATGTTGCTATATCCCCATATTTTCAAGGAACTATATGCCAAGGAAGCACGCCAAATAAAAAACATATATTACTGAACAGGATACATCGAATGAAAGGCCCTGCCAGATTTGTAGCCACTCTCTTTACTTCCTTGAACAAAAATCCTTAGGACATAGGAATAACTCTTCTACATAAACTCTTCAATGGCAATCTTCAAAGATTAGAGTAAAAATAATTACAGTATAATAATCTTTCCTAAACGTCATCAGAGGAGCTCTGGTAGCATAGTGCCTAAGGCATTTGACTGCTAACCAGAAGGCTGGCAGTTCAAACCCACCAGCCACTCCTCGGCAGGAAGGTTGGGCAACTACTTCCGCAGTGATACTGCCTCGGAAACCCGAGGAGGGGTCGCTATGAGTCGGGTCTGACTCAAGGGCACATAACAACAACAACAAACGTCATCAGAGTTTGTAGAAATGTGCATGTAAGTTTCAAAACCTATTTGGCGGTGCCTAGGGTCTTCAAAGCTTGTGAGCAGCCAGCTAAGGCACAATTAGTCTCTGCTAGCCTGGAGCAACAGAAGAAGAAGAAGAAGAATCAGGAATGAGAAGGGGAAATGGAATGTGTAGCTAACTGCCTCCATGAACAAATGCCCCCCTTTCCATGAGACCAGAAAAAGGTGCCCGGCTGTCATTACTGAACAGCCTGACCAAAGACTCCATAGAAGAAAGCTGATCAAAAGGGAGAAAATACAAACTAGAATTTCAAATGCTCATGGAATTCAGACTTTTCTGGAGCCATGAAGGCTGGATGAGTCCCAAAACTACTGCTGTAAGATAAGTTTTAAACCATAAACCAAAAACATCCCCTGAAGTCTTCTTAAAACCAAACAATAGTTGAGCTTCACCAGGAAAGAATGTCTGCCCCCAGCAATGTGCTCCTTTCAAATCTATATATTTAGTAACAAACTGACAACAGCAACTGGAAAGATTAGATAGGAGCATTAAGGGGCAGTGAGTTTATGTTAAAGAGGGAGAAATAACTTGCAGGAGGAGGGTAAGAATGGTTATACAATTCCAATTACATTAGGGAGAGTGGAGAGATCACTCCTGGGAGAATAGAAGGGCTGTGTGTGTGTGCCCAGGGAGACAGCTCAGGGGGCAGGAGTGCATGGGAGGGATGGACACAGGGAAGAGGTAACTATGGGGAGGAAGTGGGAGAGGAGCTGTTGCATTGTGGGAGATCATAGTAGATGCCTTGAGACAAAGTGTGTGTGAGCTGCTGTATGGAAAGTGAATTTGCTCTGTAAACTTTCACCCAAATCACAGTTAAAAAAAAAAAAAAAAAGTCTCTTAAAAAAAAGAATGGTTGTACAACTCAAAGAATGTAATCAATGTCACTGAGATGCACACATAGAAACTTGGATTGGTGTATGATGTTTTTGTACTGCCCATTCTCAACAACTAAAAATAAATAAAATTATTTTTTGAAAAAGGAAATGTAAAAGATACCTATTAGGAGGTAAAAGAACTAAAATAAAATAAATGAAACAAAAACCCATGACAAATATCAAAACCTCTCTTGCTATAGTACGGAAATATATCAAATGAACTATTATTAACATTTTCTGAGACTTTATTTTCTTGACATTTAAGTCAAATAAAAGTATTAGGTAAATGAATGATGTTAGACATGAAAGGCTGGGAAAGAATGAAGAAATTAATCCACATTGAGGACAAACTTAACCTGTTTTGTAAGCCTCTGGGAACCGCTTAACAGAAATTGCATAATCTTGCATAATAGCAGATCAACTGACACCTTAGAAGTTTGCTGATGCAGCATTTGGCTCTTGCAGAGCTGTTATTGCGAAGAGAAATTCTGTCAGATGATAAAATTAACACTGCTATATTATTTAGATGTAAAAAATCTCTGGTGAGAGAATGAATTGGGTGGACACCACAGAAGAGATGGATGTGTGCACACATTCCCCCGAGGTGCAGTGAAGCCTAATTCTCTAAATACACCAACATACTTCTTCTCATGATGCCAGTTGGCCCAGCTGTGCAATTGTGCGTTAACAAATGGATGAAATGCATGAATATTTCTTTGCCTTAGGCCCAAAGCTTGGGGAGATTATTTTTCTATTTTTTCTCGTTCCTAACTTGACTGCTAACCAGAAGGCTGGAGGTTCAAACCCACCAGCCACTCCTTGGAAGGAAAGTTGGGCAATCCTACTTCCGTAGTGACACTGCCTCAAAAACCCAAGGAGGGGTCGCTATGAGTCAGGGCTGACTCGACGGCAAATAACAACAACAACAACAATGTTACAAAGGAACCTGTGGGTGGTGGTAACGGTTAACATGCTCCACTTCTAACCCAAGGTTGGAGGCTCCAGTCAACGCTGAGTCACCTCAGAACAAAGCCCTGCGATCTACTTCTGAAAACTCAGTCGTCAAAATCCCTGGGGAGCACAGGTCTATCCTGACGCACCTGGAGTTGACCCATGCCAAGAACTCTTCATTTTTTTTAATGTCACTAAACAGACATTCTTTGTACATGGTAGATACCCCTGTCCAACCCTAGTATATTGATAATTTTCCCATTTTTATTTCAATAATAAAAACAAACAATTTATAAGACTTCCAAAGATAGGCTATAAGAAGTCCAAATCTTCTCCCTTTAGAAACTCGTCTTTCTTGTTCCTGCGTTGGTTTGACTTTGGCACTGGGCTGGGGCTCCCTCTTTTCTCTTCTTACGGCCACACCACATGCTGACCCCTGAGTTACCTTCTGACTACAGAGAACTTCCAGCTGTGCCCCAGCTGCAGCTGATCCTCTTGCTTGCAAAATGGCACTCAAACACTCACCAGGACACAGCCTGACTCTAGCTTCTCCATGCAGCCCCAATTCTCTCCACGTAAGTCCACATAGTCTCCTCTAGTCCTGCTGCATTTCTGTAATTCCAAGTGTTACCCTTGTCTACACTTCTTTTGCCCTTCTCAGGGAGTAACCATTATCATCATCAACACTTGAGCTCACCCATTTCCGACTCTGCCTTGGCCCCTGATGACTCTGAGGACTCCCAGCCTGGAGCTCCAGGACCAGACCTTCCTGAGGCTGGTCCGGTGCCATAACTTCCAGCTTCATCCCTAATTCCTCCATCTGCCACGGGAAGAGGCTGGCTAAGAGGAACGGACACTGCTGAGGATTTAGGGAAGTCTGGATGACATCACATTACAGCAAATGAAATTGAAAGTTAGATCTTAATGTGACTATTTTCATAGTTCACAAGGAGAATAAAAGATCAAATTTCTTCCTTAATTTCTCCCATAGATGGTCCCCATTGCTAGTTTTAAATATCTGTCTCCATGTTACTTACCAATCCCTTAGATTAAAATCAAGCTTTCAAACCCTCACAGCCTATACCTTCATTCCTCTTTAGACAAATACAGCTCACACTGATGGGGATTAAGGTAATCCTAGTATCTCCCTCCATCTCCGTTCCCATCCCCACCCGGACAGCCTGGTGGACACAATTGTCCAGTAGCAGCATGCATCCAAATTATGAGACATTAATTTTAAAATTACACCACAATTGGACTTGGGGAGAGCAGCACTAGGTTTGCCTTGTCTCTCCAAGTCCTGCAGGATGGTTGAGAACAGGCTCCAACACACTACGTCATCATCTTTGAGGAACGTGCACATAAGAGAGGAAGACATGACTCTATTCTTCCTATAGTAGTACCCCAGTCTTTTCTAGTAGGCTACTTGGAAAGATCGTAAATACACACACACACATACACACACACACGTGTATTTGCATACATTCATCATTCTTATATATCGTTCAAGACCATATATGCACCAGCCACTATGATCAAAGATGTGTTTTCAACAGTGAGCAAAGCAGACTTGGCTAACAGTCAAAGCAGACAATAAGCCACTCCAAACACAATTCTCTAACTGAGTAGTGGGGTAAGTGTAGCAAAAGTTGCAAAGCACATTGAGATTGCTCAGCCAGGGGACCTGACCCCATCTTGGGGTTACAGAAAGTGTCATGGAGGAGGTGGTTCTGAATTTCTGTCTGAAGCATATGTATTGATTAGATGAAAGAGGAAACTTTGTGAACCAGAGGAAGCATCGCTGAAGGCTTAACACTGCTGAAAATACACCAACCTGTGTGAGCTTGATTCAAGACAAGCCATGAATCCTACAAACAGGATTCCGAACATACGGCCCTGTATTGACACATCTGAGATGGACTGACACAGTGGCTGCAAAAATGGGCTCAAACATAGCAGTGATTGTGAGGTGGGTGCAGGACTGGGCTGTATTGCGTTCAGTTGTACACAGAGCCACTATGAGTTGGAACCAACAACAGCAAGGATGCATCAATAAAACCATGTTCTTACATGAAAGGCTGTATTTCTTTAAGACCCAACCTGGCTAGATTTGAAAATAAAAATATACACTCATATTTGCAAAGCTCTTTCCACATTTTGACACCAGCCAGCGCTACCATTATCATTGGGCCCATTTTTCTTTGATCACACGAACCCCAATGGCACTTTATCTTCTGGCAAATAACAGACTCATGACATCCATTTGCTTCAACCTTCTGCAATTGCTGGGGAAGGGCATATCTAAAAATACACAGTAATAATTGATGGTCAAAATGCCAGTCAGGCTTTGAGTTCATTGAAGAAGCTTGGGCTCAAGAAAGAGAGTAAGTGAAATTGTTCTAAGCTTGTGTTCCTTCTAAAGATTCTCTCCTTCATGTACCAGGACTGCTGAATGGAGCTGGTGAACTGTTAGACATTCTTTCCTGAGTAGTCCAGATGCAAGCATTGTGTTTTCTTAACCTATTAATTCAGTAACGCTTGATGAAATGCATATGTAAAAGTGACACTTTCAACAGTCATCCAAATGGCAGTGAAGGCTATCGAGTAAAAAATAAAGTCTCCCTTTTGACCTCCAACCCCCAATGTCTCTAGCAGAAGTATTATAACTATGAAAGTTCCTCAATGTCTTACTGTTTTGTCCTTAACAATATATCTTGTAGCTCTTTCCATATAAGCACATGGTGACCTTCCCCGTAGTATTCCACTCTACGGTGCATACAAGTGAGAAATAACTTATTAGCTATCAAGAAAATTTTTCATCTTTGTCATGACGTTTGCTTGATGGAGTTGGCCTCCACAGGGTTTAGCTACTCACTCAGCAGTCAGCCTGTACATGTAAGACTGCCTCTTCCTCTACATCTCATGTTTATCACGCACCATATAAATTAAATTATCTTCTCACTAACAACAACAACAACCTGCTGACCAGGAAAATTTTAGCTCCGATTTAGAAAATACCTTAAGCCCTTTATATTCACATGACCATTCCACCATTCTTCACAAGGCTTTGCCAAAAAAAATTGTTACTTCCTTTTTTCTTCTTTGGAAATAGAACTGAACTTTATTTCCTTAGCAGATAGCATGACACCATCAATGAGGCTGCACTTTCTCCTCAAGAAGGTGGGCAGGAAAGGAATGAGCTGTGCCAGGCAGGGCCTGTGGTGGTTTGCGATCTACTTGGCTCCCCAGCTGGGCTGCAGACTGGTCTCCCTGGAGCACACACCAGGGACCACTGAGGAATCGTTGGCTGCACCGGCATGTTAGGCAGGTCTGCACTCCAGCACTAGCCTTTGAAGCAAGTCTGGCTCTGGGTACAGGTCAGGGCTGTAATGAGGAGGCAAGAACAGCCATGACACAGGGTCTTCTTCACTGAAGACCTCACTGCAGGACAATCCAGTTTGCAATTTTCCTCTCCGTGTAGCCATGAATCCATTCTCAGGGTCCTGCACGAGGAGGCAGTTGGGGGTCTGGGGGCGGGCACCTGGCCCTCTTCCCACGGTGGCTGTGATCCAGACCCACCTGCACAGGAAGCTGACTCTGTGGCCTCACAGTGAGAAACCATTTCACTCCCACTCACATGACTTACTGATAAAGATCAGAGACTACAGTCTCCCTATGGATGACACTTCAACACAAAGAAAGCAGAACTACTCACAACTGAACTGATAAGTAACATCATAATAAATGGAGAAAAGAATGCAGTTGTCAAGGATTTCATTTTAGTTGGATCCATAATCAACACTTATGAAAGTAGCAATCAAGAAATCCAATGATGCACTGCATTGTATACAACTGTGGCAAAAGACCTCTTTAAAGTGTTAAACAGCAAAGATATCACTTTGAGGACTAAAGTGCACATGACCCAAGCCATGGTATTTTCAATCAGCTCATATGCTTGTGAAAGCTGGACAATGAATAAGGAAGACCAAAGAAGAACTGATGCATTTGAATTATGGTATTGGCAAAGAATATTGAATATACTATGGACTGCACCTCAGTTTTCAAGGAGATGTCTTTGCTCTTCAACACTTTAAAGAGGTCTTTTGAAACAGGTTTGCCCAGTGCAATATGTCGTCTAAGGTCTTGACTGCTGCTTCCACTGGCTTGATTGTGGAACACCACAAATAATATGAAATTTTTAACAACTTCAAACTTTTCTCCATTTATTGTGATGCTGCTTATTGGTCCAGTTATGAGGATTTTCATTTTCTTATGCTGAGATGTAATCCATACCGCAGACTGAAGTCTTTAATCTTTATCAGTAAGTGTTTCAAGTCATCCTCACTTCCAGCTAGCAAAGTTGTGTCATCTGCATATCGCAGGTTGTTAATGAATTTTCCTCCAATCCTGATGCCATGTTCTTCCTCTTCATATAGTTCAGTTTCTCAGATTATTTGTTCAGCATACAGATTGAATAAGTATGGTGAAAGGATACAACCTTGACACACTCCCTTCCTGATTTTAAACCATGCAGTATTCCCTTGTTCTGTTCAAATGACAGCCTTCTGGTCTGTGTACAGGT
This sequence comes from Orycteropus afer afer, assembly GCF_000298275.1. NCBI lineage: Eukaryota > Metazoa > Chordata > Mammalia > Tubulidentata > Orycteropodidae > Orycteropus > Orycteropus afer. The sequence continues at coordinate 40,818 of NW_006921644.1, read as the reverse complement.
TCTTGATGAGCACAATCAAATGTTCTGGAATTCCCATTCTTCTCAATGTTATCCATAATTTGTTATAATCCATACAATCAAATGCTTTTGCATAGTCAATAAAACACAAGTAAACATCTTTCTGGTATTCAATCGCCTCATATGAATGTGAGAGCTAGACAATGAATGAGGAAGACCAAAGAAGAGTTGAAGCTTTTGAGCTGTGGTGTTGGTGAAGAATACTCAAAGTATCATGGACTACCAAAAGAATGAACAAATCTGTCCTGGAAAAAGTGCAGAATGCTCCTTGAAATTGAGAATGGCCTACTTGGTCTCACCTACTTTGGTCATATTGTCAGAAGAGACCATTCCCTGGAGAAGGATATCATGCTTGGCAAAGTCAAGGCTCTGCAAAGAAGGGGAAGGCACTCAATGAGATGGATTGATACAGTGGCTGCAATGATGGGCTCAAGTATGGCAAGGATTGTGAGGCTGGCACAGGACCAGGCAGTGTTTCATTCTGTTGTACACAGGGTCACTATGAGTTGGAGCAGACTCAAGGGCACCTAACAACAACAACATGGACTGCAAGAAGAACGAACAAATCTGTCTCAGAGGAAGTGCAGCCAGAATGCTCCTTAAAAGAGAGGATAGTGAGACTTCATCCCATGTACTTCGGACATATTATCAGGAGGGACAAATCCCTGGAGAAGGACAGCATGCTTCCAGAAGGACGTAGAGTGTCAGTAGAAAAAGAGGAATGCCCTCAGTGAGATGAACTGATGCCGTGGCTGCAGCAATGGGCTCAGACATGTCAATGACTGTGAGGATGGCACGGACTGAGCAGTGTTTTGTTCTATTACACATGGGGTCGCTATGATTTGAAACTGACTTAACAGTGCTAACAACAACAGAATGGTTAAGGGAGCCCTGGTAGAGCAGTGGTTACTGTGCTTGGCTGGTAACCACAAAGTCATTGGTTTGAACCCACCAGCCACTATGGGGGTGCTGAATTGGACTCAACTCTATGGCAATGGATTAGGATGGCTAATATTGAAAAAAAACAAAAAACCAGAATATAACGTATATTGGCAAGGATGTGGGGAAATTAAAATCGTTATTAATTGTTGATGGGAATGCATAATCAAAATGATACAGCTGCTTGGAAAACAGTGTGGCCATTTCTCAAAAAACTAAAAATAGAACTACTATGTGACCCAGCAACTCTGCTCCTAAGTATATACTCAAAACACTTGAAAGCAGAGACTCAAAAAGAGACTTATATACCAATGTTCACTGCAGCACTATTCACAATAGCCATAAGGTGGGAACAGCCTAAATGCCCATTAACAGATGAATGGATAAGCAAAATGCAGTGCATACATACAATAGAACGCTACTCAGCCAGTAGGAGAAATGAACTCTCCATACATGCTACAGTATGGATGAAGCTTAGAGACCTTAAGCTGAGTGAAATAAGCCAATCACAAAAGAACAAATATTGTATGACATAACTTACAGAAAAAGAAAAGAAAAGGCAAATGTATGGAGATCAGAGTTTTTTGGTGGTTGCCAGGGGCAAGAGGTGGAAAGGTTGCTAACGGTGATGGAGGGGTTGCATTGATTAGGGGTGGAGTTGCACAGCCAACTGTGGTTGTGCTCGGTGGGTTATGCGCCTATGGGAAGTTGAATCGGCAGGGCTTGTGTGGTGGACATGTTTCCAACAACAATAAAGACTACTTACTGAGGCTGCTTGTGTGCAGCCAGGTGCCTCATGAGATTTGGTTCCTTGGTTTGGAGGCAGGGCTGTGGTTTCAGAGGACATCCCAACTGATTGGCCAGATGATGTGTTTGGTGCTTCTGTACTGCCTCCTGGTTCACTGCATGGGGGTTTTCAGGAAGCAACTCAGGGCACAGCAATTGGTCTCTAGTCACCTGGAGCAACAGAGGAAGAAAGAGAGTCAAGGGTAGGAAGAAGACATGAAATGTGTGGCTAATTACCTCCACTAACAACTGCCTTCTTTACCATGAGACTAGAACTGGATGGTGCCCTACTACCATTAGTGAACATTTCAATCAAAGATTCCATAGAAGAATCCTGATGAAAAGGGGGAAAATATAGAACAGAATTTCAAATTCTCATGAACTCTAGATTTCCTGGAGCCATGGAGGGTAGATGAATCCCTAAAACTATTGCCCAGAGATAATCTTTAAACCTTAAACCAAAAATATGCACTGCAGTCATCTGAAAACTGAACTATAGTTTAGCTGAACTAGCACAAAAAAATCTGCCTTGAGCATTATGCACCTTTAAGCACTATCTGGTACTTGGGATCAAGTTGACAACATCAATTTGAAAGACTAGATAGGAACCTTAGGGCAGTGAATTTATGTTAACGGTGGAGGAACAACTCAGAAAAAGAAGGTGAGAATGGTTGCACAACTCGAATATTGTAATCAAAGTTACTAAATGCTACAACAAAATAAATTAAATTTAGGATAAAGATCTTCTTTCCAATCTTGTATGGTACCAATACCCCCTTTCCTTTATCCCAGCCTATGGATAGACACCCTAATCTGACCCATGGTCTTTGTCTCTATATGGTGGTGTCTCACCTGATGCCAAAAGATTGTCTGTCTTTGTGGGTAACTGAGTGTCACCTGTCTCTCAATGCCAGCCACGTTTCCAAACTCTGTTGGAATTCCGTGAGAACAACCGATGATCTAAATGAGAATATAAACTTAGTTGGCATGTGATGTACGAACGGTTATGGATAGCATACATATTAAACTTAATTCCTCAGCCTAGGGTCCTTACCTTGAAAGTTATGTTCCGAGCACACGCAACTATGCTAACTTCACATTTGTTTGCATGATTCTATGATTAGTATATAACTGCCCAAGGAGTCTCTGGGTGGTGCAAATGATTGAGCCCTTGGCTACTAGCTGAAAGGTTGCCAAGTCAAACGTCCCCAGAGGTGCATCAGAAGCCTGGCCTGGTCATCTTCTTCTGAAAGGAGCACCATTCTGACACACACGGGGTCACCATTGGGCAGAATCAACTTGACAATGACTAACAACCATGCATGACTGCCCTCATACAGCTTCACGAGGTGAGCTATATGAGGGCAGGGGTCACTTCATTTGTGTTCTCTACTCCAGCCCAAGCCCTTGGAACAATATCTGGCTCATTCTAGGAACTCAACTAATATTTTTAGAATAATGTATCATGTTTAGTTATAATGAAGAGTTTTTTTGTAATTAATATATTTGAAGCAATTTCTTTTTCAAAAAATAAACCTGGAGTAGGAAAACATAATTGGAGATCAATGTTGTCCTTTTTTTTTCCTTGAATCTCACTGTGTTAATTTTTTATTTTATATATTTTGTAAATACTTGGTTTGTGGGATCATATGTGTCTATACATCCTAATAAAGATTAAACATATGTATGTGTGTATATACACATGTATACACATGTGTAAGTAACTCTGTAAAATAATAAAGTAGTGGTTCCCATCAGAGGCGATTTTCTTCCAGGGGTACTTGGCAATGCCTGGGGGTGTAGTGCCTAAACTTGACTGCTAACCAGAAGGCTGGTGGTTCAAACACACCAGCCACTCCTCGGAAGGAAGGCTGGACAATCTACTTCTGTAGTGATACCGCCTCGGAAACCCAAGGAGGGGTCACTATGAGTTGGATCCAACTCGACAGCAGTGAGTTTGGTTTTGGTGTTTTGGGGACGTTTTTGTTTGCCACTCCTGAGTGATGCTACTACCAAAGTGTGGGGAGAAACCAGAGCTGCTGTTTAAAATCCTACAGTGTACAGGACCGCCCCACAACAAATAATTACCGAGCCCCAAAAGTTCATTAGTGTCAAGACTAAAAAAAATCCTAATTTAAACCCTAAACTTCAAGTTTTAAATATAAGACTAGGACAAAGCATTTTCTAGGTATTAGACAAGGTGAGTAAACATGTTGGATCCTTCTGTCTAAATTGAGATGTTTATCTTCCTTAAACTCTCTCCATCTCCTGTTGCAATCCACACGGGGTCAGTGGTATTCCTGAAGGTGGAGAAAAGTGGACTAAGCCAGTATTTTCCCCATGCCTCTCCGTGCAGGGCCCTCACCCTGCCCCTCACCCAGATCCACGAGGCTCTACCCTGGGTGCAGGTCCAGTGTACACGCGACGACAGGGAGGAGCCCTTGCTCAGAGGCTCGGGGTCTGTGTTTGGAGGACAGTGCATTTGAACTAATGCTTCATCCCGAGGCCCCCTGTAAAGTCTGTCATCACAAATCCTGCGCCTAAGTACGCTAATGTAAGGGCTTCCTAGTCGTCAGTGTTAGCAGCAAGTCAAATTCCCTTGTGTGCCCGGAAATGGGAAACATGCAAGGTGAAGAGCAGTCTCCACTCCCTGGGGTGGGGTGGGGGGGTGAACATCCTCAGCACACACCGAGCCACTCCATTAGCCTTTCACAAGGGAACAAAGTAACAAAGTAAGCCGTTCTCTGTGTGCCTCCAGCGGCAACTCTTTTAAAACACATTTACCTAAAACACTTTGAAAACTGAGTTCTAGCATTCCTTCGTGGCCTTGGAGAATTTAATAACTCAGAGGTCTGCACAGTGACCATAGAAATATTTTGTCATTGATGTTTCCATTAAATTGCACTTGCTTGAAGTCAGCATGGGGTTGAAATTCTTGCCAGTGAATACTCCGACTTCTTTCACTCATTCATCAGGATGCTTATTGACAGTTTGCATTCGTAAAATCCTGCCTTTGGACGTTGTTGCTGCAAGAGAGGAACTATCACAGCATTGAGTAAGATCCTTTGTGAAGAAGGAAAAATTGTACACATCAATAAAAAACTTATTTTTCTCCCCATTTCTTTTCTTTTATGCAATGAGAAATGTTCTTGTCAACCTATCCGTGGATTCAGTGTAAGCACCTTCAAAGAGGAAAGAAATGAAGGCGCGTCTTGGAAACCTGCTCCAGCCTCTCAATTGCCACCTAATGAACGGAGGTGGGGGGGGATTTCCTCATGTTGTCTGGACTCAGAGCAGAAGCTCAGTTATAGTTCTTCCTTCCTTCCTTCTCCCCTCTGTGGAAATGATAGGGATGTGATGATACATTGAAGACAGTGGGTGTTCAGGTAGCTAATCATAATTGAGGATATGAAATGGATATTTATTTACTGTGTTGTTAGCTGTCACCAAGTCAGCTCCAACTTCTAGCGACCTTCTGTACAACAGAGCTGTGCAGATGCCACTTGTCCCTGCACCATCTTCAGGCTTACTGGTACCTTTGAGTCTACTCGTTGAAGTACGTGCTTAATGATATACATCAAGTGCTTAATAATAAACTCCACGCAGGTGGGTGCAAAAAGGAGCATGTTTTAGTGCTAAGAGTAAGATGACACATACATGACCATTACGTTGTTGTTGTTGTTAGGTGCTGTGGAGTCATCTCCGACTCATAGCAACCCTATGCACAGCAGAACGAAACACCGCCCGGTCCCAAGCCAGCTCCATGATTCTTGCTATACTTGAGCCCATCACCGCTGCCACCGTGTCAATCCACCTCATTGAGGGCCTTCCCTTCTCTCGTTGACCCTCCACCTTACCAAGCATGACATCCTTCTCCGGGGAATGGTCCCTTCTTACAACATGACCAAAGTATGTGAGATGAAGTCTCCAAGGAGCATTCTGGCTGCACTTCCTTCAGGACAGACCTGTTACTTCTTTTAGCAGTCCACGGTACTTTCAGCATTCTTTGCCAACAATACAGCTCAAAAGCATGAATTCTTCTTTGATCTTCCTTATTCATTGTCCAGCTCTCACATGCATATGAGGCGATTGAAAATACCATAGCTTGTGTCAGGTGCACCTTAGTCCTCTTCAACACTTGAAAGAGGTCCTTTCAGCCAATTTGCCCAGTGCTATATGCCATCTGATGTCCTGACTGCTGCTTCAATTGATGTCGAGTGTACAACCAAGCAATGTGAAGTCTCTGACAATTTCAATCTTTTCTCCATTTATCATAATGCTGCTTATAGGTCCAGTTGTGAGGATTTTTGTTTTCTTTATATTGAGATGTAATCCATACTGCAGACTGTATCCTTCAGACTTCATCATTAAATACTTCAAGTCATCCTCACTTTCAGCAAGCAAAGTTGTGTCATCAGCTTATTGAAGGTTGTTAATGATTCTTCCTCCAATCCTGATGCCACGTTCTTCTTCATATAGTCCAATTTTATCTTTAGTAAAATTTTACTTGCATGTGATTATTAATGATATTGTTTGATAATTTCCACATTCTGTGGGATCACCTTTCTTTGGAATGGGTACAAATATGGATCTCTTCCAGTGAGTTGGCCAGGTAGCTGTCTTCCAAATCTCTTGGCATAACCAAGTGAGTGCCTCCAGTGGGGCATCCATTTGTTGAAACATCTCACTGGTATTCCTTCAATTCCTGGAGCCTTATTCTTCGCCAATTCTTTCAGTGTAGTTTCGACTTCTTCCTTAAAACCATTGGTTCTTGAACATATGCCACCTCCTGAAATGGATGAAGATCGACCAGTTCTTTTCGGTACAATGACCTCTTGCTTTCTTCATGGATGATGTTCTTGATGTCATCCCACAATTCTTCCGGTTTTCGGTCTCTGGTGTTCAATGCATCAAATCTTTTCTTTAGATGGTCTCTAAATTCAGGAGGGATATATTCAAGGTCATATTTTGGCTCTCGTGGACTTGTTTTAATTGTCTTCAACATCAAGTTTAACTTGATATGAGCAGTTGATGGTCTGTGCCACCATTATAAATGATAAATAAGAATTAAGTGGACCACTAGTATAGGGAGGAAGTGGCATTTTTTTAGCTGGGATTTGAACAATAAGAAAAACAGTCAGAAATCAAAGGGGCCAATCACCTTGGACCTAATAAGCAAAAAATATGCATGTAGTTACACAAATATATATATATATGGCATATAAGTAGATGAGTATGAATATATGGGAACATACTTGTGCACAGAAAATAAGTATCTATAGGCATATATATGTACACATAGAGTTATGGGTATGTGTGCAACTATATCCATATACATCTTAAACCACAGAGGACACACATACTATCTGTACAATGTATGTGTGGGATACTTCTTAGGCATAACCAAATACCTCATGAGATTGGCTTTCTTGGTTTGAAGACTTAGGACCATAATCTCATGGGACATCTCTGGTAATTGGCATAACATAGCTCATAAACTGTAGGTTCATCCCAACGTGGTGAACAGTGTCTGGGGTCTTAAAAGCTTGCAAGTTGCCATTTAAGATATAATTATTGGTCTCTACTCATCCAGATAAGAAAAGAAAGAAGGAAACCAAGAATCAGAGAAGAAAGTCATCTATAGGATGAACAGTCAACATAAGCCACTGCCTCATCTATCCTGAGCCCAGAAGCAGATGCCCAGCTACCACTACTAATAGTTCCAATCAGGGTCACAATAGATGGGTCCTGATAGAAGGGGAGAGAGATGTGGAACATACTTAAAATTCTCAAAAAGTCCTGACTTACTGCACTGGTTGAGGCCAGACGTCTCCCTGAGATTATCACCTGAGATATGCTTTAAACTTTAAACCAAAATTATCCCTTGAGGTCACCTTGTAGTTAAATAACAGATCGGCCAATAAAACAAAGAATATCACCCATGAGTAATGAGCTTCTTTAAGAAAAATCATCTACAGGAGACACAATGATCAAAAATTACTCTAAAGCAAAGATAAGAAAGTAAAGGGCAGAGAAACTAGAAGAGTAGAAATGGTATAACCAGAATGGAACAACTGAGAATAATGACACCTTGTGAAAAACATAAGCAATTTGTGTAGAAATTATAAAATGTAAAGTAACTTGTATAGAAATTGTTAAATGGGAACCTAATTTGCTGTGTAAACTTTCATCTTAAAGACAATAAAGTATTAATTAAAAAAAAAAAAAAGAAGAAGAAGAAATGAAAGGGGTCAGTTCTTACAGTAAGAATGAAATGAAAGAGAATGGAACCCCAGGTACTGTGAGGAGAGAACGGAACCCCAGGTACCGCGAGGGAAGTTTTGGCTTCCAGAGCAGTGCTGACCAATAGAAACATAATGCATGCCACATAAGCAATTTTAAATTTTTTAGTAGCCATAATGGAAAACTAGATTGGCTGAAACTAATTTAATATGCACCCTGTGTACAACAGAACAAAACACTGCCCAGTCGTGCACCATCCTCATAATGCTTACTATGTTTCAGCCCATTGGTGCAGCCACTGTGTCAATCCATCTCGTTGGCGGTCTTCCTCTTCTTTGTTGACTCTCTATTTTACCAAACCAGACTTTGTCTCATCTCCTTTGGTCATGTTGTCAGAAGGTACCATTTCCTGGAGAAGGATAGCATGCTTGGTAAGGTGGAGGGTTGACAAAAGAGGGGAAGGCCTTCAACGAGATGGACTGACACAGTGACTACAATGATAGGCTCAAGTATAGTAAGGATCATAGAGCTGGTGCGGGATCAGGCAGTGTTTCATTCTGTTGTGCATAGGGTCACTATGAGTCAAAACAACTCGACGGCACCTAACAACAACAACAACAATTTAATAACACCTTTTATTTAACCTAGTATAAAGTATCTTTTTAAAAAGCAATCCATGTAAAAATTATTAGAGATCATTTATATTCCTTTATTATGTGAGTTTCTGAAATCCAGTGTGTATTTTACAGTGACAGCACACCTCAATTTAGACTAGTCACATGTGTCTAGTGGCCACTGTACTGGGCAGCAGCAGCCCCAGAGTTTGGAACAGATTCCCGAGATGCGAGGAGGTGGGAACAAGCTGAACAATGCAGAGGAGCAACATGCACTGACAGCTCCACTGCGGACTCTTTTTGTGCTGGGCTATTCCAGCACATGCAAAGGGACGCACCTCTGGTTTGTATGTTATTGGGATACATGTGCACCCACCTGGCTTGCAGTAAGGTGTCTGGACAATGGACTATCCCATTCACTTCTGTGGGTGGAGTTACTATTAAGAAATAAAGACCTGACCCTTCTTGTAGCCAGGAAACAGACACCTTTTGGGAAGGAGGGACTGTGTCTTACCTGTGGTAATATTTGGCCCAAGGGACACTGTAATGAGTTGTAGCTCAATAAGTAATGAGGAATGAGCCTTTTACTTGGATCCACAATCAACTCCCACGGAAGCAGCAGTCAAGAAATCAAATGACGTATTGCACTGGGCAAATCTGCTGCAAAAATATCCTTTGGTGTTAAACAGTAAAGATGTCATTTTGAAGACTAAGGTATGTCTCACCCAAGCCATGATATTTTCAATTGTCTCATATGCATGTGAAATCTGGACAATAAGGTAGACTGAAGAAGAACTGATGCCTTTGAATTATGGTATTGGCAAAGAATATTGAATATACCATGCCAGAAGAATGAAGAAAATTGTCTTGGAAGAAGTATAACTAGCGTGCTCCTTAGAAGTAAGGATGGTGAGGCCGCCTCACGTCTTTTGGCCATGTTATCAGGAGAGGCCAATCCCTGAAGAAGGCCCTCATGCTTGGGAAATAGGAGGTCAACAGAAAAGAGGCAGACCCCCATGGAGGTGGACTGACACAGTGGCTGCAACAATGTGCTGAAGCATAGCAAACACTGTGAGGATGGCACAAGACTGTGCAGTGTTCTGTTCTGTCGTGCACAGGTGATGATGAGGTGGGACCACTCCATGGCACACAACAACAGCATCGAAAATAATAACAAATTCACTAGTAATTTATAATTTTCCTTGTTCCAACACTATAGAAAAGAAGTAGAGCAAAATAGTAAGCATGAGATGTATGATAAAATTTTAAAAAAAAAAAAAAAAGGAGAGCAAGAGAAATAGAGATAGGAAAGGAACATGTGATGGAGCTAGCCAGACTTTCTTGGAAAGCCAAGAAGAGGTAGGCAAGGGGGAGGGGGAAAAAAAAAAAATATATATATATATATGTATTTGGATTTTATGAGCTCACCTAGAGAAAACAGTATTTATGTGAGGAGGAATGAATTTATAAACAATCCCTTGAAGTGTACACCCCCATCTATAAACTGAGATGGCCCAGGCATATCATTCACTTTGACCTGCCTAGATATGACATCTTTGAATTCCCCATGGATGCCCCTTATCATATTTAGGAGCCACCCTCTGTGACCAGCTTCATTATGTCCCTTTTCATTCTGGACACTCTTTGTGCCACTGGCCTTCCTGGTTACATACGAATCTTCCGACCAGAACTTTGAAGGTTAACCTCCAGTTCCCTTAGCCCCCTCAGTCCTGATGCATAGCTCAGAGTATATCATCCACTTTATCCCCTTCCCTGTCTTAACTGTCCGGGTAATTCATTCTTGTTCTAGGTATTTCTTTAAAGAGGAAGATACAAAGGATGTCTCTCAAAAGATCTAAAAATTTATACCACTTGTGAGAGTCAGAATATTATTTCTTATGGATAGATCATTAGCCTGTGGAGTGTGGCATTTACAAATGTTTTATAGGCAAACATCTGATCAGAACATTTATGAGTAGTGTACACATAAATCCTTTAGCAAATTATATCTATAAATGCAAATAAAAACATCTTGGAAGCATATTTTCCATCATTAATCATAAATATGCTGTTCCTCACAGTTATGAATTCAGCAAAGCAAGCAGACTCTCATATAACGACGAATCTTAAAACATCGCAAGGTGAAATATAAGATATGTAAATTAAGAGATTTAGCCTAACCAAACAATAAAATCATTGGAACTAGCAACAGTAGAAACAGACATCATTAGAAAGTAATCTTTTCCAAGTCACTAATGTAAGAACATAAGATTATTTATATGAGCCAATAATCACAAGAGATACATTTCAAAAAAAATTAGCATGCATAAGGAAAGATGTGTACTTGGGTGTCCATTTTAATCTCTGAAAAGTTGATTTATTACCTTTCTTATTTGCACAAATGTTAAAATAGCCACTAAAGTTTGTAGAGACAAGCACCTCCAAATTGATGGCTATTGGATCCTAGAAATGATGCATGGAATGGAATTTTGTACAACTTTTCACAGCGTTTTCAGGCTTATCCCATCAAGTGAGCTCAGACATCTCAATATTGGCAAACATACCCTAGAATTCTGTGAGTCCCGAGAATAATGGGCACAGCCCGGCATTTATAAAAGGGGAGCGGCATTCTCAAAAATAAATGATTCCTCTCTGGAACCAATCATTAGATTTTTATTTAGAAAACAAAAGAAGGAAAAGATGAGAAAAGAACTTGGGAATTATTTTTCCTTTAGTGCACATCAACTCTAAGAGTGCACGATATATTTTAAATAAACACTACATATTAATAAAATGAATTTTATGTCTTATTTTACTACCCTCAATGAAATATTCTCCATGGGTTTGTGGTCACCTTTCCTGTGCTGAATAGATCATCTTGCAAGTAAACTATCCAATTTAAGCGTAAAGGTATTATCCACTTAAGAACATCTACCAAATGAACTATTACATCCCTAACAAACGTGCACTTGTAAAGTACCCCATCACATCATGCAGACAAACGAGAACTGGTGGAAACAGAAGTGCTTGCAGCAGTGACAACTGGAAGGCAGTTTTCAGAGTAAGTCTTGTGGAGCTTGAATTCACACTATTTTAAATGTGAAGAGTGAATACACGTGAAAAGACAGATTACCAAATGAGATACAAATCAGAAGGATAAAACATCCCTTCAGTAAAGAGGAGATTTCGCTGGTGCTCCGAGACAAAAGCCCTACCTAAATTGACCACAGGTATTTTGCTGACTGTTTCTTCAACAATTTAACCTCCCAGTGTCTCCATTTTGTAGAAAAAAAATGAAGTAAATTATTGCAAAGTAGCGTTAGCCTAAGAAAACATAGAGGCCCCAACAAAAGCTCAGGACAGTGCCTCACTGAGGCAGTCACCAACGGTATATATA
>NW_006921644.1:0-28451 GCF_000298275.1 Orycteropus afer afer | reverse complement strand
TATATATGGGAGCTCTGGTAGCATAGTGCCTAAGGCACTTGACTGCTAACTAGAAGGCTAGCGGTTCAAACCCACCAGCCACTCCTCGGAAGGAAGAGTGGGCAATCTACTTCCATAGTGATACCATCTCTGAAACCCAAGGAGGGTCGCTGTGAGTCGGAACTGACTCAACAGTGGTGAATGAGTTCATTCATCTCTCTACCCACAGAGCAATGTTTGTTAGCACTGATAGTGCAGCACTGCATATGTCAAAGGGTTTACCTTTGTTGCCTGTACCTCTTGTGCCCCTCTCTGTGTCTTCCTTTTCCTTAGTGTTATTGTTTTGGTCTCTCTTATGGAGCTGAATGACTGCTCTCTGTTACCAACGTTGCTAGATTACCTAATTTCAGGTTGTTTTCTCTTTTCAGTGTTTCATGACTTCAACACTGAAGTCATGGAGTGATTTGAGTCTCCCTTGATTGGACTGAATCATAGTGAGGATTGTGGTGATGACGCAGCTGCAGGCGTGTTCCTCTTGTTGTGCACGGGGTCACTGTGAACCGGAGCCGAGTCCATGGTACCTAACAACCGAGCTCTCTTCCAAGACTACGCTGGAGACAAGTCCAACACATTTTCATTATGTTTAATTAACAAACTAGCAGTGGCCACTGAAGGCGAAATATGCTTTACCTCTCCTTCAGCTGAGTCCCTGGGTAGTGCAAGTAGTTATCAAGCTTGGCTGCTAACCAACAGCTGACAGCTGGGGTCCACGCAGAGTGCCGCGGAAGAGAAGCCTGGTGATCTCTTTCCAAAACATCAGCCACTGAAAACCCCGTGGAGCACGGTTCTCCCGACACACATGGGGTCGCCATGAGTCGGAATCAACTCAACAGCAACTGGTTAAAAAAAAATCATATGTATTTTTCATTTCCAACTAAGAACTAAAAATGTGACTCATGTTTTTGCCTTTGATAAAACTGTGCCGAGTTCCCTCTCTGCCTTAGTTTCCCCATAATGATCAGAGTAATCACAGTGATGTTCACAAAGATTAACTGGACCCAGCATTCAGCTGTCTTTCTCAAAAGCTTGAATTCCTCTTTTCAATATTTTCCATGCTAGTCATTTTTACACAATTACAATCCAGTGTGCCTTTCAAGTTAAAACTTCTTCTAAAATCTGCCTAGAATAAAATGCTAGATGATATCTATGATTAAATAAATTATAAGGACAACCCACATTGATTCCAATACAACTATTCATTCAAAGTCCATTTTCAGCAATTCTCATTCGTCCTGCAAAAATTCCTTATTCCCAGTTCCCCTCTGAGCTCTGGATGGAGCTGATAGCTCTGCCCTTGAGTGTCTATTATATAACACAGTAATTTGAAATACACCTATGTTTCCTAGACTTGATGAAGTGCAGCACAGTGAAGCTATTTTATTAAAGTGTTAAAACATACAGATGGAACTATTCTAGTGCACACACATGCTCTCTCCCCTGTGCTCTCAAACACTAGACTATTTCATCAATGACAAGGTAAAATGTTTGTTTTCACAGGATTCAGTGTGATGATAATATATCTTCACAATCATTGACATACGTTAAATATCTAAGACATGGCAGCTATGATTATTTTTCCTGAATTTTCAAATTTAGAGAGTTTAAAATTTTAAAATATTTTATAGAAGCATACTCTATACAGGATACAGAACAATATAATGTATTATCAGTTTCCAGCCCAATGAATTTTCAAAATCTTCAATGTGAATGCCAAAACTCAACATTTTCAAGTAAAACTCCTCAGGTTTGCAGAGAATTTTTTCTTAATCTTTTTATCTTTATGTAACTTGAACGTGAGAAATGATCCTATAATACTATAGGATGCAAAGATACAATGATACAAGTTTGAGTGTCAAGTTTTATTGCCTGTACATTGATTGGCATTTTTGTTCACCTATGCAAAATAAAGCACTCCTCGCTTATCTACATAGTTAGATTCCAAAGACCAGGTCATTATGTGAAGATCAGCATTATGTGAAAATGGAGGATGACCACATCAGATCACAAAATGGAGAATGACAACATCATTATGTAACTGCCAAATCACATCATTACATAACTACTAAACTGCTGAGTATCATGGCCCAAATAGTTGACATATAACCTCAACCATCACAGCCTGAATTTCTTTCACCTCACAGCTCGGCATTCATTACTATCAGATGTAGGTCATTAATGAGGGACGTAATCAGATAGTAGATTTTTCACTATTGCTGTACATGCATAATGTCAGATAACAAGATAGTTGATAAATAAGGAATAAACCAAAAAACCAAATTCAGTGCCAGCAGGTCGATTCCACTCATAGTGATCCCTCCTTAGGTTTCCGAGGCAGTATCTCTACGAAAGTAGATTGCCCAGTCTTCCTTTCCTAGTAAGGAAGATGTACATATTTGTTCTCCTTCTGTTTATACGGGAGGTGGGTAGGATGTAAAGAATGGAATTCACTTCTATCGGATACCTTTAAGGAGCCAGGCACTGTTGTAGACATTTTCAACGTGTTTGTTCACCGTGGGAATACAGTATCCTCACAAAATGCACATGAAGAAAATATTATTTATTTTTGCAGAGGAGGAAACTGAGCTCAGAGAGGTTGAGTATTTTGCCCAATAGCCACACCTTGTAAGTGAAGCAGTGGGATTCCAATACCAATGCCATCCCGTGGTCCTTCGACCATCCAGCCTTCCCACTGACACTGAATTTGCACCTCCATGATCAGATAACCTCATTTCGATAGTTCCTTTTCAGATACTGCTGCTAATGAGTTTTGCCACTAAAAACATTATCTTTCACGAATCTCATTTAACCAGATTCATCCATTTTTAAAATTCTGTCTTCTTTGCTTTATTAGCAGGTTTTTGAATAGGTTGAAGGGAGTTTGCCTCAGGAACAAAATTTAAAGAAACATCAAACAACTCAGTAATCAAATACATTTTAATGCAGTTTTAAAAATCCAAATTAAGGCAAAAACTGATGATGAACAAAATGTAAAAATGTTTTTTCAAAAAGGAAAAAACTCAGTATTTCTGACTTTTGCCTCAGGCTCCAGTATGTCTCGGCCCCATACTGTTATCTCTCTCTCTCTCTCGTTCTCTGCATGTGTGTGTGTAGTCTAGGTACGCAGCACATGCGTGCACTTATGTGTGTGTGTTTTTTTTTTCCTGAGCCATTGGAATGTATGTTGCATACTTTGAACACTTTGATGTGTATGGCTTAAAAATAAATACATAATCTTACATAACCACAGTACAATGATCAAAACGTGGGATTGTATGATTGATACAATAATATTACCTAGCCCAGCATCCTTATTTCAATTTTGTCAATTGTTTCAATAATACCCTTGGTAGCATTTTCTCCTCATCAGTATAAGATCTAGTCCAGGACAATGTGCTTAATTAAGTTGTCATGTCGCTTTAGACTCCTTTAACTTGGAACATTTCTCAGTCTCTGATGGAAAATTGATAAATGTGCTGTTCACGTATCAAAGGACAGAGGAAAATTGTTTGATTGAGGACTCCTCGAGTTGAGCTGTCTGATGTTCTCTCATGATTAGGTTCAAGCTAGGATGAATATTAAACAAGTGATATCATGTCCTTCATAGGGCATCATGTGTGCAGGTACATGATGTCCATCAGCCATCTGTTGTTGTTGTTAGTTGCCATCCAGTTGGCTTCAACTCACAGTGACCCCATGGACAACAGAACAAAATCTTGACCAATCGTATGCCATCTTCAGGATCACTGGTATGTTTGAATGCATTGTCACTGCTATGTGTCATGCATCTCACTGAAGGTTTCATTTTCACTCAGCCTCTACCTTGCCAAACAAGATGTCCTTTTCTAGTGATTGGTCTTTCCTGATGAGTCCAAAGTAAGCAAGCTGAAATCTTATCATCCTCCCTTCTCAGAAATGTTATGGGAGTATCTCTTCTAAGACTGATCTGTTTGTTCTTTGGCAGTCCATCTTATGTTTATATGGCAATGTCAAACCTTGTTTAAAAAACACTAAATGAAGGCAAAACATACATAGTTTGGGTGATCTCTACAATTTAACAGCTTTATGAATAAGCAGAAAAAAAAAAAAAAAAACCTCACTGCCATCCAGTAGATTCTGACTCATAGTGACCCCCGTTGGGTTTCTGAGGCAGTAAATCTTTACGGAAATAGATCGCCCCATCTTCCTTCCATAGAGCAGCTAGTGGGTTTGAACCTCCAACTCTCTGATTAGCAGTCAAATATCTTAGGTACTATGCCAACAGAGCTCCTTGCTTTATGAATAGACTTTGAAATATTTGTATTTGCATAGCTCTAGATGTCTCGTCAACATGTCACATTATTTCTTACCTCATAGATCACATTTACTTGAAACTGTTTCCAAATCTCTAACTACCTAAACTTAAAGAGGTGGTATTAATCGATTATTTTTTTAGTGTTTAAATTATAGCTGTGCTTTGTACAACAGTGGAAAAAATTCTATTGGTCCACTTCTCACATTCACCTTACAGTGTTCCGGCTTACAAAAACAGTTCTTATTTCCATCCCAGTAACACTACTTGTCATTATTGTTTATTACCCTGGAGTTCACTTTGATTCATGATGACCTTATGTGCAAACAGAATGTAATGTTGCCTGTTCCGACACCATCTTTATGACCATTGGCATGTTTGGGTCCATTATGGTGGTGATGTGTTGATTCATCTTATTAAGGTTTCCCTCATTTTTGATGACCCTCTGCTTCAACATGCATGGTGCCCTTCTGGAGCCATTGGTCTCTCCTGATGACATGTCCAAAGTAATGGAGCCAAAGTCTTGCTGTTTGCACTTCTAAAGGATGTTGTGATTGTTTACCCACTAAATATTTCCACTTGGAAGTTTACATTCATTATTTTTTTTACCTTACCACATTTTGCTTCATAATTTTTCTTTCTCTTTTATTTTTTTCCCAATCATCTACTTTCAGAATTCTGGGGAAATGTTTATTTTTCTTTATCTTCCTTTATCCAAAAAGTCACCAAGTTCTGCAGATTCTTCTATTGAATTGTCCTGCCTCTCTCCTCCTTGTGTGTCTCACTAACAGAAAAGAGTCCATGTCCTCATTGACCAATTCTTCCATTAACCTCACATTTTCCGGTCTCCTATCTTCTGCCTTAAGCTATTTCAGTTAATGATCCTGCTGTCAGTCAAACCCTCTTCTGCTTGCTTAAGCTTCTCAAATAAGTTCATGCCTTCTTCCCAGTTATTAAAGTCCATCCCAGACATCCAAGCTCTCCATAATCTGGCCCATTCTGTCTTTAAGGTACAAGGATTCTGATTTTTGCCTCAGCTGATCATGCTTCTCCCCACAAATATCCTGTCTACCCCTTCCCTTTGTAAAATTCTACAGGATCATTTTAAGGAGGTCATGCCATAATGTTCTCAGCAACCTTATTCAACATTAGGCTGAACTAAGAACAACAGTTTGGAATGAAGATGGAAATTAAACAGATGAGTGAACTACAATTAGTATTTATTAATAGTGTTCAGGATATGAATTTCCTTTAAAGAACCAAAATTACATAATTAAATAATGCATTTGTATTACCTCTTTTAAAACAACTATACTTAAAAACCTGTTTACTCTTCACTGCCCACAAGCTACTAATAAATTTTCATTAATGAATTAATGAATAACAAAATATTGACCCTAATGCTAGGGCCTGACTTTCTACTCTGTCAAAACTTTCCTCCTTCATCTACATCTTGTTATATATATGAAGTTCATCATTTTATTATCAACATCCCATTTTTCATTTTCAGTATTCCCTTACCCTCATTATTGGTTTCTTACTTCAGGCACCATATACTACTATCATACCACTTAGTTAATTTGGGGCTTACAGGAGATCATTGTAAACCATTGCATCTCTGCTGCAAGTCCTTCTTGGCAGACATTTTGGATCAGAAAGTTCTATGGCGCTCCATTTAAGTGAAAACTAATAGGTAGGATTTAAAGAGTCTCTCAGGTTCTTTTTTTTTACTGAAGAAGAAAGTTGTTGAAAACAGTTTGCCTATAGAACTTCAGTGCTGATAAAAATAATTATTTTAAATATGAATTTAAAAAAGTGTAAAGGCTACAGGCATTCACTACATAGAGCATTTCGTTGATAGGTAATCTCCATGAAAGTAGTTTAAAGGGGGGATCATAAAAAGTGGATGTATGCATAAAGTACTCATATCTGAAAGCATCACAAATTATTTTTTGAGGCTGAAAACTAGATAGGGAGGAGGAGAAGTCCACCATAGGGGCTTCAAGTGAACAAACAAGCCCTTGAACTTCTGGTATGCAACGCCATGGAAATATAGAACAAAAGTAGTATTCCTAATTGTGAGCAGGAAAGGGGAATTCTCATTAGACTTTTAGTTAACTTTTTTGGGGGAGAAAATATTATATTATTAAACATAAAATGTCAATGATTCTCTAAAAAGAGGCAGGGGGTCCCAGATCCTCTGTTTCCTAATGGCTTTTTACCCACTAGTCCCTCATGAGATTTAAAACCCTTTCAGACTTTTTATTTTTCTCTACAAAACTTGGACGAGTTTCAAGAATTGCTTTTGGATAGTAACTCAGTGCTTTCCTGGCTGGTATTGATTGAAATAATACACTTCAGAAAGGCATGAAAATTTAAAGAACTATTTTAAACTTCACAAACTCTTTCCATTGGATTTTAGTTTGACAGTTTAAAGGAGTTCTTATTTTGCAAGAATTCTTTCACCAACCATCAACAATATCATCAAGAGGAAGCATTTGCTTACAAAGAATTTTATATTTAGAATAAAGAGGGCAAAAGACTGAGGCAGACATCCTAATACTCAGGTTAGGATTACTATTTAGATAAATTACATTAATTATAATTTTAGTAAAAGAAAAAAGTATTGTTTATTGAAGCTATTGATGTTAATAACCTCGAGTGCCTATGATAAGAAACACTTTATCCTACATATGGAATGAATGAAAATGTTAAAATTGTACAGTGTTCGCTGATATTTTTCCCTTAATTCTCCTTTTCTATTATAAGGAGTTCTGGTGCTGCAATGGTTAAAGCAGTCAGCTGCTAACAGAAAGGTAGGCGATTTGAAACCCCCAGCTGCTCCACAGGCGAAAAATGGGGCAGTCTGCTTCTGTAAAGATTTACAGCCTTGGAAACCCTATGGGGAAGTTCTTCTCTGTCCCACAGGGTCATTATTAGTTGGAATCTACTCAATGGCTCTGGTAGCATAGTGCCTAAAGCACTTAACGGCTAACCAGAAGGCTAGCGGTTCAAACCCACCAGCCACTCCTCGGAAGGAAGGTTGGGCAATCCTACTTCCGTAGTGATACTGCCTCGGAAACCCAAGGAGGGGTCGCTATGAGTCGGGCCGACTCGACGGCAAACAACAAACAACAACTCAATGGCAGTGGGTCTGGGCTTTTTTGGTTTCTTATCAGAACTTAGTCCTCGATTGTGATTTCTCTGTGCCCTGTCCCTATTCCCTCCACTGTCTCCCACCCCATTCAAAACTTTTATTCCCAAGTTCGGAAGCACTGCATTTGCTCTATGTTCAGTTTTGTGTCTTCAGTATTGAAGAAACACTTCCCAATCATTGCTATTGTCATGCAGACATTACTTCCTTCCATTTTCATTTGTTCAGAAAACATCAATTAATCAATTAACATCATAAAGACAAGTAAGACAGAGCTCCTGGACACAGGAGTTGAGGTGAAAGCAGGTAAGTCTTCGTTGTGAAGGACTGCTGTGTGCATCGGGATGTTTAGAGTCATTCCTGGCCTTTACCCGCCAGGTAAGTAGCCTTAGTGGTGTAATGGGTAAGCACTCAGCTGCAAACTGAGAACTGGGTGGTTCAAACCTCCCAGCCACTCCATGGGGGAAAGACCTGGTACTGTAATTATTACAGCCTAGGAAATGCTTTGGAGCACTTCTACTCTGTCATGTGGGGTCGCTATGAGTCAAAACTCAACTTGACAGCACTCAACAAGCCACCAGATGCCCACAGCACTCCCTTCAGTTGTGAAAACCAGAATGGTTTCAGGCATTGCCAAATATTCTCATTGGGTAACGTGTCATGTTCAGTAATAATACAGTTATAGGTCAGAAGAGGAGCCCCTGGATAGCAAGAAATGGATTAACGCTTGGCTAACTGAAAGGCTGGTGCTTCCAATCCCCCAGAGGAGCCTTGGAAGAATAGCCTGGCATTCTGATTCCAAATAGTACAGTTCTATTCTGACACACGTGGCATCATTGTGAGTCAGAATTGACTTGATGGCATCTGGTTAGCTGGTCGGTTGATTACTTGGTTTAGGGTCAGGGGATGAGAAAAGATCAGAAAAGTGAGATTTGCACTAAATGTTAAAGGATGTGCAACAATAAGCCCATTTTATATTGTTTCCAGAGAGTTACAGGTCAATGACATATACCCAAAGGCACAGAGGTGAGATTCTGTACGATGAACTTGCAAGCAGAATGAGGGAATTACAAAATGGGTACTTTGGAAGTGAGCACCTTAAGCAGAAAATGGCAGTAAATGAGACTGAAATTGCAGGGAGATGTCAGATCACAGAAGACCTTGCCTGCCGTGTCAGAGCAATTGGACTTTATCTGATAAGGAATAAGCCACTGTTGCTGCCTGATGGGGAGGATGGATTTTGAATAGATGGCTTCTGGAGCCCTGTTAGAGTATGACATCTGTGAAGACAGAAACCATGCCTGCATTTTCTACATTCTTCCCATGCAAAATCTAACACTCACCAGCGTCACGGTAAGTGTCCAATAATTATTTGTTGAATAACTAATAACAATAGCAATATTAACAGCTGGCATTTATTTCAACCTCATTTGTGCCTGGTACTCTGCACATATGTACATGAATGACAGAGTTGGGGAGGAGACACGTGATGGCAAGAATCCCAAAAAGAAATGGTTAGGGTTTATGGTAGGTAAGAATCCCTGGGCGGTGCAGACAGTGAACATGCTCAGCTGCTAAGAGAAAGGTTGGTGGTTTGAATTCACCCAAGGACTCTGTGAAGAGAGTCCTGACAATCTACTTCCATAAAACTGGCCAAAAATGGAAAACCCTACAGAACACTCTGGTGGCGTGGGCCTAAGACATTTGACTGCTAACCAGAAGGCTGGCGGTTCAAACCCACAGCCACTCCTCGGAAGGAAGATTAGGCAATCTCCTTCCGTAGCGATTGTTGTTGTTGTTGTTGTTGTTGTTATGTGCCATCGAGTCGTCCATAGTGATACTGCCACGGAAATCCAAGGAGGGGTCGCTATGAGTCTGATCTGATTCAACGGCAGTGATTTGGTTTTTTTGGTTTTATAGAACACAACTCTACTCTGACACACATGGGGTCAACAGGAGTCAGAATCCACGGATGGCAACTGGTTTGGTTTGGGTTTTAAAAATGGTATTAGCAAATGCTAATGGCCAGGGATGTTGAGTGCCCGGCATCTGTGTGGTTGGTGTCACAACGTCCCTGCAAACCTAGAGCTGTTGTGGGTGCCGTCCCGCATCCTGTGTATCACACTTCCCTCTAAGCTCCAAATTCCTCGTTTTTAAGCAAACATCGATACCTGCTCTGTCCTCCTTACTTAATTTCAACAATGAACAAATGAGGTAATGTCTAGAAACTGCTTAAACTATTTAGCTACTTTAATAAAGGCTCATTACGACTCGTGGTTAGAATGTTCATGGAGATGTATGTTCTGCCCAATGTGGTACATATTTATAACCCATGGCTCCTTCCTAAGAACACCCCGATGTTCCTGCATGAACTGATCTATTGATTGGGTTGAAATGTATAGAGACAGAATTGAAATCTTACCAGAATAAACACCAAGAGTGCACTGGGCGCAGGCAAAAGCCACTGCTGGCTCTGAAATACTGGAGACATTTGAATTCTCTTTTTATTTCCCTCCCCAAAAACCAATGCAGAGCTAAAAGGAAGAAATATCAATTGCCTTAAAGCTGCTGTGAGCTGTTGGAAATACAGAGATCTTAATTCTCAACAAATATTAAATGGGTGAAATTTACTTTACGGGGTTTTCAGGCAATCTGGTATACATGGCATCTAGATGTCAGTTGAGGGGGTATTGATTTTTTATCGAAAGCTTTCATGTAACTCGTGACTATGTTGACCAGGGATTTTGTCCTTTGTTTACAGAGATTTTATGTGATCATTTTAGATGGGAAATTGTAATGATGGAACTGCTTAATCAGTGAGCCAACGGGCTCCCCCCTCTCCAATTTCATTGTATTTTGATGCTTCATTTGATTTCTCCAATTTAGAAGGGAAATTTTGAATCTGATTTGACTACTCCAGAGTGTACGTCCTCACACCTAATACAATTCCATTTGTTATTTTAATGTTAAACAATTCCAGTGCCTTCCTGTAAGTCACTGAAATGTATTTTAAAATAATACTTGCCCCTGCAGAACAGCACCAGCAATTATATTTCCCTCTGCTGACAATTACCCAAATGAGCTCACTTAGTCTGTCAAATCTCATAGTTGTATGGCTTATGTGGGGCTATGAACTGACCAATCATTTCTGCAGAATAAATTAATTTTGATTCTCATCATCCCTTCTCTCACTGCATATGATCTGTTACAAGATACTTAACAAAAGAAAAAGAAAAAAAAAGAAACAACATTTTTTTCAGGGTTAAGCACAATTACTGGACCTGGATGAAAAACTCTGCCCCTGATTTAGCTAATGTTTCTTTTCTTCCATAGTGATTTACTGCCTCGGAAACCCAAGGAGGGGTCACTATGAGTCAGGTCTGACTCGACAGCAAATAACAACAACAACAACTTATACCTTTGACCTGGGATCCTATATTCTTTTTTATTCCTCAAGCTGGGAGCTAGATTTCCACCCATCCCAGATTCCAATTACATGGAAACTCTTATGATCCTGGGGTCTCTGTGGGCATATGTCAGAAAATATATTCATCTGTGTATTTCTTTTAGTACTGTTTTCTATTAAAATTTATATTCTGCTTATTTTTTTGTTGAAGTATTAATTTACAGAGAGTGAAATGCAGATGTTCAAAACAGGCCTTGTCAATGCTCTCCTTCAAAATACAAAACTCCTCATAGACTAATTTTAAGGAAAAACAACTTCCTTTTGCACAGTACAATGTGAAATTGTCAGAACTATATTCCCCTGTAACTGGATAATCTGATATATAATATATTACACAAGGCTTTTGTTAAATAAATATTACATTATGTGTACCATAAATGACAGTTTTATCATTTCTTAGTCTATGATGACAATTCTTCATCTATTAAGAGCTCTCCTAGAACATACTAATAAAATTTGGCATTGACTGGAAGAGGAGTCCTTATTTTTCTGCAATTTCACCTTGGAAAGAGGAAGAAATTAAATCACTAATACTGCAATGCAACGAGAAATGGGAAAAAAATCATTCATCTACTAGTTTGAAATATATTTATTTTCATCTACTTAGAATTAATATCTTGACAATTGAAAAACCATTCTTATCATCTCTCATTCTATATTCAATATAAAGACCAAGTTCTATAATGCACTTTCACTGCTTAGCCCTTAACTCATTCTTCCCATTCTTCTCCACACAATCAAAGGCCAAGGGAAGATTTAAAAAAAAAAAGAAGAAGAAGAAGAAGAAATCTTATTTTTTTGTTGACACATTTATTTTAAAATGATGACGAGTGTAACAATTAATCGGTGTTTTGGTTAACTAGTACCGCTCTGACAAGAATATACCACAAATGGGATGGCCTTTACAAACAGGAGTTTATTCTCTTACAGTTCAGGAGACTAGAAGTCCAAGTTCCGAGTGCCAGGCTCTAGGGGCTGTGTGAAAGCTCTCGACCTTGGGCTTCAGCTCTGCCTCTTGCTCCCAGCCCACTGGAGCTAGAGGCATTTCTTCACTCAGGCAGCTACTGGCTGCTGAGGCTAACAATCCCAAGGTCGACAAATAAAATGGCACAGTCCCGATGTTACCAAACCACATGGCAGGCCATTAATTCAAGTCCATTGTAAGTTCCAAGGTTGGCAGAGCATGGCAGACTGCTGAACAGTGACTCGGCTACATGCAGGGTCCAAGCATGCCATAAGCTGGAGACCATTCCCAAAGCTGCTTCTTATATACAGGAAGCAGACCACATACCCAAAGCAGCTCCTCAGCTGCTCCAATAGATTCCACCATGGAGTTAATTACCAGTCTCACCATGGGGAATAACTACATCCGGCTGCCCAGTCACTCAACCAGGCCCAGCCAAGTTGACACACAGACTTAACCACCACAACTGGCATGTAGATGAATGGATTTAGAAGCTTAGATTCATAATTGTGTTAAAGTATCAGAAATCTTTTGTGGAATATCTAGAAAGTTCAGGTTTATAAATGAGATTGTCTATATCCTGATCATTTAGAAGATTCCTGAAGACTTAATTAAGGTAAACTAATCGGCAATATTGAAACCCACTTTATTGGTGCAATTAAATATTCCTCAGGTGCTGGAACCCTGTACATAATCAAGCCTTTGATAAATATTGATAAGGTTGAGAATAAATGATAGCTGTCTTTTAAGACAGCATTTTTCCTCCCTGCATTTGACCAGAAAGCTCATTACCTTGTCTTTAGTGGCTACTTTGTTTTGTGGTAATTCAATTTCTAATTTCTGTTTTAAATAAGAAGTTCCCATATTGCAGTAATGATCAGATCAAGTATATATTCAGTTCATCCACCCAAGGAACCCCTTGATGAGCCAATTGCTTCTATTGAGTAAGCACGGCTTCCTGTATGATTTATAAGTTATGTTTTCCAACATAATTCATTGTTGTTAGTTTTACAAATATTTCCAGGCCAACCTGAATCAATCCCTTGAAAAAATAGGCAATGTGAATGGATTCTTCCTGATTACAGGCAGTCCCTGGGTTACAAATGGCATCTGTTTCTAAATGTGTCTTTAAGTCAAATTTGTAGATAAGTCAAAATATGTTGTTATGTTGTTACATGCCGTCGAGTTGTCTCCGTCTCATAGCAACCTGATATACAACAGAGCGAAACACTGCCGGTCCTGTGCCGGCCTCACAATCCCTGCTATACCTGAGCCCATTGCTGCAGCCACCATGTCAATCCATCTCATTGAGGGCCTTCCCCTCTTTTGTCAACCCTCCACTTTACCAAGCTTGACATTCTTCTCCACAGAATGGTCCCTTCTGACAACATGACCAAAGTAGGGAAGACGAAGCCTGGCCATTCTCGCTTCCAAGGAGCAGTCTGGCTACACTTCCTCCAGGACAGATCTGTTAGTTCTTTTAGCAGTCCATGGTACTTTCAGCATTTGTCGCCAGCACAACAACTCAAAAGCATCAACTCTTCTTAGCTCTTCCTTATTCACTGTCCAGCTCTCACATGCATATGGGGCGACTGAAAACACCATGGCTTGGGTTAAGTGCACCCTGGTCTTCAAGGAGATATCTTTGCTCTTCAGTGCTTGAAAGTAGTCTCTTGCAGCAGATTTGCCCAATGCAATACGTCTTTTGATGTCTTGACTACTGCTTCCATTGATGTTGATTGTACAACCAAGTAATATGAAGTCCTTGACAACTTCAGTCTTTTCTCCATGGTTCTTATTAATATGGTTCTTATTAATCCTTACTTTAATATAAGAAAAGGCTCGAAGACTTTTCAATGATTTAAAAATTGCACATGCAGCAAATGAAGGTGATTGTGATGAACAATTTGTTGCCACTAGGGGTTTGTTCAAAGGTGTGTTGGTGGCACAATGCCTAAGGTATTTGACTAACCATAAGGTTGGTGGTTCAAATCCCCCAGGCACTCCATGGAAGGAAGATGTGGCAATCTACTTCCATGTAGATTTACCACCTCAGAATCCCAATGTGGGGTGCTATGAATCGGAACCAATGCCATGGCAATGAGTTTGGTTTTTTCGGCTTAGGGGTTTGTTCAATTTCTTCTGTAAATATTTACAGCCTTGGAAACCCAAGGAGGGTCACTATGAGTTGGAATTGACTCGATGGCAGTGGGGTTAAGAGGTTCAATCATTTCAAAATGAGGGCAGATTCAGGTCTGCCTGAATTTTTTTAATCTGTAATTTCAGGAATTTTATCATGATGTATCTTCATGTTGAATGTTCTCACTTTTTCCTGGGACAAAAAGTGCCTGTGCACAGGACAGAGTCAAGTGTAGGGCAGTGGAAGTCATTCAATTTTATATTTGAGAATTACTTTGATATATATCGTATTTTCACACAAATAATAAATGCATCGTAATTTTTTTTTGCAAATCTCACAACCCCTTCACACATTAGTTTCCTATGTGTGCTATGCACATTACCTGAAAACAAAAATGATATATAGGCTGCCACAGGACTGGGCAGTGTTTCATTCTGTTGTACATATGGCCACTGTAAGTCAGAACAACTCAATGGCACCTACCAAAATGAGTATATATATGTATGTGTATGTATATACACATGTGTGTATGTGTATATATATATACATACATATGTGTATATGTTATTTAATCTCTGCAATATCTTGGTTTTCTTCACTCTGTTCTTTTGTCTTACAATCTTTTCTTTAAATACTTGTATGTCCTCTTTGAGGAATTTGTGTAGAGATTTTGTTTATGTAAAGTGCTTTATTGACTTCTCCCTCTTTTTTCCCTGAGTAATTCTCTTTATGAGGTATATGCTTTTCTCTGTATTTAATCCCTTTCCTCCTTTGAATTGTGGTCAAAACAAACAAACAAAAAAAAAACCTCACTACCGATGAGTTGGATCCGACTCATAGCGACCCCTCTTTGGGTTTCTGAGGTAGTATCACTATGGAAGTAGATTGCCCAATCTTCCTTCCAAGGAGTGGCTGGTAGATTTGAACTGTCAGCCTTCTGGTTAGCAGTCAAGTGCCTTAGCCACTACACCACCCAGTAATTATGTTCAGATCTCCTGCTGGTTCCTCTCTGATTGGTTTTCATCAGACCATTTCTCTCTCATACATCTTGTGAAGGCACCCATAACTTAAAAGTGGGTATCCTACATCAAGCACACTCTCATCAAAACTGTTCCCTCTTCTGTCTTTGGGGTACAGTGCCCTGAGTTTTGGTATCCAGGAAGCCAATAGGCTCAGATCAAATTTCTGCACACTAATTCTGGGCCTGGGGACTGTTATTCCCTCCCACATTCTTTAGATGAAGCAGCCTGCGTCTGGTTGAAGGCTCAGTTATGGACTGTGAAATGAGCTGCAGCACATCTCTTTCTGCAGCGTCATCTCCTCCGCCATTCCCAGGTGCTGATCTCCACAGAGATATTCCCCACTTCACCTGTGGCCTGTTCACATCCCTGTACATCTCTTGGCATTTAACAAAGGAGGTCATCCTGGACTGAGTCACAGGAGGTTCCTCAACCTGCCTGAGCTCAAAAGAGACGTGTATTGTCTCTTCACATCCTCACTTGTCTCTAAACAGATTTCATCACGCTCAACACATCTTCCTTCCAGTTTGTAATGTCAGGATTACAATGGCCCTGTTCTTGTTTCTATAAAAGTTGCTTTTATCTCCATTTTTTGTGTTAATTTTTTTTTCCCCTCAGTGGACTCTGAGGCAGAGGAAAGAAGGAAATGTCCTATTCTCTACCCTCCTTAACCTGAAGGCAACTGCATATCTTTCATTATTGTTGTTTTTATTATTAGGCAGGAGATACATGAAAAAGCAATCCTAGCAAGATCCATGTTCAAAATCTATAGTTAATATCATTATCCTTAGAGCTGACACTTACAAGAGATAAAATAATGGAAGTACCATCTATAAGCATGGGGCATGAATTTAGTGGTTTTAGCTCATTTGATTTTCACAATAACCTTGTGAATCAGGGAAATCAAGAGTTATTATCTGCACATTATAAATGGATAAACTAAGCCTGGAAGCAAATATATAACTTCCTCTGGTGAGGATTAAATACAAATAATTCATGTTCTAATGCCATATTTCTAAATATCTCTGCTTCTCAGAATGTACAACGCACACTCGATCCATGAGGGGGTATGTTATTAACAGGGCACTTGACTTCTCATGAAACTTAAAAGGCAGAATCATTGTGTCTTCATCAGGATTCTCCTGGACAAAAGTGACATAATTCCCACTAGTATTTTCAATTGCCTCATATACAAGCACAAGCTGGATAATGAGTAAGGAAGACCAATGAAGAATTGATGTCTTTGAATTATGGCTTTGACAAAGAATATTAAATAAAGTGGGGACTTCCAGAAGAACAAACACATCTGTTTGGGAAGAAGTACAGCCGGAATGCTCACTAGAAGAAAGGACGGTGAGACTTCATCCCACGTGCCTTGGCTGTGTTGTCAGGAGGGACCAGTCTCCAGAGAAGGACATCAGGCTTCGTAAAGGAGAGGGTCAGCGAAGAAGAGAGAGGTCTTCAATGAGATAGACTGACACAGCAGCCGCAACAATGGGCTCAGACAGCAATGACTGTGAGACTGGCATCGGACTGAGCAGTGTTTCATTCTGTTGTACACGGGGTCACTATGACTCAGAACTCCCTGGATGACACCTACCAACGATACCAACAGTGTTTAAATCAGTTGGCCTTAAGAAAGGCAAATTACTCTCCACAACATGGGTGGGCCTCATCTGGTCAGGTTTAGGGCCTTAACATCAACCTGAGGTTCCTTGAGGGAGGATTCTACCTCCAGACAATAAATAGAAATTCTGACAGAATTCCTCTGTCCCTGCCACCCACCGACCTAACCATTGGGATCCAAGACTGTCACCACTGCCATCTCCAGCCTCTCACTTGAGCTTTGCGTTTTGGATTTACCAGCCCCCACCATTACATGAGCCAATTATTCAAAATAAATCTCTCTCATATCTCTATCTCTTTCTCTCTGTCTATCTCTCTATCTCCTACTGGTTCTGTTGGTCTTGAGTACACTAAGATGGGAGGAACATAGCTCTGCTGACATTTTGACTGTAGTCCACAAGATACCTTTTGAACTTCTGACCTGAAGAACTCTAAGACCATAAATTCTATTGTTTTGAATTTGTGCTAATTTATTACAGCTGCAACGAGGTAGGCAATTTAGTGGCCCATACCCCTGGCAGGTCAGGTATGGCTGGATCTTTTGGATTTCCAAGCTTCTGTCTCAGTTCACTCTAACATCTACTTTCTCCATGTGGCTGGGAGCTGCTCCTGGTGCCTGCAGGGCCCCGTATTTCCCAGGGCTGGTAAAGGACAGTGGTTCTCTGAGCTATAGCACCCACATCAGTCTCTAAAAGGACTATTGCTGACCCTTCTTGCTTCTTGTGGTCACCTATATACCATCCGTGTGTCATGCCATGCTACCTGAAAGACAACCCCAGGAGAATCAGATATGGGAGGAAAATTGCCCAAAAGGGGGAAAGAATTTTTTTTCAACAGACAGAAAACCAACCACATTGCAGACTTTGCTCTTTAGGAAACGCAAATGCCTTTGTTCAACACAAAAATAAGCTGGGTGAAGAAAACACAGCTCTTCCACTTGGCACTGAAAACACCCTGACCCCGCCCAGGTCGTGCCACTGAGTGCTCCGGCCTTCAGTCCAGGACTTTTGGGCGATGCGAACTCCTCTCAGTCAAGGTCAGCAGTGCTTTCTCATCGTTTGGTTGCCTTATTGATCCCAGAGTGACTATACTCAAAGGACCATCTTAGTGACCCCAGCATGCCTGTAACCAAATGATTGTCTTATTGATCCTAGCATGACTATACCCAAAGGACCATTTTATTGATCTCAGAATTCCTACAACCAAATGATTGTCTTATTGATTCCAGCGTATCTAATATACACTGATAAACGGACAAATGATTCCTTCTTTCTATCTATCCCAAACAATAGGTTTATTTTGGTAATAAAACTTCCTTTAATTCCTTTGCAGTCTTTCCTAAGCAGAAGCCGTCCGAACCCAGATGTCTCTGCCTCTCCGTCTGTCTTTGCTGCTCGGCCTGTCCTCCAGTACCGCAGAAGAATGGAGTCATTTATGGAGAAGGTCCTTCTCTCCAGCCTGCATAGAGTAGTTGGCTCATTGCAAAATGGGTAACGGTTACTGTTTGTTAGATGGTAAGTCTACATCAGGAGGCATGTCAGAAAACCTCAGGGATCAGGCTTTAGTGAAAAGGTAGCCTTCTCTTAGGAGCCTCTGTAAAAGCCTGTTTCTTTTGTTCAGCTGGGTTTCTCTCCCCTTGCTTGCTTCTCATTCACCAGCAAGTCACTTGAAGAAAGTCAACTTACCAAACTGTACGGATGCCGTTTCGAGTGAAGAGTGAACCGTTTCCAAAGCTATATCATCTATCGTCATAATAATATCTCTAACTTACTATTTAATTCTCAGGCCAAGAGCATGTCAAATTTTATGATCTAGCTTTGTTGTCATAGATACTTTCCCTTTCTGGGGTTTGTAATAAAGCAATAGCATAAGGATGGGTGAACATGATTGCAACCACACACACGGACGTCTCCCTAGCAGCCAACATCTTAGCAACCTGCTCTCTGTCTGTTTGCATCCACTGACTTCAAAGATGAGTCTATTAGGAAAATTTGCAAGAATGACACAATGGAGGCTAACAAAAGGTGTCTTATTTAGAGGAAACTTAGGTTGAATTCACATAAGGAGACTCTTTCTGCTTCTTTTAAGTAATACTCGGGAGCCAAGCCATTAGCAAATGTTTAGAAATAATGAGCAACACACTCTGGAAAAGGACGGTAATTTCAGAAGAAGACAAGTTATAATGTATTTAAAGTATTTTGGAATTGTTTTTCCTATATCAATATGTATCATTAAATGCCTTTCTAACTTAATGTGGGTGTCTGTTCATGGTGGTTTGCAAGTATTATAATATTAGAAAGATGCACTATTTATATTGAAAACATTAGGCTTATTTCTGAAAGCTCTTCAAGCTCAATTAAAAATGTTTTGGTTTTTTTTAATTATAGTTACTGAGCAGTTGGCTGTCCTTTTTAACTCTGCATTTCTTTTCCTTATGTTGCCATCAGACTGATTCTGACCCACGGTGACCCCAACTGTACTCCATAGGGTTCTCTTGACTGCAATCTTTACAGAAGCAGGTTGCTGGGGCTTTCTTCCATGGCACAGCCAGGTGGGTTACAACGACCAACATTTAAGCCCATGGTCAAGTGCAAGCCACCTGCTCCCATTCAGCTCTGTGCCAATCACCTCCACACTCACTTTTCTTATTTATTGCAACGCTTCTGGATCTTTGAACATTTGTTTGTCCTTAGTAGTCTTGAATGGGAGAAAATAAAATTAAAACAAAGGAGCAATTGCAATAAAGTGGTAGAGAAAGAATGGGAGAGTGGTGTGTATGTGTGTGTGCACATGTGTGCATACATGTGACGTACGCTATGCAATCAGAAAACACATGTTTGAGTCTGCTGGCCAGTGTATAGCTTCTTTAACTGTTCACACATTTGACCAAAGTGTTTAAGAATGGAGAAACTATTTCTATGAGAAAATCACCAAAGGATGGAATTGTCAGATGCTATTTTTGTTTTATTTTATCAATGTATTCCATTCACCGTATGATGTGGCTATAGGGCACTCAGGCCTGTTTTATGATCTGTGACAAAATGTAATAGAGGTTCTGGCCACCAACCAGGTAAAATGCCTCTGACCAGCGTCGGCAAAGACAGGTTTCTAGACTTCAAGCTGTTAGTCATCTGAGTCCCAACCAAAGACTAAATCTACTCATTGTTCTTTCACTTTGGAGGGCTAATATAAATTATTTCATTAAATCATAAAGATTATGAAAATAGGATCCTCACGTGCCCTGTGTTGAAAGGAGCTGTGTTTTATTTTGCTTTGTTATTGAAGATGCTGCTGCTCAGGCCTTGTAAAGTCTCTGTGTAGTACGAACTGTGCAAGACTACTGACTTGAAAGGTTGGTGGCTTGAACCCACCGTGGTACCAGGGAAGAAAGGTCAGGCTATCTGTTTCCATAAAGATGATAGCCAAACAAATCCTGTGGAGTGGTTCTACTCTACAACCCACTTGCTCACCATCACTCGGAATTACCTCAATGACTACAGGATTTTGAGGCCCTCACTGAATCCTTTCTTACCCAGAGAGCTGCCTGTGACAATTCCACAGGTCACACCCCTCATTTTCAGGACCTTTTTTGTTACCTCTGTCAATGTGTTTCAGAGGAAAAAGTGGGTTACTCAGTTCAAACCCATCACTATATATTTGACAAACACATTAGATTGTGAATATATTTTGTATATCAACCAACACAAAATCATGTGGAGGCCCTGGACCATGGGGATTTTGCCATCTGCCCTGTGAAGGTCTCTAGTGAGTGTCCACTGCTTCTGCCTCTTACAGCCCAGGAACTAAGGGAACAGAGCGAGACCATAACCGCAGGAGTCATAATGGCAGGCAATTGAGTGTTCTTCCCTGACACAATAGAATAGGAAGAGAGCTGGAAATGGAAGATGTTTAGAGAAAAGACCAGACCGTTACCTGAAGCAGTCTGCAAAATTACGTCCTCTACTCTCTACAGCCAATCCCCTGCATATGAAAAGGCAAGATGTACTAGAAATGGTGCCATATTTCTGAATCTCTTTTGCTGAATTATGGGACAGAGTGCTCTGACCACTTCTCCGGGTCGTAGGTTTCCTCGTTCACCTCTCGGGGGGTTAAGATGAGATTACATGCATGGATGGGGAGGTCGGATGCATGAGGCACACGTGGTCCGCTTCCCTACTCCGAAAACTGGACGATACGCATTGCTGGCAGCTCACACAAGGAGGATGTGCTGTTAACGCATCATGGAAAAGGAGATAGATGTGGCCAAGCAGAAAATGCCTGCCCAAAGCCAAGGGGATGGAGCTGGTTTGCCAAGCAGTGCACTATAGGAAGGAAGAAATCCAGTAAAGGGAAGTGGAGTCGGGGGTTGTAATCAAGGCAGGGCAGAAGGGAAGAATCACAGGCTCTCCTAGTGGGATGGTAACCTATGTCCCGCACTCCCCTGTACACCTGGCCAACCCCGTTGCTGTGGAGTCACTTCTGGCTCAGGGTGACACGTGAGTGTCACAATAGAAGCAAGCTTGCTGGGTTTTCAGGGCCTGATTTTTCAGAAGTACGTCATTAGGACTCTCTGCCAAGGTGCCTCGGGTGAACTCCAACCTCCAGTCTTTAGGTTAGCAGCTCAGTGTGTCAACCATTTGCACCACCCAGTGATAAATATTAAATAGAGGGCATCGATTTCACTGCTGGGGTCTGGAAATTATTTCTTATAGCATATGTTTTCACATTTTGAGGACATAAAATATTACTTCCAAAATACTGATTATACTATACTCAAAATGAGTTAATCCCTAAACTATTGAATAGTGATTTATTTATTTGATAAATGATTTCTGAGACTCTATTTTTCTTAATTTACTCTTTTAGTATAAGGCTGTTGTTGTTGTTATGTGCCATCAAATCGAACCCAACTCATAGAGACCCCTCCTTGGGTTTCCGAGCCAGTATCACTACCGAAGTGGGAATGAAGAATGTATTTAGATGAAGAGGAGCCCTTTGTAAGAGAAATGTATTGGTGACCCCAATTCCTCACTCTTCCAGTCCTAAGTCAAAGGATTTCATAGTTTTTCCCATAAGAGGGATGGGCTGAATTTCCCCATCCTTTGGTACTGAGTTCAGCCATGCGACCAGGAGAATGAACTAGACGTGATCTCACCAAACATTATATCTTGAAACTGATGGGAAATAGGTTGGCTTTAAGGGAAGACATATTTTTGAGTAAAAGACAGAAAAAGTAAATGAAAGGAAAAGTAAGTCTGATAATTTTTCTTCATGTGTGACTAATTTTGTACTGTGGTTTGAAACGTTCTTGCTGGAAACCCAAATAGCACTAAAATTGAAATCTAGGAAATAAATTTTTTTTTTCTATCTTTTTAAAAGAGCAATCATTTCCATCTCCATGCAAACTCCTTTGCCCTGTCAGGTGTCTCCTGGGAGACACCCCACTCAACAGCCGGACAGTCCTATTTAGTAGATTCCAACAGGGCACTGTATCTTCAGATTTCTCACACTCTCTTGTAAAACTTAACTTCCGTTTGGTCTATGCAGTAAGACTATATTCAAGATACAAGGCAGTGGTTGTGCCCTTCACAATTATATCCCAAGACCTAGAAAACTGCTTAACACATTACAGGCATTCAATAAAAGCTTAATAAATAAACAAGACCTGATTCATGGAAAGCATCTCGGTGAATAATGTTACACCACAAATACTCCACATAAGTTCGAAAAATTTTACCCTAAGGAGGCTACTGTGAAGGGCAGCCATTCCAAATTCCCCATGGAATGGAATGGAATTGAGTTTATTCTGGTGCCATCTGAATATGTTGTTTTATAGGTAGACCTGTCAGACTCCTCCAGGAAAGCAAGGAGAATAGTATATCACCACTCCTCATCAGAGCATAGCCACAGGTGAAATATTACCAATAATTTTTGCAGTGATGCTATTCAACATACTGGCATTAAGCCTCATATTTTAGAGATAGTTTATGATGACTGTGGGTAGCAGACACATACCTAAAGGATCTGCTGTTGCTCTGTTCCAAAACATAGTAGTTTTAAACAAAAATTATTCATTGCAGCTCGTATGTCTGTGTGTTGACTGGATGTCATCTAATTTAGACTAAGCTCTGCAGCTGGGAGGCTCTGCAAATGGCGGCTGGCTTGCTCGTGCGTTTGTGGCTCACCTGGAGGAAAGTGGCTGGACAGTTTTGCTCTTTATGTCTCTCATCTTCTTTCTGGGATTAGTGGGCTAGCCTGGGCACCTGGGACCAGTGGGCTAGCTGGGCACATTCTTCTCATGGCAGTGTCAGAGGCACAGGAGGGTCAGCAGAAAGAGACTAGGCCTCTTGTATGTGTTTTCCAAGGTTTGGACAGGCACAAGCACTTTCAGTTCATTCTCCTGGTTGCAGGGCTGAACCCAGTACCAAAGGATAGGGAAATACAGCCCATCCCTCTTATGGGAGAAACTATGAAATCCTTTGACTTAGGACTGGAAGAGTGAGGAATTGGGGTCACCAACACATTTCTCACACAAGGGGCTCCTCTTCATCTAAATATATTTTCATCCCCACTGCCTTATTTGAAAACAGTAAATTAAGAAAAATAGAAAGTAATCCTCCCAATTGGGTGGATTTCAATAGTATTTATGAACAGTTATGTCTCTAAATCAAGATTTAGGAATACAAAAGGTTTTTGTTAGTTTGTTTTTGCTTGTCCATGTTTGCTACTGGACAAATCAAAAAGCCATCCATCTTAAAATTTAATCAAAGATGATTTCAAAATTCATTTATCTCTTTCAACAAACGTGAGATCTATTTTCTCAGTGAAATTTTGAAAAGAACACAAAAGACTTCACTAAAAGTGATTTGGAAAAAAAAAATCATTGGTTGTACCTTAATGTGGAAAGCAAATTAGTATTTCTATAGCAAAAAAAAATTATTTTTTAAAAATCTAATAAATGGGAGCTCTGGTAGAATAGTGCCTAACACACTTGACTGCTAACCAGAAGGCTGGCGGTTCAAACCCACCAGCCACTCCTTGGAAGGAAGATGGGGCAATCCACTTCCATAGTGATACTGCCTCGGAAACCCAAGGAGGGGTTGCTATGAGTCGAGTCTGACTCGACAGCACATAACAACAACAACAGTAAAAATATTCCCTAAGATTCATCCTTCACTACTTATTTACACTACCAAAAAGAATGAAAAGAAAAAAAAAAAAAAAAACACTTGGCAGCAAAAAGCCAAAATAAAAGAAAGCCAAATAAACTTAGCATAATGGAAGATTGCTTTTACTTACTTAGTTTTTTACTGTACTTGACTAGTTTTCGACCTTTGCTTTGCCTATAGTAACTTAGTGTTCTTAGTGAACCACTATAGCTAATGTTTCCTAAGGAAAGTTCAGTGGGAAGAAGCATGAGTAGATATCATTTGGGCTGAAGAACATGCTTCAAGTTCAAATACGGGATAACATCTCTCCGTGTCTGGAACCCCTGGGCTTGTCCAGAACCAGGGTAGTCAGATGGAAAGGGACACATTTTTATGGTCTCCGGGAGCTCTGGTGGTGTCGTGCCTAAGGCATTTGACTGCTAACCAGAAGGCTGGTGGTTCAAACCTACCAGCCACTCCTCATAAGGAAGATTGGGTGATCTACTTCCATAGTGATACCACCTCGGAAACCCAAAGAGAGGTCACTACGAGTCGAATCAACTCGACAGCAGTGACAAAGATTCTCGAGTGGAAATGACAATAACTGAGGGCAAGTCTGGAGTTTGAAACTATGAAGTTGAACTCATGATGGGTAAGTCACAGGCTGAACTTCCAAATTTGGTTGGCCATGTCATAGCAATTCATGTCATAAATGTACATCAAAGTTATTCTTTATAACAAAATTTGTAATTCAAAGCATCCTTCAAATATAAATTATGCACAGATACTCATTATTTTGAAAAACTTGTGTTATCGACTTTGCAGCAAACTATGTTTCATGTTGGGAATGCAAGATTAATAAGTCGGTTCCCTGTTTTCTGGTTGCTCGGAGCATGAGGAGTTTTATATTCTTTCATATTTAAGGCTATTTGGATTGGACTCTTGATTTCTTAATGCATGGGAGTATAATGCCAAGACTATTTTAAACTCTCCTCATCCACAGGGATAGGTATCACTTAAGCTTCTGGATAGACCAACAAGTTACAGGAAGCAATGCAAGGGTGATTCAGACACATCTTAGGCAACACTCCAGGTTTTCCAGGCCCCAAGGGTCTCCTCTTCCAGCTGCTGCCGTAGCAAAGGGCTGTGTGTGGACTCTGACTGGCTTCCCAGGGGCCCCTCCTGACAGCACCATGTGTTGTGAGCGGGCCTTCCTTGTCTGTTTCACCAAGAGACCAAACGTGATGCACATGCCCACGCATCCACCACCAGAAGCTGAAGGAGGCCAGCAGGGAAGGCTTGCTTCCTCTTCCCTTCAGATCGGAAGCTGATGCCAAAGCAGTTTATTCAGCTTTCCAGGAGCTCATTCTGTGGATCCAGCCACCAGTGATGCCCCACACACTTAGCAGCACCCAGCACGAGAGCTCAGCCTCACCTGGGGTCTCTCTCTTTCCCTGCTGCTCTCCCTTCTCCCTCAGGCACCATTCCTTTAGCCAGGACACAGATGCCTTCTGCCTCAGGCTCCACTCTCTGGAGAAGCCACCGGAACACAGTGAAGAAGAATCTGTCATGGGGTCATGTGGAAACGTGGAATGACAGAGAAGTGACAGAGAAGACAATGAGTAAGGAATGACGTTCTGTTGTCGAAGACAGAGGGCAACTGTCGAAAAAGGAAACTCACAGTCCAGCGAAGGAACCTGACAGGAAACAAGTGAGTCACTGCGAGCAGTGATGATACTCTGAGCAGCCAGTCATCTTACTTTGAGGTTTCCTCTGTTGTAAATCTCATTTTTACTGAAAAACTCTTGAAAAACAAAACTCATTAGGGACTTAAGGTAATGGTTTTCCTCCCAAATGTCTGCTGTTGGTTTTTATTACCCTGTCCCTGCCAGCAAAGCTGAGAGCTCTGCGTCACTCCCGTTGCAAATGGGTGGATCAGTGTCTTTCCCCAGAGATAAATGAAGCAACAATGTGGTAAAAAGCTCTTGGTTTCAGGAGGTGAACAGTTGGATCTTTAATTACAAAGGACTGAAACCCATTCCAACACAACGGGGAGTGTGTTTAATTTGCAGAAAGAGAGAAATTGCTTTTTTTTTTTCTCTCCTCTCTCTCTCTCTTTTCTTTCCTGGTGACTTAAATGACCTTAACACAAAAAGCCAACAGCCCCCACATTCTGCAGGGTAACCTAAGGCCTCTACCCCGAAGGCTTAGATGAAACTGGGTACTAGGGATCACTTCCTTTTCCAAACTGAAGAAGAGTGAAAACGAGGAACACGGGGATGAAGGATCTTGCTGTTGTCTGCCTGATTTCCCATCATGAGTTCAACTTCATAGTTCAAACTGTTGACTTGTTTGCCAAAATACAGACATATTAGAAAAGAAGTGGGTATTGTGTGGAATTTGTGGTTTGTAACTTTACTCTTAACAAAAAAGTACCAAATCTCTGGACTTTTTCAAGGTAAATAATTTGCTTTTATCTTACTCAAGTGGTCTGTAGAGTCTCCGACCCTAATTTGACAGCACAAAGAGCTCTAACTGCACCCAACTTTCTTGGCTCAAGGTTCTGAAGGCACAGCTTCTGCTGTGGGTGTTGGGTAAATAGTCCGACAGCATCTGCCTCAGCAAGGTCTTGCTCCTTAATGGAACAGACAGAAAAGTGCTCTTTGTGAGCTCCCAAGTATTTAGAAACACCGTTATGTAAAATGGAACAACCGGGACGGAAATAATGAGAACGTTCGTTGTGAAGAATGGAACCAATTGTCATTAAAACTTGTACAGAAATTATTGAATGGAACCTAAATTGCTGTGTAAACCTTCACTGAAAACACAATACATTATTATTTTAAAAAATCATTATGTAATTCTAAAGGAACCCAAAATGAGATTCCTTTTGCCTTAGACTGTTTGACTTTATGACATGATTGAGAGATAGAACAGTAATTTCTAACTCTTGATGTTTCTCCTACATGAAGAGTGGATAATATCAATTAGTTTAACACTCAGCCCTAGGTCAGCTCCTCATTCACATCCCCTCCAGGATAAAGGGGGTGATTGTACTGATTGTTACAGATGCAGGAAGAAATCAATTTTGCAGGGCTCAACCCCTCCTTCCTTCCTCCGCCTGGTTGCAGGCCATCAAGGAGAGCATCCCCTCTGCTCCATAAAAATTCACTTGAAATCCATTTAAGTTAATTCAAGAATAGCACCATCTTTTGTCCTCCATCTGCAGCAAGTTCTCCCAAGAATTACCTTTCTTCTCCTTCAGGGATATTCTGATTTTATATATGCTCAATTTTATTTTATGGACAAATCTAAAAATTTATTTTACATCGTTGTTGTTGTTCTTATGTGCTGTTGAGTCAGACCTGACTCATAGCGACCCCTCCTTGGGTTGCCAAGGCAGTATCACTACAGAAGTAGATTGCCCAAGCTTCCTTCCGAGGAGTGGCTGGTGGATTTGAACTGCCAGCCTTCTGGTTAGTAGTCAAGTGCCTTAGGCACTATGCTTCCAGAACCCTTAATTTTACATAGTGATTCCAATATAAGATTTTCAATGAAATTACCATTAATTTCTTTCATATGTAGTGTATAACTTTAAATATAGTCGTTTAAGTCTACATGTTGTTGTTATGTGCCGTCAAGTCTACATAGCAAAAAAAAACTAAAAAAAAACTGACTGCCGTGGAGTCGGATGTGACTCACAGTGACCCCTCCTTGGGTTTCTGAGGCAGTAACTATGGAAGTAGGTTGCCCAATCTTCATCCAAGGAGTGGCTGGTGGGTTTGACCACCAGCCTTCTGGTTAGCAGTCAAATGCCTTAGGCACTACACTACCAGAGCTCCCTCACACAGCAAAAGTCCTTTGACATTTGTATTTGCATTTCTTATATAAAGAAAATATGGGGGGGAGGGAGAAAGATCACACGAAGGGCCCTGCACAGATATTCATAGCCATGGTATTCATCATAGCCAAAAACTAGAAACAAAACAGATGTTTCTCAATGGATGAACACTACTTAAGCTGTGGTTTATCCATACGTGGAGTTACTATTCAGCAATAAAAAGGAACAAATTATTGACAGGGATCAAGCTGGATGAATCTCAAGGGAACTGTGCTGACAGAAAATAAGCTAATCCCACGAAACTGCATATTGTATGACTGCATTAGACAAATGGCCTTACCATTACTTTGAAATGTGGCCACAGCTCTAGTCGGTCTTCCGCCTTCTCAGAATCCTCCTCTAATCCAGGACCATGTTCCAGGGCCCTCCCCACAGAGGGACTACCAGGGTTCCCCACTGTTGTCTTGGATTCTTTCTTCCTGGCTGTCTTATAAAATGGCCAGCCAATAGTGCTAGGAAACTGAAATTCCCCAAATATTTGAGAACAAATAACATTTCGGACAGCATAGAATCGATATCTCTTCTAGCAATCATTTTCTTTGCT
This sequence comes from Orycteropus afer afer, assembly GCF_000298275.1. Taxonomy (NCBI): domain Eukaryota; kingdom Metazoa; phylum Chordata; class Mammalia; order Tubulidentata; family Orycteropodidae; genus Orycteropus; species Orycteropus afer. The sequence goes on along the minus strand of NW_006921644.1, from coordinate 162 downwards.
TAAAAACTCTCCAGTACACAACTCCTCAGCCCAGCTGAGAAAACACATTGCTACTTAGTGACAAATGTAATTATATAACATTAAAAGGTTTTAAATTGATATTGAACTCAGAAAATAATAGATTGGGGCGGTTCCAGCAAGATGGCGGACTAGGCAGAAGGA
>NW_006921643.1:13994336-13994859 GCF_000298275.1 Orycteropus afer afer | reverse complement strand
ATATATATATAAAGAAACCAAAGATTATTCATGGTTACTAGGCATAGAAGGAAAGGAGAAAGGGGAGGCTTTTATTTGTGGGACATTGAGTTTATGATAATGATGATGGAATATTTTGGAAAAGGATAGCAACAACGGCAGCATGACATGAAAAATATCATCAGTGTCCCTGAGTTGTAAATGTAGAAATTGTTATGTTAGCAAATGTCGTGTCTCTGTAATCTCCATTCTCCATTATTGATTAACCATTATGAGAGTATCAATTTCCATATGTTAAGGAATTCCTTCTCAAGAAATTAACAGATTTGTGTATTCTCATGGCATGAAAATCTAGCTGACCAGTAATGTTCAGTTTAGTAGTAATTTAAGTGCCTTATCTCTTCCAGATGCTTAATTCAAGTTTTAGCAATATAGTACAATGGTTAAAAGTAAGACCTCTGTGATTAAAAATTTCTATGTTGAATCACTAGTTGACCACTAAGCTAATGGAATATAGACTTCAGTGGCACACACAACAAAGAAT
>NW_006921643.1:13986307-13989726 GCF_000298275.1 Orycteropus afer afer | reverse complement strand
CTTGTAGGACATAGGGCAATAGATTGTTGTTTAGCAGTTGAATTTTTTTTTTCCACTGTTCAGTTACTCTACACAGTTTTTGCCATCTCTACTCATCAATGCGCAGATCTTAAAACATATTTAGACAATGATCGAGTATGAAAATGCCTTTCTAATACATGTTACAACAACATATATATTGGAAAGCATATGTAGTGAAGAGTGTAATCCTGAAATCATACATTCAGATTCTAGATGCCCTAGAAAATATTACTGAAGACCAGACAAAAAGGAGATACCAAACGAGAAGCTAAAAACATTGTCAACAAAATGCACACACAAGAGTATGTGTTTATGTTGGTTATGTCGAATAATATATTGAAGTGTTTTCATTGGATGAGTCAAGATTTGCAAGATTCAGAAGTAAATTTAAAGACATGCATAGATCTTTACCAGTCATTAATAGAGTATTCACATAATTTAAGGTCAGATTTTGAGAATTTTGAAAACACAATAAAACATATATTGCAAATACTGATTATCAAGCAGCTGACCATCAGAGAAAGAAACAAGTAAATGGCAAACGTGCTCCAGAAGTATCACTGGATGCCAGATCAATTTCATGTAACCACATACTACACCATCATCAACACAATTGAGTTTTGCATGAAAAGAAGATGAAAGTGCATGAAGTTCTTTTAAAATTTTCTTTCTTAAACAATGTGGAATACCTGATGAAGAATGCACGAGGGCATCCCAGAAATTAGTACAGGCTTATTCAGGTGATTTGAATACAAATCTTTATGGAGAAGTGAGACAACTTCATTCTTACATGAGAACTAAGTTTACAGATTCAGAAAAGACAAATTTTACTTATATAGGTATGTATGATTCCATAACAAGATAAAATGGAATGCATGTCCTCCAATGTTGAAATTGCACAACAAAATGTTCATTTTTGTCCCTGAACAGATTCAAAAGCAGCATATAATAATTATTTAAGAAAGATTTTATTCATTTTCCTTATTATGTATGGAAGTAGATACCATTCTGCAGCTTATTTGTGATGAAATCATTGAAGAATTTGTAAGAGCAAAGAATAGAATGAAGTGTTTTTAATTATAATATGTTGCAGATTAAAGATCTATCTAAAAATAAAACATAGTAACTTGTTATATTATTTGTTTTCTGATCACTAAATTTTCTTTTATGACTTCTTTTCATTTGTTTATGATTATGGAATTTATTATTAAACAAGTATCAGTATTGAAGTATGAGTCATTTAAAGCAAAACTAGTGAAAGTCAATATTTCATTGTGGGAGATTGCAGTGAATTGCTTGATGTGACCCCTTATAGCCATTGTCCTCTATTTTTGTGATATATTGTAAAACCTATTATCCATGCCTGTTTAGGGTGGTGTGATAGTTAAGGTCATGTGTCAACTTGGCTGGGCAGCTGATAGTAGTTATTCCCTATAGTGACTGGCAATCAGTTCTGTGGTGGAATTTGCCATGAGCAACTGTGTACCTCCTGATTGTTAAAGTCATCCACTTGGGGTATTTCTGTTGGAGCAGGATGAAGTAACCAAAACACGTGGGATGTATCTTGAGTCCTGCCTTGCTGGAGGAGGTGACTCAAGCCACCACCCTTAGCTTTCTTGAGGGTATTAGGAATCTTCTGGGAAGTTTCACTCTCTCTCTTGCTCTGGTTCTGTATTTTGGCTCATTGTCATTTTACCCCTGGATTTGGGACAACAACCATCATGTGATCTGCTCACTTAGGTGCGTGGAACCCTGATAATTAGGAGGATCCTCCAGACCTACTTACAGACCTGGGACTTGCCAGCCCACCAGCCTCCCAGCCTCTACCACCACTACATGAGACAAGCCTTTGGGTGTCTCTGACTACCATGAGACGTTACAATGAAATACAGAACCCTAAGACAGGAGGGAGTATTGAGACAAGGACGAGGAGTTAATGTCGGAAATGATGGAGTGGCACGATAATTTGGACATTTGGGACATATTTAACCTCTGCCTCATGGGGACCAGCCTTGTGCTGATCTTTCTCAGAGAAATTGTCCAAGCATAGATAAACAGAATTTTACATTGTTGAAACAACTAACTTCACTAACTCGTTTTCTTTGTTGTATAATATGTGGAATATTCTTTTCACAGAAAATGTGGTATACAGTAAAAATCTTAGTACCCTGCATCCAATAAAAGTTTTATAACCCCCCCAAAAAAAGAAAGACAAAAGAATGAGAAAAAATAAAAAGAGAATAAGAAACCTGTGGGACACAGTCAAAGGTACCAATATATGCAGAATGAGGATCTCAGGAAGAGACAAAAGGGAGAAATAGACAGAAATACTATTTGAAAAATGATAACCCAAGCACTTTCAAATTTGATGAATAACATCAATCTATACATCCAAGAAGCACAACAAACCCAAGTTATATAAACTCAGAGAAAGTGATAACCCTGAAAGCAGAAGAGAGAAATTATTCGTTATTTCATGTACAAGAGACACTCAATAAGATTAGCAGCTGATTTATCATTAGGAGCCATGGAAGTTAAGAGGAAGTGGGATGACATATTCAAAGTACGGGAGGAAAGAAGCAAAGAGAGAGAGAGAGAGAGAGGAAAAGAGGGAGGTGGGAAGGGAGGGAAAGGAGGTGGGAAGGGAGGGAAAGGAGGAGGGAAGGAGGGATGAAGAAAACTGTCAACAAAGAATTATACATCCAGTAAAACAACCCTTAAAAAATAAAATAAAGGCATTCCCAGAAAAACAAAATGTTAAACAGACTTTCCCTACAAGAAATGATTAAAGAGTGCTTTTGGCTGCAATGACAGAACAATAACACCAGTGAAGTACACACTCCTTAGAACAATAAACCATTCAGGATCAAAAGGCAGTGTTTGCCCAGGGACAAAGTTCAGAAGACAGGAAGGAGTAGGAAAGTAGGATGAATGGAAACAGAAAAGACAGGAAGGAAGTGGGATGAGTGTTGTTACATTTTGGGGACTGCTGTCAATGGCATAAAAAACTATGTATGAATTGATGAATGGAAAACCGATCTACTCTGTAAACTTTCACCCAAATCACAATACAAAGTTTAAAAAAAAAAACACTATATAATAACAAATCAACATGAAGAAATAAAAACACCTATAAAAGTGTTAATTAAAACTAAAGTTGTTGTTAAGTGCTGTTGAATCAGCTCCATCTCATAGCAACCCTATGTACAACAGAAGTAAACACTGCCTGGTCCTACACTGCTTCATAATACTTGCTATATCTGAGTCCATCATTATAGCCACTGAGACAATCCATCTTGTTGAGCACCTTCCCCTTTTGTGCTGACCTTCCACTTTACGAAGCACATTATCCTCCAGGCATTGGTCCCTTCTGACAATATGACAAAAGTAAGTGAGAC
>NW_006921643.1:13984020-13985070 GCF_000298275.1 Orycteropus afer afer | reverse complement strand
TGCCTTGAGCCAAGATCCATCTGACAACAGCTATGATATCCCTTGTTCCACATCCTCTTCTGAATCTGGCTTGAACCTCTGGAAGTTCTCTGTCAATATACTGAGGCAAACGTTTCTGAATTATCTTCAGTAACTTGAGTGAAATAAGTCAATCATAGAACGACAAATATAGTATTCATTCATTATTGTAAAAAGTCAAGGAAAGGTTTATACATGGAATGAAACTTTCTTTATTGGTTACCAAGGGTGGGAAGGGAGGGAAGGGGATACTGGAAAAAAAAATTAAAATAAATAAAAGCATTGACCCATCATTTTAATTTGTTTGTTTTTCACTGTACATCAATTATCTTTCAATAACTGTATTAAAAAAATGACACTGGTACAATGACAGACACAGACCAATGAAATAGAAATGAGAATGCAGAAGTTAATCCATATGTCTATGGACAGCTGATCATCAACAAAATGCTGAACTGTATTAAATGATGTCCGTTTTCAGAAAAATTAAGCAATATCCATACCTCACACCATACAAAAACCTAACTGAAAATGGATCAAAGATTTAAGTGTAAAACCTGAAGCTATAAAGATTGTGGAAGAAAAATTAGGGACAACAGTAAGGGCTTTAATATATGCCAAAAATAGAATATTAGACATAGCTTAAAATGCACAAACAGCAAAAGATACATTAGATAATTGGGATCTCCTAAAAACTAGACATTTATGCTCATCAAAAGACTGCCAAAAGAATAAAGAGAGAGTCTACAGAATGGAGGAAAAATGGCTATAGCATATCCAGCAAGGGTTTAATCTCTAGTGTTTATATAAAACTTCAACAACTCAAAAGCAAAACAACAAACAATCCATACTGTAAAAAAACAAGCAAAGGACATAAACAGATACTTCACCAAATGGAACTTTCAGGAAGCTAACAAACACATGAAAGATTCTCACAATCATTAATCATTGGGAAGATACAAATCACAATCACCATGAGATACTATCTCACCCAGCAATAATAATGGCACTGATCAAACAAACAAACAAGCA